>NC_056737.1:197066391-197186391 GCF_019279795.1 Protopterus annectens
ACACCTAATCACAGAACGTATGGGAAGGCCGGTCCCAGCAGACCCACCTAACCCTCCTCAGCTGGCGAGTGCACCTAGCACCAGCAGGTCTGGTGCCCAGTCCAGGCTCCCCTCCTCCGTTGGTCCTGTGCCACCTTCAGGTGGAAGCGCTGCAGGGGATGGGGCTCATCCCCCCCTGTGCAAGCGTGGGCAGAGAAGAGCCACCTGTCACCCTTTGAAGGGTCTGCGTTGTGGTGCGTAGGGAGATCCAGCGTTCAGTCGCTGATCCCCTATGCCAGCTCGAGGCGAGAGTGGCACGTCTCACAGGTGAGCCTGCCCATCCTACGCAGCCCCCAGCACAGCCACCCTTGGGGCTGTGAAGGTGCAGTGGTGACTGTCCATGGGTGGGGATCTCAGTTTCACTGTTACCATCTGCGGGCTCATGAGCTTGCGATTTCCAAACATCCGACCCTGTCAATTGTGTTCACCCACCCCATGTGTCATACACTGGCCCTGTATGCATCTTGTCTGTCTTGTCTGTTTACCTCCCCAACCTACCTCCTCGGACATACCTACTTCCTCTACCTCACTTCCCACTCTCACCTGAAAAAAAAAAAATGGGCAATCTGTACCCACAAAAAAATTATGCCCATACATAGCTGCCTATTTTGCACACATGTCCATTGGACATTTAAACTGATAATTATAATTGGCAGTACAACATACTTTGTTGTCCTCACCCCTCTGCCAGGGGTGGAAGGTTTTAAATATCACTCCAAATTTATTGCATATGCGCAGCTGTTGCTGGTAAAGAAATGGGCAGTTATGGACCTTCCCTACACCCGTCCTGCACATCTCGAGCTTATTTACCTACCGTCTGTCCCTCTTTGTGCCTCCTTTTTCACCACTTTCCTATCTCCCCATTTTCTTTTCTTTAAAAGAAATTAGCACGGGGGTTAGCAGGAGTAAGAACTTTTAAGCAGTAGTAAGCAGGTTTAAGCGAGTGTGCGCATGTGTGCACTTAGCTAAGCATTGCTAAGCATCGTGCAAACCCACGCAAACCCGCTTACAACTGCTTAAAAGTGCCTTAGTCACTCTATGGCATGGCCCTTGTTCTGCAGAGCAGCAAAAGAAAAATCCTCTGCTAGTCTCAAACCCCAGACCATTGATACAATAGACTGCATGAATTACCAATAAGCCACAGCAGATATACAAATAGCTTGGTTCTGAAATAAATATATCATGCATTACAGTGAGGAAATGTAAATGGAAATCAGGAATGGTATAACACAAATCCTGTTCTGTGGGTCTTTACCAGCAGTTGTTGTGGAATTGCATGACATGACTGTGAAAGGAGAACCAGCCATCCTAGCAGGGAATAATGGTACAGTAGCACCTTAGAAACATCACACAGTTTCAGACCAGGATAAATACTGGCCACAGGAATACAGTGTAATAGCCACATTTGCATGGCAGTTAATTGTGTAAGTCAGAAATAAAGTACATACTCCCGTGTATCCTGTGTTAGCATTTGGAGGGGTGAGTACATGTCTACACTGAGAAGTGTGTACTGGAAGCAGCAACATTCAGGCTTGAGTACAACATGCATATAACTGGCTACAAACCTAGCTTCAGATAAGAGACATATACCAACCTTCTGACTGACACAATGGTGTCCAGAGCAAACAAGCATGGGCCCCACCTTGGACAGCTGAAAGGGCTACGCCTACCTAACCTAGCATTTTATAGCAGTGGGCTGAAGTCCCAGTGAGTAATGCAATCACCACACAGCAGGCTGCATGCAATTACTGAATGGTGGGCAGCAATTGGTGCAGAGGCTGTTACATGCACAAGTGCAGATACCTAGAAAAGCAGGCTGTAACTGCAGTCCACACATGCAGTTCTATCATTGCAGGTGCTGGGAGATAGAGAGAGAGAAAGAGAGAGACACGGACACAGACAGAGACAGAGACCCAACAGAGAGAGAAACTGAGACATAAACCAAAATAGAGGGGGAAAACCCAAAACAAACAACCAAAAAAAAAAAAAAAAAAAAACCTACAAAACCGTAACACACAGAGCAGGGAAATACAAAGGTAAGGTATGTAACTCACATGTATGTGTTGGCATGTAGTAGATGTTCCTGAAGAGTAGTCTACACACTGCAAATCATCCATGTGTGGCAGTAGTACATATCTATCTGTGTCCACACATGTGCATAGGGCAAGGGACATACTGCAACTGTTAGTGAAGGGTGGACAGATATCTGTCATTGAAGGCTGATATCTGCATATATCTATGTAGGTCGTAGTGTGTGGCCTAGAAAACAGCATCCAGTGCTGATATATGTGATGTGGTGGTTAAATGCTGCGGGACTGATTTGTCAGATCTGCTGTGTTACAGCCAGTGAGGCCTGCTAATGCTACATGGGCTAAGGACACCCACATGCATTCTGCACAACACTGGGCAATATAATCACATAAATGTACATCCCTCAACTGTCGCATAAGTAATATCCCCAATATGAAAGGTGGACTGTACATGTGCCTATATGTACATCCATGTGTGCAGCAATGGATGTGTACATGTATGTGTATAGATATGCATATATCTATATATATATATATATATATATATATATATATATATATATATATATATATATATATATATATACATATAGCCATATATAGAGAGAGAGGGAGAGACAGAGTGACACAGAGTCATATGTACTGCAACAGGTGTGTGGTGACCAAGGCATGGACTGTAGACAAGTGTTGATACTGCAGTGCCATTCCTCCTTTCCAAAACACTGTACCCATTAACTACCACATAGGTAGAGATCTACCTAACAGTGAAGGTGTGATAAGGGAACATGGGACACAGGTGGACAGTAGCCCCCGCTTTGAAGACAGTGCCACACTACACCTGTAATCAGTCTGTGTGTTATGTGTCATGACAACAGGTGTGTCATCTATAGAAATATAGGGCAGTGTTCCCCTCTACTCATCACAATGCTCTGTGTGGTATGTACCTCACATGACAACTACACCAGGTGAAAAGGCCACAGACAGGGTAATACTGGCCGCAAACAGATGCCCTATGCAAACTGACTCACAAAACCACATCTGCACTGTATTGCATACTGGCCACACAGAGGTGACCTCTGCCGGACATACACAGGTATGTCACACCCATAGCTGGGTGACAACCACCATGGCAACATATCACAATCCCTCCGGAATGCATGCTCTAGGGCCCTAAACCTTGTCAGCTCACTAAACAGCACATGCTGGAGGGATAGGTTCCCATCTCAGAGATACGCCATACACTGGAATAGACCACTTAGCAATAGCAAACAAGGCTTATCATTAGCAGTTGTCATAAATACCCCTGATGATTGTGTGGGAGATTGGTAATACACCCCAGGAAACACCTCTGTGGTTCTGGTTGGCAGGGGCAAGTAAAATCAAAGTACATGTGTGTTAAAGGCCAGAGTAGCATATGGCTCGGTTGCCCTAGGGCCAACAGCATATTACCTACCTATGACACTATGCACTCACACATGTACTCAATGCAATACCTGCTATGTGAGGTTGAATAAGTGTAATGCTGAATGTGTGCAAGGTCTGTAAAGGTGTGATAACTTAGTGTGAAGTTGTATCTGACATGGTAGTGTCTATCCTAGCTGTGAGGACAGCAAATGATGTGTAATGTACTGTTAGGCAGACGTAGTAGTACGGCATATGATGTGACGTAGTTCCTTGTTGACGAATGTGGTGTCTCACTGTAGGCTAAAGCAATGCATGTATGCTTAGTAAGTGGTACTGCTGGTGAATCCAACTCCCATATGAACTGTAGTACTACCAGAAGCTGTAGGCCTAAACAGCACAGTATGGTGTGTGTTCACATTGCTTGGAAACACTGTCTGTGTTTCCTGTAGTCTGCACAGAGGACAAAACTCAGACATAAGGGTGTGTAAGTAGTGGCACACAGTACTGTATGGTACACAGGTAATGCTCATCTGTGTTGGCATACAGTGGTGTGTTGTATGTTTGTCTGATGTGTGTGTAATCATGCCTGTACAATGGCTGCAATCATATGTGTGTTACAGGGTATACATGTGTATCCAGCAACATATATACTCTGTTACAGCAGTATGCCACCTATAGTAACAACTGTACACATCTGTTAGGCAGGGCTATGGCATCAATGACTAGGGCGGTTGACTGGTACTACTGTACCGGTACTTTACATCCATTGCAATGGATGACATCTCTGTTCGTGCATTGGTGTGATATACACCCCTGTCTTCAGGTTGTGCAATGTGTCACAAACAGTGTGTCAGGTACTGTTGTATAGTGGTGTGATATATAGAGTGTGCCAGGCACTGTTAGTTAGTTGTGGCCTGAGAACCAATAAGTGGTATTGAACGTGTGTAACCTCTGACAGACAATAGGATGGTATATATGTCAGTAAAGTGATATCTGTGGTTAAAGGTGTAAAGTGTGCCACAGGACACACTCACACATATTGTTCATATCTTTTTCAGCCAGATGGCCCACCAACGCAATCCATCATACACAGCGGATGAGGAAGAGGTGATTCTACAAAGCCTATTGCAGAAGTACACGATGCTGTTCTCCAGAAGCAGCCAGCACCAGCAGGAGCGTACTGCACTGTGGCAGGAACTTGTTCGTCGGGTAAATGACATAGTCATGCATAACCGGACATATGAGCAGGTACGCCATCACTGCAGTGATTTAATTAGACATGTCTGGCGGCATGTGTCTGATATCCAAAGACAACAGCATGCCACAGGTGGTGGGGTGGCCATTCATCCCCCCTCACCAGAGTGGAGGAGCTGCTCCTAAGCATGGTGGCTCCTGGACAACAGCAACATCAACCTCTGACATGTGTTGTCATGAAGGCCGGAGCCACCCAGCACGTCCACCCAGAGCAAGCAGGTAACATGCCCTATCTGTAGACTACAGTTAACTGTATTGTTAGATTATGTCTACGTAAGATGTGTACTGCGTGTTTAGCAGTTCTGCTGCCTAGTGTTGTGCAATACTGATATTTCGAATAATATCTCTACACCTGTGACTGTTGACTGTTGTTATACTGCAGTTTAGCATACCCACTGTAGCAATGCCACAGTTGTGGCCACTGCCTAACTCTCTCATACTCTCATAGGTCCCTCTGGTGTGACAGCAGGGCAGCCGATCCATGCTGGTGAGTGTGTTATAACTGCAATGTTGGTAATGAAATATGCATGTCATAGGTGAGGTGTAGGCCATGTACACATAACACACCTACACATAATGCATGCCATGCATGTTTTCTGTAAGACATTGCACAGCTCAGTAATGTCAGTAGCTGCCTCACTGACATGCAATACGCAGAGCATAAGACACAGTTGTGGCAACCCCGTACTGCACATTGGATAGGCATAGTTGCAACACCTGTACAGAATATAACACGTTTATCATACGCAGAACACAAAGACATGCTACATATGGCGTAACCACACACACACTGTAAGGTCACACCTCAGTATCCCACACGTCATCCGCACACACATGATGTACCTCAGGGGTAGAGGCCTATCATGAGGCTGTGCAACACTCGTCAACACATAACACAGTCATGTTAGGCAATGCTCCCTTTTGGACACCTCATACACCCATGTACAAAGTGGCTATGTAATAGTGAACGTAGCCACAGCACTGCAGTTCAGGTACAGCATGCCAGGCAGTGGTCTGTCACACAGTAGTAGCCATGAGTGACCACAAGATGCATGATGATGATGATGATGATGGCACATGGTACTACACCCCATCCAGTTACAGTGACCACAGTACTACACATAGCAGTCTTTGCTTTGCACCTCATTGTTGTGTGTGTGCAAACATATGCACCTATACACAATATGCATAGCATGTTGTGTGTGTGCTTACATATGCCAGTATACACAATATGCACAGCTGTCGCCATCTGTACAAAGAGTTACATATATGTCCTGGAATGCTATTGGGTGTATAGGTCACATGACACACATTGGGTATGTGTGGTGTTTAATGTTGTAGTCATGTAGCATGCCATGTCATGGCTGGCACCGACATATTTGCAATATGTCCCACACTCACCATAACCACTGTACAATGGCCATGTCGAGCATTTGGATTCCTTCACATCTACATGCACCACTCATCCCATGTCTGTACATTGCATGTATTTGCTACACCTGTGCCCACTATTATTCGCTATGGACACAGACACTGTAAGCAGACATGGCAATCTATGTGTCACACAGATAACACATGCAGCCATGGTATGTATACCATTGAGTGATGGTGCAAAGGACATTGCAGAGCAGATAATACTTGCACAGCAATGTTGTGTCCATGTACACATTGTGTTCCAGGGTGTAGGCAATCACTGAACAGCTACACACATGCATAACAGCCATGTATAATGTCATTAAATAGGGCTGTCAACACTTGCACTGCATGGTCTTGAGCAACACATATTCTGCATGCTGACACGTGTGAGGTGACTGTTTGCCCTGTGATACTGTCACCCACCTTCACCCACTATTGTGTATGTGTTGGATTGCTGGTGAGTGTGTGTGTGTATGTGCTGTGCTGAGCAGTGTATTTGTGTTCATGTGTGCATGTGTGCATGTGCTCATGTGTGAATGTGTGCATGTGTGCATGTGTGCATGTGCTCATGTGTGCATGTGTGCATGTGCTCATGTGTGCATGTGTGCATGTGTTCATGTGTGCATGTGTGCATGTGTTCATGTGTGCATGTGTGCATGTGTGCATGTGTGCTAACATCATGTACAGATTGTGAAGTGTGTTTCCTGTCTTCCTTCCACAGGTGCTGAGTTAGGGGTGTCTGAATGCAGCAGGGAACCTGATGTCACTGCCACTAATAGTGGAGATGATGAGACATGTATTGTGGTACAGGAAGGTCTGTCAGGGTCTGTTGTTGGTCCACCAATCGACAGTACACAACGTTCAACCCCATCTATGCGCACACTCATACTGCCAATACATCCGTCATCAACAATGGCCTTAGCTGAGGGACAGCATACAGTCGGCATTGACCAGGACAGTGTGGTACCCATGGCACATGCATCCCCTCACAGCAGCCATAGCCGGATTACTGGAATGGTACCACATAGGCGGATGTCCAGGGGTACTCGGGGAGCACCACTGGTCATATTGCCCCTGACAGATGTGCCCCCAGAAGTATTACAACCTCCAGTATGTTCCAGGCTGTAATGCAGGCACAGGCACATATGGAACGGCACACCTGACAGGGACTAAGGGCACAGAGGGCCCATTACACTGCTATCAATGACAGCATCTGTGACCTTGCCGGTGCCATCCAGAATTACACCGAGGTCATTGATAGCCATTGGAGGGAGACATTAGATGTCCTCCACAATGTGTTAGCCATGAGCCAGGACCATGTGGGACGAATGGGAAGCTGACGCGGATGCATACCAGCAACAGCATCAGCTGGCAGTCATCGCGGATGGACCATGGATCACAGCCATGCCTGTAGTGGCAGTCCCAGCCCCAGCAATGCTGGGGCTGGCCTGTCCATTCACCGTCCTACTAGACCATGTGCACGTGGCACTGGCCAGTCCCAGCAGGGACATGGGTCCAGTCATCATACCTCTGCCTTTGATGATAGCACCCAGTCAGGGTTAGTACCCGATACTGACCGTAGCACCCCTGCCAGGCACAGGTACCATGTCCATGGCCAGAGACTGTGATCTGTACAGCCTAGCAGGTACAGTCTGTGGCTGTCCAACAACCGCCCGTATATGGCAGCCACATGGTGGAGTTGTGTGCATGCAGAGATACACACATTAACCAAACAACTAGGGCTCACACATACACATACACATACACATTACATCAACATTGGCCCATGCTGTACTGTTGTCCCTCACACACACACACACACACACACACACACACACACACACACAGACATGTCGATTAGAAGGGTCAATGTCGGGCTCTGGCAAACCAACAACACACCCTGTGCATATGACGACACCTGTGCCACCTCCTGTCATCTGTCACATTGATGCAGGAATAGGCTAACATGGTTCTGATGCACAGAGTGACATTATAGCAGTGTAGCAATAGTAGCAAGTTGCCAACAGGAAAGTGTACTGATATCCTTGTAGGTATATCTGAGCAGGCATTATGCATCACAGCTCTGATAGTCATTGTAGCATTGTTTACACCAGTGTTAGGTCTGAGTATGTATTGTCCACCCATGTGCCACTTGGCTAAAGTGTACAGTGTTGCCAGCATGTGTTAGTGAGTGGACAGTACGTGTGTAATGTGTGCATTACAAATTGGTAGGTGTACATCTGTGAACATGGTGTGTGTGCACTGTCTGCATGTACGTGCATATTGGACACATGGGATGTGCGACACACCCTGTTGTACACATTGTTAACATCTCATGGTATCTTTCGATGGCCAGTATGCATTCTACTACAGATATGTACTAACATGGGTACACATGTGTGTATGACATGGGTTGACACTATACTGTGGGTGATACTGTTGATATCTGTCAATGATCTGCAGTCTGGTAGTGTACACCACCTCAACAGCATGATTATAACCAATCATTAGATGTCCTGACAAATAACACACAGTTGTAGGGAACTCAGTAACAGTTGTTTCCTTCCGGAACTATACTATGACAGTAACCAGTGGTATTGACAGCCACACATTCCTGGGACCACACCTGTGTGGCATATAGCCCTCTTAGGTACATGCAAACACAATAGGGATATGTCCATCCACATCTGGAAATGCATGCATTGGCCTACACTGCTTTCCCTGGATGGGACACATATCCTACACAAGGGTATCATACAGACAGATACCTGTTGTCCAATACATGCTGTATAGTCGTAAGCCAACTATGGCATAGTCACCCACATTTACTAGACATACTATCCCGACAGTACCAATTAGGTGGTAGCCCTCAACATGTATATTGGGTACCAATGTGTACAGACAGACCCGTGTTATGTCATCTGTGCCTTGGTATCCACATATCCATAGGTATTGTGGGGTCCTTTGGTGTTTCACATAACACATTAGGGGACTGCATGCATATCCACAGGGCTGTTGTATACCTATAATGACTGTCCATTACTGCCAGCCATTGTGTATGAACATGTGTGACATATACCCCAGGCAACTACCCTCACTCACAGTACTCTATAGTACGTGTCATGGGTGTGTGTGGCACAGATTACCTTGGCCACGGATCACTACAGTGGCCAGGCTTGTCGCATACATACATATGTGACCTATGATCTGAGAAGCAGCGGCATAATCTGTCGAAGCAAACAAATGTATTCATGTAGTATGCAGGCTTTACACCTATGTACTGATTGAGGTCACATGTACACATATTCATTTGCCATGCAGATACCCAATATGTGCAATGCACATACTGTTTTAATCATATGTCATACCGTAGTAAAAGCAAAACCCACACTGCATTGACCACCTGTGGCACACATACACTCAGCGTTTGCAGGATTGAAACCCCTACTTAACTATGTTATGATACTAGAGAAATACGCATTAACACGGCACATTAAATGCTTGCCTGGGTGGCTTTTGTTCTTCTGATATATTTGTAGGATGCTGACATCATCAGACATTCCAAAGAGGGATGTACCTTTTTATTGTGTTTTCCCAGTCTCCAAAAAGGCTACTCCTCACAAAGGAAATTACATACACCCCCTGCCCACAGGATTCAAACCCCTATCTAACAATGTGATGATACTACAGAGATACGCATTAACACGGCATGCTATATGCTTTATTGGGTGGTTTTGGTTCTCCTTGAATATTTGCAGGATGCTGACATCAGCAGACATTCCAAAGAGGGATGTACCTCTTTTAATGTGTTTTCCCAGTCTCCAAAAAGGCTACTCCTCTCAAAGGAAATCACACACATACACCCCCCCACACACACCGTCAACAGCATTCAAACCACCACTTAACTATGTTATGATATTAGAGAGCTATGCATTAACACAGCACGCTATATGCTGTATTGGGGGATTATTGTTCACCTGATATATTTGTAGGATGCTGACATCATCGACATTCCAAAGAGGGGTGTGCCTCTTTTAATGTGTTTTCCCAGTCTCCAAAAAGGCTACTCTTCTCAAAGGAAATCACACACATACACTGTCAGCACTTGCAAGATTCAAGCCCCTACCTAATTATGATACTACAGAGACATGCATTAACACGGGGCACTATATGCTTTACTGGGTGGCTTCTGTTCTCCTTGAATATTTGTAGGATGCTGATATCAGCAGACATTCCAAAGAGGGATGTACCTCTTTTAATGTATTTTCCCAGTCTCCAAAAAGGCTACTCCTCACAAAGGAAATCACACACATACACTGTCAGCACTTGCTGGATTCAAGCCCCTACTTAACTATGTTGTGATACTAGAGAGATATGCATTAATATAGCACGCTGTATGCTTCACTGGGTGGTTTTGGTTCACCTGATATATTTGTAGGATACTGACATCATCAGACATTCCAAAGAGGGATGTGCCTCTTTTAATGTGTTTTCCCAGTCTCCAAAAAAGGCTACTCCTCTCAAAGTAAATCACACACACACTGTCAGGATTCAAACCCCTAATTAACTATGTTATAACACTAGAAAGATACGCATTAACACAGCACGCTATATGCTTTAGTGGGTGGCTTCTATTCACCTGATATATTTGTAGGATGCTGACATCATCAGACATTCCAAAGAGGGATGTGCCTCTTTTAATGTGTTTTCCCAGTCTCCAAAAAGGCTACTTCTCTCAAAGAAAATCACACACACACATACACATACATACACCCCCACACACACAGTCAGCACTTGCAGGATTCAAACCCCTACCTACCTATGTGATGATACTAGAGAGACATGCATTAACACGGCATGCTATATGCTTTCGTGGGTGGTTTTCATTCTCCCGGTATATTTGTAGGATGCTGACATCATCAGACTGGACATGGGAATGTGTGTGCACTTTCTTTTATGCAATCCCAGGAATGATCCATGTGGGTCGGCAGGTATCAACAGCTTGAACAGGACCCTGTGAGTTGCACCTTGTGTGATCTATCTGTGGACACATTGACATCCTTTTATATGTCAACACATATCTATGCACAGATTGTTGGTTTTGTGGATATGACATGTGTCTGTGATGTTGATGAAGAGCTATGCAAAGTCTATGTGGGACATGTGTAGCTCTGTTCAGTGATGTATGTCCTGGGTGGCTGCCTTGCAAATGGTGTAGCATGTTTGGGAACCATGATCTGCACATGAACATACCACAGTTGGTAGGGTTGTGTGTTTTTCAGCTTCCAATAGCTCTGTTTATGACTTCATCCATGATGCACTCCATGGCCTTGCAGATCAGACTTTATAGGTTTACTGGACTATACTTCCCATGGTGTGTTGTGCACCCACACTTGTGGGGAGTGCCATATGTTGCTGTAACATATTCGACGGTTCCAGACCCTGTGGAGTGGGTGAGGCTCAACAGACTGTTCAGGTGCAGGGCCTGTTTGTTCTGTAGTGCATGCATGACACATATTGGGAAACATTGTAATCCAATTGCTGCCATGCTTTTGGCTTTGGGGGGAGCTGGTCAGCCATTCTACATGTGATATCTCCTGGTATGATTTCAGGGACTATCGTCAGTGGGAGGTGGTTATGTATATATGGGCCTGTCTGACAGGATGTCGGCATTGTCAGTAAGGTACAGTTGGCCCTGTCTCAGGACATATATGAGTTTACATTGCTATTTATGACATAGCTGAAGGACATGTCATGATTCTCCATCTGGACTCCTTCTCAGCTACTCTTTACAAAACACCAACAAACCTGAGCACTAATCCCGGTTATACTCTTTTACACACTTAACACCCTACTGATCCTTTGTGATCAGGCTACAGAGTATGTCATCATAATATACTGGCATGTCCAGGGGTTGGTTTCGTGTGTACTCTCCAGTCCAGCTAGTGAATATTGTGGTTATGACACAATGTCACATCTGCCTCATGTACACAGACAACCCTCTCCTCCTCCCAACACACTCAGATATATGTGAGAGATGAAACAATATTGACATACAGGAGGCTGAGCTCTCTCGACACATGACAGGCATGGTCTATCAGGTGGTGAAGGTGACCACACACACCACATATCAGTCTCACATACACCGATAGTGACAGCAATCAAATCACATTATCACACATACACATACTCGGAGGCTCTACATACACTCTGCCTAAGCAGCAGAGACCTCCAAAGCAGACACACAAACAACTGCTACCCCACTACAATACCAACATATCACATAGTTCACAATGTCAGTGTGCCACACAGCCACTGCCCTTCGGGCTAAACAACATACCTGATACCCTTGCAATGGGTGACACTTAATGTCAGACACACTGACGTCCCACTCACCAGGCCAAACAAGGGAAAAGTCACTTTGAGCTGTCTCTCAGGTGCCAGAATCTGCCACATAACACATGCACTCAGGTCACTCCAAAGCAAGTCCAGGACTGGCTCCATCATTGTCCATGCTGGTGCGTACAACCTCAGACGTTCCTCCCTGGACCACATGACATGATACATAGAGGAGCCCTCTGATCATGTAGCCCAGGCCAGTATGACCCTGATCTTGTCTAGCATCTTACATTCACCAAGTATGACGTCTCAGTATACCAACAAACTGATCACGTTTAACAGTTGGCTAACATATTGGTGTTATTCAAAGGGGATACAGTGTCTGTCAGCCTCGGGTGACATGCTCGAAATGCCACATAGCTTCCCTATGGGCAGCTTGCACCTGTCACTCTTGGACGTTTGAATAATGGCTAAGGCACTTGCTGCCACCATACTGCCTTATTTAAGCGGGGCTCAAAAGACAGACCCACCTCCATAGACATTACAGAGTACATGACACTGAGGGTAATGCTGCTCAACACCAGATGTATTACCATCACATTGACCACACTCAGGAATCTCTTCAGTATGGAGAATAGCAATATCTGTGCACTAACAGACACATGGTTCAGGCTCCCACATGTACACCAGCACTACCAGGTTATATTTCGTACCATGCTTTCTGACCACATAACTCGGAATGGCCAACACAAATAGGGGGAGTATCCATATACATCACAGATACCCATACCTCTGGGTTGGTAGCACTGTACAAAGCATCACTGACCATACATATGCATCTAACATTGAGCAAATCTGCCTTTTGGTTTGTTGCCTGCTACAGACCACACTCACAAACTCAGCAACCACACTCGTCTTTCTGGGGAACACTGGACAATATGATGGTCTCCCCAAACACCATTATATTGGGTGACGTCAAATACACACACATTGACTGGGGATAGTACTCAGGTCCCAACACCCTCGCCCAACAGTTGCTACAATTTGTAAATTCATATGCTATGACACAAACGGTCACCACACCCACAAGAGGGGACAACATATTGGGCATGATCATCACCAACATGGGGACTCTATGTTCCACACCTGTGATATACCCCTCATTGTTAAGGACAGAACATACTTTATCTCACTGGACATCCATATCCCATCCCCACACCCATCCTGGGTAATCATGGTGAACTTCCCAAAAGCAAATGTCACACTTCTCCATACCACGGTGGTATCCTTCAAAGACCCTGGGTCAGTGGTAAGTATGGCTCAGACTGCTGAATCCTTTACATACACAGTCTATGGACACCTAGTGGACTGCATGGATTGTGCTATCCAAAATAACACCTGGACTCACTCCTCCAATGGCAGGGGACCTGTCTGGTGGACTGCGGCCATTAATACGCTATACAACAAAAGGAGGAAGCTACTACATGATAGAGCACAATCCCAGACAGGGAAGGCATCTGTGATCTGTACTAGCAGACTGCTACAGTCACTCAGGTATTTATGTCAGGCATGCTTCTAATGGACAATTGCACCAGACATGTCAGACACTCACAAGGCCTTCTTCTGTTAATTCAGGTACCTGGCTGGACACTCACTGATATGCTGTGTGTTACTGCATACTGACTAAACATACCCTGAACCCACTGACATTGCCATCATCCTGGCAAACAGGTTCAGTGCAGATGTGTCCCCCCATCCCCCCTAAGGTGGTACTGTCCATACCAACAGAGTGTAACCTCCTAGACATCATGAGTAAACAGGTGAGTGCTGCCCTCCCCACAGCAGACAACACAGCATCAATGGGACCAGATGGTGTCCTGGCCTGTGTCGTACACGGCCTTCGTGACAGACGTAACCCTCACATTACATCACTGTTCGATATCAGGGTTACTGCAGGATTTGTACCCACGGAATGGCGTACAACATTAGTGGTCCCACTCCACTGAATACTGCCATAACAGACCACAGACAATATCGGCCTATATGGCTAACTAGCCTGTTCTGCAAAGCTATGGAGTGTATTGTAATGGGACTCATGCACATAGACATGGGAAACCTACAGATGCTGGGTCCTACACATTACAGCATTGTTGTGGGCAGATCTTGCCTGTTGGACCTGTTTGTATTCTTTAAACAGTTACCAGGTCCATCAGTGTCGGGACGATTGTTCACACAGCCTGCCTGGACCTTGCACAACCCTTCAACACAATACCCCACATGGCCATTATGCATAGGCTCACCGGCATCAATATCGACACATATCTCACACAATGGATTGCTACCTGGATCAGGGATAGCACCCACATGCTCAGTGTTGCAGGTGCCATGTCTGACTATACACCAGTTACACATGGCATCCCACATGGCTCAGTCCTGGGACCTCTCTTGTTCAGTATATATTTGTGTGATGTACAGGCTATCACAGGAGGGATATGGCTGCCCATGTTCGCAGATGACTGCAAACTGGGTGCCATAATCAACTCTCCAGCTGGCACATGCATACTCATGCAGGGTCTCACAGAGATAGGATGACTGGTGCCTGAGCCATGGCCTACAGCCACATGCCATTAGTTGCATAGTCATCCCCTTTGAGAATGACAACATGCCCACACATTACCACATAGGTAGTAATCCATTATATACAGTAGTAGTTGTTACGGGTTTGGGGACACGACCTGTTTGTACTCTCGCCTTTGACAATCACATTGCCAAAGTGGTTAGACAGTACTTCTACATAGCCCACCATATCCCACATGGTTTCACATGTTGATCACGTGTGGTCATTATGCCCCTATACTCATCAAAACCATGCTTGGTTACTATGCCACATTTGGGTTGTACCTTACCCGACACCTGCAGCAACTGTAATGGCCACAAATGTTAATCATCAAGCAGATGTAGGGACTCACACGGATGCCCTGCACAGTTCAGATACAGTAACTCCAGCTCTACTCAGTCACTTACCACCTACACAGATGTGTTGTGTTCCTGTAGTTTAAGGCAATATCTGACCCAGAACTAATAAACATGCTCCACCTCAGGATATCCAACTCCCTTGGAGCTACACACTCCAGGGACATATACCTCAGCACAGATGTTGATAGGACATGCTGGGGGGACAGATTATTATCCATAAGGCTCCACTCACTGCAGAGTGTAGTCCCAGTTTTGCATAAGCAGAGCCATCCACTGACCACCTACAGGTGACATCTTGACAATTGGATTGGTGATCATATGTGTACCCATGGGATATCTTCTGGGTCCCTACTAGACAGAGACACAATACACTAAACGTAAATGGGCTATCTTGTGTGACCTACTATTCATGGGCACAGTGTTCTGATTTGACTGGGTTGCAGCAGCCAAACATACTCTGGCTATGCTTGAACATGCCCCAGGGCAGATAGCCTAGTATCAACCTCTGAACCTATGAAAATGTTCATGATGCACAATGTTTATTGCTGATACTGTTTGCAGGTTTTTATTATCTTTGCTTTCCCTCTTTCTATGAACCGCTTAGGTATCTGCAGAACATATTTGATTATGACAGGGGTCCACTATATTATATACGTGTCTGTTGTCATATAAGTGTGTGCACAGGGCAGATTGCTGGATAGTGAGAGGTACCTGGGTTAACACATGCAACTGCCTGATATGTGAGGCCCACTGCTGTACTCCAACATGGCCTAAGTGTGTGAGAATGCCAAGTTCAAACTGTCAGTGTTCTGTTGCCTGACATTTGTCTCATGTATTCAAGTGTGTGAGCATGCCAAGTGTGACCTTTCAGTATGTTGCTGTCTGAGGTCCACTACATTTGTTGATGTATGTGTACATGTCCAATATTAACATTTCTACTGTGTGTGTTGAAAGTCAGATTCTATTCTTACTGCAGGACTCACGTTTGTGTCATAACTCGACAGGGATTATGCTGTGCCTGCAGGGCTTCCATGGAATACTTTGCATAGACTTATCAACATTTCTTCATACAGGTTAACCACTGCAATACTGTCATGGTTTAGTGGTTCAGTACTATGACTATAGTGCACATTATCCTGGGTTCGAGGACCATCATTGCTTATATTTTCATACTGAGCAGACCAGACTGCTTAAGGGCCAGTATAGAAACTATGAGCATGTTGGCTTTTGTTCAGCTCTGCCCTACTTAGACTCAGCTTGTCCAACATTGCTCAATATTAACCATCATTGCTGGACTTTGGCCAATATTACTCAACATTGACCACATTTGTACTAGTTGGTGTGTGCGATTTGGTTTACATATACTACATGGTGGTAAATGCTGTTTAGCACTGCTTTATATTGCTTAACACATGGCAATCATGCCTCAGCTGTTGATGCAGGGCTGTCTATGTTGGATACACATACTACATTCCCTATACATGTTTGACAGCAGGTAGTGTCAACGTAGGCATCCCTTTTACTATATGTGAAGGTCAGAGAGAGGTATCATTTCCAGAGTTCCTACTGAGCCAGTGTATGTGCTATGCGTTGCCTCTTTGCCAATGCCAAAGAATACTGGGCACGCCTCCTTCTGCCTACTGGGGCAGGCTCAGGTTGTTCCTCCTCCGAGTCACACTCTGCCTGTGATGGCCCTGGCAATGGCGGGGGGCTGTTTGGCCCAGGCCTATGCTAGTCCTGCTGCAGCTGTTTTTGCAGGATCATATTATGTAGCATAGCACATACCATGACAATTTGGGTACATGTAGTTGGTGAGTACTGCAAGGCTCCACCAGATGTGTCCAGGCACCAAAACTGTGACTTGAGCAGCCCAAACACACGCTCGATTACATTTCGTGTTTGTGCATGTGCCTCATTATGGCGTTCCTGTTCAGGTGTGTGTGCATTTCTGATGGGTGTCATCTGCCACGGCTCCAGTGCATAGACAGCATCCCCCACTAGGTGTCCATGTGGGATGTCCCCATTGGCAAATGTCTGGTACAGCTGCATCAGATGCCAGATAGGGGAATCATGGTAGCTTCCAGGGCAGCCAGCACACACATTCAGTATTATGCCCTGGGCATCACACAGGACCTGGCAGTTGATGGAGGGGAAGCCCTTGTGGTTGACGTTGACCCTACCCTGCTCACCGGCTGGTGCTTTGATGCGTATGTGCGTGCAGACTATTGCACCCACTACCTCAGGGTATTTCACTATTTGCTGGAAGAAATGCATATTGCTGGCCAATACCTCATGAGAATTGAAGAAGTATATATGATCACTGACATGTGCTGACATGGCATCCAGGAACTGGTGCAGTATCCTGGATGCTGATGCCTGTGATATTCCCATCAAATCACCAGTTGGTCTCTGGAAGGAAGCTGTTGCTAATATTCTTAGGCCAACACATACCTTAGTTTCCACAGGGATGGGTTCCCCTCTGTTGGTTCTGTGTGTGAGGCGTGGCCTGCACAGCTCAACAATTTGCTGCAAGAGGTCTCTGTCCACTCTATATTGCTCCACTATCTCCAGCTCATGTAGCCCCTGGTAGGTTACCCTGTGCCTGTACACTCTTTTACGTCTCCTCACTGTGGGTTGTCCAGCAGCATTTGCATCATCACCACCCTCAGCATGTTGCATATGTCACCTTATAACAGCAAAGGCAGCCCCTAACATTTTTTGCCTCAGTACAGCTTTTTCAGTTTTCACTGCTATTAGCTTACTGCAGTGTTGCAGTGTCTCTTGAGAGAAACATAATGGACTGTTGTTTGCAGTGTTTTAAGTGCTGGGCTGGACTAGTGTTCTGCCTGGGTAATTGCCTGATTCTGATTGTTTTCACCTGCTAGCTCTGCTAGTACTCCCTGGTAACTTCCCTACTATTTGGTGTGCTTCCTTTTTCCTTTCTGTTTCCTCAGGGGGAGAGCTGCGCACACAAGCGCAAACATATGCACACCAGCTAACACGCGCGAACACATGCTTACATGGACTAAAACCTGCTTATTCTTGTTAAAACGCGTGCACACCAGTGCAAACATGCTTACAACTGTTTACACAGCCTTACATATGCTTACTCAAGCTTACATGTGCGCACACATGCTTACACGAGCACACACTGTCTTACTCGGGTTTACTGGCGTGCACACACGCGCATACATGCTCAGCAAGAAACTTTGGTGTTATCCATGGCATACACCTTCCATTTCTTGACTTTACCTGGCCTACCTGTTGACACACCTCTTTCAATAATATGTAATTGTCGGCTGACACATGACACTTTGCTCCAATGAGCTTCACTCCTTTCATACATACCCACGTCGTGATGTCACCAATCTTCTACTCTGTTACTCCCCTTATC
Organism: Protopterus annectens; assembly: GCF_019279795.1. Taxonomy (NCBI): domain Eukaryota; kingdom Metazoa; phylum Chordata; order Ceratodontiformes; family Protopteridae; genus Protopterus; species Protopterus annectens. Next base: position 197,085,244 of record NC_056737.1, read on the forward strand.
CTACTCCTACACTCCACTGACTGTGCTAATTTCCTATGTAAACTTGTGATTCACTATCCTAACTCTCATTTACATAGGATTGCTTACTAATGCTTGGTTACATCTCTTAGACTGAGCTTCCCCCCTTAGCAACCTCTACTCGGTGGCCATGTTGTCTTCAGCCTGCCATTCACTTGCATTGTAAATTCATTTTAGCTATAAAATCCACATTTGTGGATCTTAATTATTAATTTTCTTGTTTTTAGGGTGCAGCACGTTTGCGGGGCGCTGCTCTACGGTTAAACCCCGGAGATCAGGATGAAAAAAAAAAGTTATTTTATTTCTATTTTGCATCACTTTCCATTGCCAATGGCCATATTTTTGGCCATTGGCATGCTTCCTCCTGTAAATGCATGCTTTTTTTGCAGCTGTCACGGCTCCATTTTGCTATTTGCATAACTGTACTCAGTTATCAACTGAGTAAATTTCTGCAAATAACACTACTCCTACTCGGACAGGTTCGGGTTTCCTGGATCACAAATTTACCTCATTTGCATAGCTTTCACCTGCAATTAAGGTAATTTGCATATCCAAGCCCTGTCCATGTAGCACTATTTTAAGGAGCTCTGTTATACGCCCCTACCGGCTCTTCCTGGATCGCTCTGTGGACATGTTGGCTGCATGGAGTCTTACTCTACTCTTAGACTCCGTGCAAGCCTTCGTGAATCCGGCCCAACATTATAAACACAGAGGAATCGCTGTGCAAACACCTGAAATATTTTCCTTTTATTAACAAATGAACAAAAATCCACTTGTTCAGTTAAAACACACGGAAAATGGTTTAGCGCTTTCACCCACTACATGTGGGCTTCTTCAGAACAATGTTACCATTGTGCACAAACGTTTAAATAAGTTTTTAGGCTCCAAAAAATTCAAAAATAATGAGCTGCCCTTAAAGTAATACCACTCCCATTTTATCCGTAAAATAAGCATTATAATGCTTTAAAATGTTAAAAACTCTAATATGCACTATATACTAAATGTGTGCTATACTTAATAAATAAAATGTAATGTCTGTTCACAAATGTAACATATTATACTATATAATACACACTATAAAATCATATACATATTCTCTGTGCTTGCGCACACTCAGATTTTATATTGTTATGCTCTGTATTCTAAATTATTATCCAAGAGCATTTTTTATGTATATAAATGGTGTTAAAAAAGTGTTAACAAAATCTTTAAAAAAAGAGTGTATATATTTTATAAAATTACGTAATTATACACATAAAAACTACTTATACACGTTCTAACTGTATATAATATGACTGTATATAATTATGAAATGTGTACCGACAATCACTCATAACAGACCTCCTTTAAATAAACTCTTATAGTCATTATTACTTTTCTAAACATGTACTCTTAACATTCGGTATTCCTTGCTACTAATTTTATACTAATAATTTTGTTACATCCAACATGGCCCTGATACTCCACCCCATATGCATACCTTTACAATCTATTAGTTAATATAGGTTTAATGGCTATATGATCATTCATACCTGGTGGATTTGATGCATCTTTATACAATTGCCACCACACTTCTCTGAACCCCAAAATTTCTTTCCTATTACCTCCTTTTGGATTATATTTAATATGTTCTAATATGGAAAATCTAAAATTATGTATTTCTCCATACTTTTCTATGTGTCTATATAGTGCATTATTGCTATCTTTCTTCTTGATACTATATAGGTGATCATATATTCGCCTTTTAAAAGATCTTTCTGTCTTCCCTATATAGTATCCAGAACATACACTGCACTTTGCCATATAGATTACAAAATTAGTATTACAATTGCCATATTTGAATCTTATTTTGGAGCTATTTATATTGTCCAACACAATTTCTTTGTCTTCCATTATTACACAACACTATTTACAATTTCCACATCCTTTAGTTGATTTGTTGTAATTATTAATTGTGTTGATCTCCTTATTCATCCCTTTATATTCTAACAGTCTCTTAAGGTTACTTCCCATCTTGTACACAAAATGTGGTTTGTTACCTATTAACTCTACCAGGTCATCATCCACCAATAATAATTTCCAGTTAGTCTCCATTGTTCTCTTAATCTGATGTACATAGGGACCAAATTCCAACGCACAGGCGTTGTAAGATTGCAATGTAAATTTCTATTCCTTATTTTGTTGTTATTCTTAAGTCTATATATTTCTTTAATCACCTGTTTTTCATACATTTCCACTTTGGAATGCATGGGTGGTATGTTCGTAACGTTGTTCATTTCAGAGAATTACACAATTCAAAGACAAACAAGTTGGTTATGAGCTTTTTCTCCACATAGCTGTTGCATATCTTTGCAGCTCCAAAGCAATACTGGAGCCCACAGTGTAGTGCAATTAATACTAATGAGCGAACATCTCTGAATACTAGCCTATATTTGAGCTTTGGAAGGCATTGTTTTTGCTGCCCTACAGAGTTCTGTGGTAGAAAATATTCCTTACTTTTCAAAGGTGGTACAGTAGTACTTCTAAAGAATTCAGTATTCATGTTACCAAAGGATTAACCTATGGTCCCACCTATGTTTACAATCATTCAGTGATTAGTATCATATTATTTAAGTGCAAAACTATGGCTGATGTTCAGAATTACAGGTTTTGGACTTTCGTAGCAGTAGTCCATGAAGAGTGGCAATATGTCTGTATGCAAATACATTCAGCGGAGGATATTCAAGCTAACTAAGGAAATGCTCGGGTGTTTTGATAAACATGCTTATCCTACGGCTTCTGTTCAAGCCAAAAAAAAAATATTACGTGGGTAAGGTGCTTTATGCATTTGTGTGTTACTGCGATTCCTAGAGATACATATAAAAGAGGCTCATTTGCATTCAAAATATGTAAAGAATGCTGAACTTACATGAATAATTAACAATGTCATATTACTTTAGAATTAGTCAAGTTAGGTGGCAAATTACCCAGGAAACTGCGGACTTTTTAAAATAAAAAAACCAAAACAGAAATATTGGAAATTGATGCTAAACAGTTCAAAATGATGTAAAATTACTGAGTTAACTTCAAGAAAGGTTTATTTTGTTCATACAGTGGGCATATTACAATGCCTTTGATAAACACTGTAAGCTGTCATTTATAAATGAGAAGTTATTACAGCTTTAGTGGAAATGATTATTGAACTGTGAGAAAATGATTTCCTTTGGTGTCTTTTAGTAATCATGCATAAAATGGTAGACGTGCTGTTATTTAATTCAGAAGTATGATGTAGCAAGGAAGTTTTGTTGGCTCAACATTGCCTTTCCTGAGAGTCACTGATAAATGAAAATTGACACTATTATCTTTACAAGAAAGTGGGAGGGACTAAAGAAAGGACCAATCTGTTGACAAACTGCTTGCCTTACTGTTGTGAATGTATTCATGATAGTGCAAACATAACTTCAGCACAACTTAACTTGGCTGGACTCTGCATGTGTATATAAAACATATAGATGAGGGCAATACTGCAAAAAAAATTAGAAAAGGTCAAAGAATATGGTCATGGAGCATAGCAAATGCATTTAAATGATGAAGGATCATCATACATATGTGTTGTTTGCAGAAGGCAATAACTACCGAAAGGAACTTCATAAACTATTGACATGTACCTGAGGTAGGGTCCAGTATAGTAGCCAAGGAAATATTCCAGCATATAACATGAGTCCTTAAAATGTTAACTTTCTGTTAAATTAAAATGGGTCTACTTCACTCTGTCAAATTTTCATATTACCGAAAATCAAAATAACGAGACAAGAAGAGCAAAATTACACAACAAACATTTACATTGCCAAAATTCAAATCAACTAAACACCAGTTGCACATCTCAAAACCCCTCGGACTTTCTGAGTAGAGATCGTGGTACAGTGAGGATCGGGACATTTCTCTTTTCCTCACTGTAGTGTGATCTCGGAGTTGGTATATATAATTTGCAGGGGGTGTGGGGATGCAGATTTTTGTGTTGACTTGGAGCAGCTGATATTTTGTTGTTCTGAATTTCGGCAACGTGAAGGTTCGGTGTGTGATTTTGCACTTCTCATCTCGTCTTTTGAGTTTCGGTAATATAAAAATTCGATAGAGTAAAGCAAACATTTTAAAACATAGTACCCCAACTGATTGCATTTATACTGCAGAAAAGAGAGATGACTCACTGAGTACAGTCTATGTTAACTGCCATCATAGAATAAACAAGACTCTCAGACTGTAATCAAAGAATATCTGGATTTGACAATGGACAGATAGATTTATTTTTCATTTTACAGTAAAAGTGATATAATAAAATGCACATGATGGAAATGCATTCCTGTATTACAGTATTATTATACATACAAAAGCTTACTTAAATACATTCCTGTTTGATTTTTCAGGCAAGGATATCAACTCTTTGGTGACCATAACTATCAAGACATTTCTTAGATATCACAAACTAAGACCTTTAATCAAGAGCATCCGAACATTTTATCCGAATATTACAATCATAGTAGCAGATGACAATGAGAATCCTGAGAAAATCGAAGATCCACATCTTGAACAATACTTCATGCCATTTGCAAAGGTACATTTCTTCTATACATCATATAAGCAAAAGCTGGTGTTTACAAGTGATGCATGGTGCAAATGACGGTATGATTTTATTATATCTTTGTTACTTATAAGGAATAATGGTGAATAATGGGTGGATGGAGCTGTGGTGGAACAGTTAGCATTTTTGTCTCACATCAAGGGGATTTCTGGTTCAGTTCTCGGCTGGGGTGCCTTCTGTTTGGAGTCTGCTTGTACTCCAGTGCTCAAGCCTATTTTATCTGGTGCTCCAGTTTCTTCCCCACATTCCAAAGACATGCAGTAGGTGGATTGGATATTCTAAACTGGCTGCATAAGTGAGTGCATGTTTGTGTGGTATGAAAGAACAACCATGGCAGAGATAGCCACTCAGCAGTGTGAGCATTGGCTCTAGATGATAGTCACTATGGATATTCCTTGACTTCATGTTCAAACAAAATGGGAAAAAGGGGGTTAGGTATGGATGTATGGATGGATGAACAGAATGATGAATGATTAAATCAACCTGTGTGAAAAACAGTTTTTAATAATATTTAAATTTTTATTTTTATGTATTGGTTCTGTGCCGATTTGGATTAGGGCCTATTTGCAGTGGAGGAAGCTAAACCTCAGCATTTATTGTGCGCTTGGCATCATATTAAGCAAATCATTGAATTATGCATATTTGTGTGGAGTCTGCATGTCCTCCCCGGGGTCGAGTGGCCTCCGAAAAACATGTGTGAATGGGAATGCCTTCGCTGAAGGTTGGGTATCGGGCTGGCAAGTCAGCACCATAAAAATCTACTGCCGATAATTAGCAGACTGGAGTTCTGCTGTGGCGACCCCTAACTGGGAAAAGCCAAAAAGACAAACATTGAATTATGCATATTTGTTCTGTCATGTCCCTCCTCTGGGCCAGTAATCTATGAGTCTCATTCCTCACCAGTGACACCAGTGAGGAATGTTCACTTAGAATAAAAATAAATACACACAGTATTTTCAGATGCAGCTCACTGCATCAAGCACAATTTCCCCTAAGATCACACAGAGAGCATACTACAGTCTAGGGCTGGACCTCCTCTCCAGGCCCCAAATAAGACACCACTTTTGTCTGTGTAGAAATCAGTGCTCTGTGTCTCTGTTTCAAGTAGCTGACACACATACTCTTTGAGATTTGATTTTCACACACACACACACACACACACACACACACACACACACACACACACACACACACACACACACATACACACCTGGGAAATGCTCGCACAGATTTACCTATTATGCTGCCTCCACCCAGACTATAAGGTAAATTTACTGCCACCAGCAAGCTACTTTAAGGGTACCCATTTACTCTTAGTAAAATTAATACTTATACAAATGGTAGTGGTAACCAGTCTGCAAGATTTCAGGAGTGTGATGCTGCAATGTCATCAAATGAATGCAAAATCTCAAGGGTTAAAATATTTTCTGAAAAAACAGTCAAAATGAAAGGTTTATATATATTTAATAATAAATAATAATAAAACATGAGAATACTGAGTATCTATTTACAATAAACACCAGAGATTAAATTCACAGGAAATATAAAAATTTCCACAGATGGAAAGACTTACAGTTACAGAAAAACAACACTTTTAGTTAATTTCACTATATTTTCCTAACTGACTGAAGAATTGCTGTTCCTTGGTTAAATTACTTACTACAGCAAGGCAAGATGAAGTGGGTAAGTGGTCTTGTCACTTCCAAAACAGAGTGCTGAGTGTCACTATCACATCTCTCACTAGTATCTAAATACAATTTCAGTGCTGGCTGCAGGATGATATCACATCTGGTCACCAGATTCTGTGGTTCCCACACTACCCACCAGACTAGAAGCTGAGACAGGGTCTAGCACAAATGTGTCACAATACACACCTAGAACTTTGCTAAGGCTTATTTCAGCATGTGGAGACTGTAAAACAATTCCAACCATTTCTTCCTTCCTGCAGAGACTAAGTAGCCATTCTCTGGTACTCCAGGGTAGCAATTAGTTCACCACGTAGGGTGATAAGAGAAGGAAACCAGCCCAGACATTGCATATCTGGCTGCATTCAGGCCTGCAAGATAAAATCATTACGGCCTAAACCAAGGCATTTAATTTTTGGCTATTTTCTTAAGGTTACCTGGGCTGAGCTTGACCCCTTCCTTTCCAGCATCCTCTGTTAACATATATACATTTCATCAGTTACAATACAGTCTGGCATACATGTATATTTCTTTTCTGTCCAGCAGGTCCCACTGTTGATACATTTTTAACACAAGAAACTTTACAAATACATTTTTAACACAACCATCTGTAGAACTCAGTTTGATATTCAAATGACATAAAATGTTTTTAAAAACTCCAGCTAGCTATGCTGGCATATGTTACACATGCACTGTCCTACTTTCTCTGGCATACCTGGCACTACCTCACATTATCACAGTGACATGTACATTAAATAAGCTAGGTTAGTATAGTGTGTAGCTATGGGTCATTATAAAAAATAATTTGAATAAGGAAATGTAACTTGTGATATATTTACAAACATAGCCATATATAAGTTCTTACAATATGGATGGCAAAATAGATGCTATTTAAGGACAGGACAGACTATTTGAAAGAGTTTAATGTAAACTGTCAAACAAGGAAAGAAATATTAGAAGATGGAAAAGTGACAGGATGCTAGAAATAATTGCAGAATGTGTTTAGTAATGTTGGTTTGATGCCTGAAGGAAAAATGGGGTGAGAAATCTGGAGTTAATGGGGCAGTACTTTGCAATTGGAATTATTGGCTATAAAGAAGAAACCGTTTACTAAATGCAGCAAAATGCATAATGGGTGAGAATTAAGAAGGTAAAGATGCTAACAGTGGGATAATAAAACTATTCAGGAGAAATAAAACTGGAAAGTAAATAAAGGTACAGTGTTTTAATACAGGTATCTATGGAACAGCTTCAGATATATGTCAAAGGTAAGTCACCATCAAGGTATCATGGAATAGTGAGGTATGTGGTATCATAACTGCAGAAGCATATACAGGATACATGTCATATGAAAAGGCGTTTGGATTTCCTATTGTAGATTGACAAATTTGTAATGGGTGGGGGATAGCATTTCAAAATTTGCATGGAAAGCATAAGGGCTGTCAGCAAATGATTATTAAATTTTAAGTCTTACAGAGTGAGAGAGGAAGAGGAGGGAAAGTGAGCACTTAGTATGCCTGGGCAAGGCAGCTGTCATCATAAATAACTTTATGTTATATATATTTATCAGGAAATCTGGTCATTGCAAAATGTTATGAAGAAAAGAGCACAGCAGACTGAATTACAGACTGCTGACACATAAATGTGTTGCACGTGTAATACTGAGTTGTTTATGTTGCTGATGTCTTTCTACATTGGATTGTACTTTATTTAGATACTCTGTAATGCTGTTTCTGCAGTTGTAAGACTATCAGAAAATAGGTAGAAGTCAGTTTCTTTCCTATTAAACTTTTCCCTTTTCTCCAAGTCTGTGCAGCATCTAACATAGTATATTTAGATTTTGGGGGGGGCGTTCTACAAGAAATGCAGCAGAGCATGCAAGCCCCATTTTAAGAATTACATTTTAGTAGCTATTTGGAATTTGTGAGTTGCAATGTTTTGAGATATGACTGTACTAAGTTTTATATGTTTTAATTACAATATTTAACATCATAATTAAGTGAGACATGAAACTTCATTTAGTTCCATTAAGATCAATGCTTTGCTGTGTATGGTAGGAAAGATTGGAGATCAAATATGGTTGTTTTGTAGTAGGCATCTTGAACTTTATCTGTACAGATGGATTTTTGTTAATACTATATAAACCTCAGGAAAACTTAATTACAGGACTTTTCTCAAACTAATTGAAGATACCTTTTTCAGAGTGTATCTTTGTGTTTGTGTTACTGCTGGTGCCTTTATTGAGGGAATAAATGTAAATAAGGGTGCTACTTGCTTTAGGGGATTACGTGTGTGTCTTACATCCTTGTGTGTGGTAATAATATGTCATGCTTAAATTATTTTCTTTGTATTTGATGCAGGTGATATTAATTTATTGTTGTATTGATATTTTTTGTATTTCCCATGTGGTTACATTAGTGAGTTTTGTTTTGAGCAGGTTGTTTGTAAACTGATGTCAGATGCTTACATGCTATATCTGATGTATATTTCTATCTTTCATCATTTAAGATTCAGCAATAATCTATGTTTTAGAGTTTTCTCAGTCCTAAAATTTGTATTTGATTTTGTGGAATACCTTCATTAATTAATTTTTGTAGTGATGATTTCCATTTGAGGATGTGCTTGCTGTATTGATATGTACTTGACTTTTATGTTCTGTGGATTCTCTTACTAGGTGCAGTCATGTTTGTTTTTGTTAAGTGGTACTTTTGATCTAGAGAATGTGAAGGTGCTGTTAGGATTTTGGGTTAATGCTCTTCATTTAATTTTTCTGGATCATTATGTTTTTCTCCAGTTTATTCTTTGACTAAGCTAGAGCACTGATCCATCTGGACTTATTGCAGGCTTTATCAGAAAATGTATAAAAAGAAATGTAATCATTATAATTAAACCTGAACAACAATCAAAACTTCTGTGAGAAGGGCATTACATTTGCCTGAGATTTCAGTGTTTGCATTAAAATTCATAATAGAGGGTAAGATTGGCTACCAGAGTCATGGGATTAAAGCAGGAAAGCTGCATTCACTGCAGTTAAGGCTTTTTACTAGCGTTTGAGGGGAGGGATATTTGAAGGGAGGGAGCGAAGGTAGTATATGCATAGACATCATCATGAGCATACAAAACATCTGAAAAGTGACCTGTATTGAGGTGGTTGTGAGCATGAGAAACATTATATAAATGATCTTCCCTGGCATCATGGTGAGCAGGCGATGTATACTATAAATATTCTACACTGGCACCATAAGGGATTCCCTAAGTGATCTGCACTGATATCCCAGAGAGCATGTGAAGCATCCTGTATGGAATCTGCATTAACATCATGGTGCCCATGTGAAGCATCTTATATGGGATCTGCACTGACATCATTGTGCCACTGGGAGGCATCCTATGTGGGATCTGCACTGACATCATGGTGAGCATGTTAAGCACCTATAACAGGTATTCACTATCATCACAGTCAGCATGTGAAGCATTGTCCCAGTTTTGAGCACTTGTAGTGACTCAGTGTTTTCCACATTGTTCTTTAAAAATGTGGCTGTAAAATAACTGGATTTACTCTGGTAACCTCAATCCCAGACAATTCTAACAAAGGTGATTGCCCGAATGACACAATAGCATGCATGATGGCTCCTCTTTACCCTGAGCCACTAATCAAGGAGCCTCAGTCCTCACCACTGACACTGATGAGAGGCAGTCATTAAAATAGGAATGGATTTACACACTATTTCAAATGTAGCTATTTGCATCCAACACAGTTTCGCCCAAGAGCACACAGGAAACACGGTCCACTGGAACTGGACTCTCTGTCTCTCCAGATTCCAAATAAGACCCACCTTGGAGCACTGTGTCCCAGTTCCAAGTATTTGGCACACACACTTGAATATCTGATTTTTCACATGTATACACACATACATACCAGGGAAAGAGTAACACAGATTCACCAGCTGTGTCCTCTCTCTCCAAATCACAGGGTAGATTGCTGCCACAAGCCAAATATTGTAAGGATCCTACAAAGGGGTAACCAATTATACTGTATACTTAGAGAGCAAGGATATGCAGGATTTGTTGAATTCTGCCAGTCTTGTTAATAAACATTCATTACATTGTGGTTTTAACATTCTAGAAGCCTCCTGCAGGGCTATATCTACTGGATCTGTTCTCAGAAGGCATGCTTGGCTCAGGGAGCAGCCCCTTCCAGAGCCTGTCAAGTCTAAGCTTTCAGATGTACCTTTACATAAGGACAGTCTTTTTGGCAGTAAAGCAGAGGAAGTGCTCAAAAAGATGGAGGATAAGGCCAAGTCTATGCAAACAATTAAGTATTTTCTGCAAGGTCAACCTCCTCGCTTCAGCATGGAATTACCCTTCTAAGAGTTGGATGGTTCCTGATACCAGCAGACTGAACCATTCTAGGACTAGAGGTTACAAATCTTCTGGGGGGCAGGTGGCTACCCCTCAAAGGTCTAAGCGTTGGCATGCTTCCACTTCCAAGGCGGGAAGTTCTAAGCCTGCATCTCAGTCCAAACATTCTCAATAAATCTGCCCAACTTCTGCCTGTTCCTGCTTGCCCAGAGAATCCTTTAGGGGGAAGGTTGGCCTTTTTTGAAAATGTCTGGGCCACCATCATAGACAAAAAATGGGTACTCACAACTGTATCCCTAGGACACAGGTTTTCTTTCCACACCTTTCCAGTACCCAGAGGATTCCTGGACACTCCTCCAAAGCCAAAGGGCAGAAGTAGAAAAACAAATGTTGTCTCTGTTACATCTGGGAGCAATAGAATCCATTCCTGCTCAGCAGGTAGATCAGGGCTTCTATTCCAGACTTTTCTTAGTTCCAAAAAAAGAAGGAACCCGGCGTCCTATCCTAGACCTATCCATTCTGAACTCTTTCTTGGTAATTCCAAAGTTCAAAATGCTGACTCTGCATCAGTTGCTACCAATGTTAGACAAGGACTCCTGGCTGGTAACTTTGGATCTCAAAAAAGCTTACCTGCACATTCCTATCAGGGAAAGTTGCAGGCAATACCATGGTTTCAGAGTGGGCAAGCAACATTATCAACTCTCTGTGCTGCCCTTTGGCTTATCTACTGCTCCCAGAGTTTTCACAAAGTGCCTAGCTCCAGTCATTGCTTTTTGCAGGCAGAAAAAAATTCAGATTTATCCATATTTGGACACCTGTCTAATTTAAGCAAATTCTCAAGAACAGCTGTAAAAAGATCTGGAATTTGTAAAGACTCCTCTCTCTTCCCTGGGTTATACTCGCAATGAGGAAAAATCAAATATGGTGCCATCCAAGGAGATAACATTCCTGGGAGTGAGTCTGAACACAGCTGCCCAAATAATATATCTCACCCAGCAGAAGCAGACAGCTCTTTCAGTTTACTTCAAGGATTTGGCAAGCCTGTCCCAGCTCCCTGCAAGCTCTGGGATACATGGCCTTTTGCATTCTCATGACTGCATATGAAGAAATTGCAATGGTACCTAGAGAACCTTTGGTGTCAACACACACAGGACCTGGATATGATAATTCCTCTGCTTCCATGTCTGCTGACAGAGTTTCTTTGGTGGGCGACAGCCTGTCTACAAAACAAAGGCATACCTTTTCGCCCACCTGCTGCCATTCAAGCTCTTACCACGGATGCATTGGACTACACCTGGGGAGCTCACCTGGATGGCAGATGCATACAGGGACATTGGAACACCCAGCAGATGCACCTGCACATAAACCTAAAGGAGTTGATAGCAGTTCAGCAGGCCTTGCTAGCTTTCAAGTCATCTTCTATCTCCAGGAACTCTGCTTGTCAGAACAGACAACACCACAGTCATGTGGTACATCAACAAACAGGTAGGGACTCATTCTTACCTCCTGTGCAGACAGAGCATGATTCTCTGGTCCATAGCAGCACCCTTGGGCCTGCATCTCCTAGCTCAGTTTCTTCCAGGGAGACTCAATGTTTTGGCAGACCAGTTGAGCAGACAGACCCTCAATCCTCATGAGTGGCAACTGAACAGAGCAGTCTTTTACAGCATCATTTAACGTTGGGGCACTCCTCAGGTGGATCTTTTCTCCTCCCCAGACAACCACCTTCTACCACTTTTTTGCATCAGTCAGCATCACAGTAAGGCCTGGAGAGTGGATTCTCTGCCCTTCCCTTGGACACTGTCAGTTCATGCCTTCCCTCCTCTTCATCTTCTTCCCAGAGTATTATTGAATATGAGGGATGAAAGACCAAGGACTATTCTCATAGCTTCAGACTGGCCCAGACAGCATTGGTATCCACTGCTTCACAGTCTCTCCCAATTTCCTCCTTGGCGTCTTCCTCTGAAACCAGATCTTTTGGTTCAGGAAGGGGGAAACATTATACATCCTTATCTTCAGTCTCTCCATTTGGCAGCATGGCTCTTTGCATGAATCAATCCATTTCTTCTTCTCTTTCCCAGAAGGTGGTTAACGTACTTCAGGAGGCCAGGAGGCCTAGCACTAGAAAGTCTTAAGCTGGCAAATGGGAAAGATTCTCTCATTGGATGCAGGCTAGAGGGGAATCTTCTTCTCAGCTTACTCTTCCTCTGATCCTGGAATACTTGGCTGATTTGCTTCAGGGTGATCTTTCTTTTTCCTCTATGAAGATTCATGCTACAGCCATTTCTGATCATTGTTCTTTTGAGCAACCCATTTTATCTCATCCCCTGATGAAATGTTTCTCAGACATGCTTGCAACTTAAAACCTCCCAGAAGGGCACCTACTCCAGCCTGGGATCTTAATTTTGTTCTAGAGAAACTCATTCTTCCTCTTTTTGAGCTAGCTGCCACTGCAGATTTAAAGTTTCTCTCTTGGAAGACTTCCTTCCTTTTGGCTATAACTTCAGCAGGGAGGGTTTCAAAGCTGCAAGCTTTGATGGCTGTGGAGCCTGTTCTTATTTTCCATGCAGATCATATCTCTCTGAGAACCAATCCCTCTTTTATGCCTAAGGTGGTTTCTAGCCTGACTCTTAATCAGTCCATACACAAAGCATTATTATTTGCCTTTGTTTCCTAGAACCAGAGCAGGGTTTGCCACTGCTGTTCTGCAGGGCATGCTCTCCAGTCATTGATTCTGTTGGTACCCTCCTTCTTCTTCTAGGCTTTGTAATCAACCCATAGGACTGCTACAGCTACAGTGACACAATATAGTACAGTTACACTTGTGTACACTTACCATGTGTAGATGTGTTGTGTATTTCACTGTTGCAGTCCATGTTCCTTCCCCCTTCCCCCCTTTTTTCCCTGTTCCTCCTCTTCTTCCTATGGTACAGGATGAATCTTTTTTTTTTTTTTCTTTTTTTTTTTTTTTGTTTCTTTGGGGGGCTGTGGGGGGCCTGACTGAGAAAGAAAGAAGAACTGAAAAAGTGCCGCCTTGCCTCCTTTGATGTTGTAAGTGCTTTAATCATCAATATAATCACAAATACTTTCATCTGCCTTGCGTCTTTGCTCATGAAACTTTTTTCTAGAAGCTTCAGGTGTTATCTTAAAACAGTCTAGCAAACATTCTTTCACTTTTTCATAATTTAAACAGTCAGTATCAGCCAATTTAGAAACAGTGGTTACAGCTTTACCATGGAGTAAGGAGGTCAGGAACCACACCCACAGCTCTTGGTCAACATCATGCTGTTTACATGTCCTTTCAAATATATAAATAAAAGTATCAAAATCAGTATAATCTTTAAATTGTGGAAGAAATTTGCTTTTATTGCTTCTGGGGTTCAGTTACCCACTTTCCCATTACCTCCATGACCTTATTGAATAGTCAGTATCTCCTTTTCATGCTGACTCTGCTTCTTCTTTTCTTCAACCTCCAAAGGCTGCAGTTCCTCTTCAGTCTGCAAACATTTGCTTTCCAGTTGCAGTCTTTCTGTTCAGTCTCCAAACATCGCAGTTCATGCTGTCATTGCCTTTCTCTTTCTTCGGCTTCCAATTCAAGTCTCCTTATCTCCAGACATATTTTTAAGTCGTGTAAAGAAAAAGTGAACTGTCCTGTTTTTGAAGGCTCCACATCCCCATCAATGGACTGGCACCTCACTGCCTGACCATGCTGCAGCTGTGATTAAGGCTGAAATCATATCCTCTTTTGTCAGGTTGGCATGCAGCAGTCCTCTGGCTTTTTACACCTTGGCCAACATGTTCCTTGTCAACTTGTATAGTATTCTGATGACATCTTTGCCTGCTTTCCCTGAATAAACTAACTAACAAAAACAAATAAAACTGTTGTGACACTGAAACTCAAAATGTTTACCTTGTGGCTGTTGAAAGTACACACACCTTCAGTGACAGTTGTTTACAGGCTACTGAAGTTCAATTAATATCCCACTGTTCTCACACCAACATGTGACAGCCCCTTTTTACCCTGCGCTAGTAATCAAGGAGCCTCATTCCTCACCACTGGCATATGTGAGAGGCAGTCACTAAAACAGGAATGGATTTAGACAGTATTTCAATGCATCCAACACAATTTCCCTCAACAGCACAGAGGGAACATACTCCAGTGGGACTGGACTTTCTGTCTCTCCAGATCCCAAACAAGACCCACCTTGGAGCACTGTGTCCCAGTATCTGGCTCACACAGTGGAATATATGATCACACACACACACACACACACACACACACACACACACACACACACACACACACACACACACACACACACACACACACACACACACACACACACACACACACACACACACACACACACACACACACACACACACACACGGAAAAGGCTTACACATATTCACCAGCTGTGTCTTGTCTCTTCAGACCACAGAGTATTTTGCTGCCACCAGCCAAATACTGTAAGGCTGCTACAAAGGGGTAACCAATTATCCTATTTCAAATTAATACTGATAAAAATGGTAGAGTGTGACCAAAGCAGTAAGGCTTTTTGGAGTGGCCACAGTGACACTAAAATAAGCACAGTTACTCTCAAGATATTAAAATGTTCACTAATGGACCAGCCACAATGAAAAAGTATAAATATATTTAATAATGGATAATAAAATTAGAAAACAAGAAAATAAGTAAAACTTCATTACAATAAACATTAGAATTTCAGTCACAGGAAATATAAAATAACACAGTTGGATAGAAACTAACATGCAGAATAAGAAACAATACTATACTAATCTCATTGCATTTTTCCTAACTAAACTAAAGAGAAACTGTCCCTAGTGAACTCACTTAGTATTTCAAGGCAAGATGAGATACCCCACAAACTGAACTGTACAACTAACAGCTATTGAACAACTATTATTGAACTGTGATAACTAACACAGGTCTTTTATATTAGTTTCCAAAGAAAAAAACAAGCATCTGTTCAAATTAATGTGATGGTCAAATGACATACGATTATTTACAAACTTTCAGCCAGTCATGCTGGCATATGCCACATATGCAGTGTCTCATTTCTCCTGATACAGCTGTCAATACCTCACAATGATACAGCATGTACAGCTGCCTCTAATGTGTCAAAATACAAAGGTGTGGCATGGATAGCTATGTACTTGGCTTCTTCAGCTACTGACACATTGCCTTTAAAAAAAGTCATTTGCCCAACAGATTGATGTGCTTTTATCTTACATATTCATAATGTAAAATATAGCTGTTTTCCTACTTGAACTAACTCCTGCAAAATTAATGCAAGTTTTAAAAATTTACCTGCACTGTCTGCAATTCCTGTTTTTATTCCATGCATTCAAGTGCACAGTAAAAGACACGAATACATAACAACTGTCAACAATAGTGTTTGAAGATCCCTTACATTGCTGCATGGCATCAATAACTGCTTCCATTTCTGCCATCTGGATACCATAAACCTATGCAGTTTTCGCATAAACTGGGTAACTTCTAATGGGAAAATGTGTAACATAACCTGTATGAAATTTCCCTTATTGTCAGAATCTTGAACTAACAACAAATATTTTCTCTGCCTCTTGTTGTGAATCACTTTGAAGTTAAGAAAAAATCCTGGTGTTCTACCTGTTCTACACAATCATATGAAAATGTGTCATACCACTGAAACTTTGGCAAATAGTATTTCTGACCAAACTCTACCTCCACTCTTTTCTTTGGAAAGATTTTGAAAATGATGTAGAATTAATACTTTTACTAAGTATCTGTAATAATTACAGGAATCATAGGAAACATGGAGAATACAAAGTTGTTAGTCCAGACATCATATGTGCCTTGCCAATAACCACTCTCAGGCTCTACAAATCTTCTCAAGGAGGAGAAGGCCTGCATGTCCTGTAGGATATTTTAGAGTGCCCATTCAATTGCCGAAGGTATGTTTGAAGGCAGACAGGGAGTCACGCTGCTTAACATTCAAAGGGAGCCTATTCCAGAGCAAGATAAGCTGGTGGGCGATGAACCTATCTCTCTATTTAGTCTTAGTTATTTCCTGATGTAATTTAAGATCTCTGGTTCTAGTGTTGGCTGCACTAATTAACAGATCAGGAAAAAAGTAAGTCTTTGATAATGGTATCCATGAAGACATGGAAAAGGAAAACACGTGTGTATCCTCAACAGTCTATGTATGTGACAGTGAGTATAGGAAGAGTGATTAGCCTTTTCTGATAGCTATGATTGTTGAGGACTTCTGTAATATGTCTAACCATGACAGAGTACATAGGAACAATAACCTCCTTGACTTTGGAAGAGATACCTTTGGTGATTAGTTGTGATACATAGAAGGACTTCTAACCATAATCATTACATGGTGATCAAAGTGATGGCACCATCTGCACAAGTAACCAGATATAGCAGGATGCCACCGATGTAGTAGGTGGTAGCCATTTTTTTGTTTTCTGAATGAGCTGATACTACATTTCTAAGTATTTAGTTACAATCCTTTCTCAGTACACAAGGTATTAATGCTTAATAGTTCCTTTCAAAGATAATTTGTATCATTCATTTAGTTGACAGCTATACCCAGCTTTTAATCATTAGTAAGCTAAATACACCAATGATCCTCAAGGCCAAAAAGGTATGTGTCCAATATGGAGTCAATGAGGAATGCCACGGGTCACCTTTTACTTTAGGAAGGAGGCATCACTGGTCCAAACAATATCCATTCTGTCCTTGAGCCATTTGCAATCCACCTTAGTACATAGGAATCCATGTTTAAGGCTATTAACTTATTTACAATCCACTCATGAGGAATGCTGTCAAATGCTATCACTAGGTCCAGGTAGGAAGTGTAAACATTGTGACCTTTGTCCAGAATCTGTGTAATTTTTTTCAAAGAAATTTCTAAGACACAGTTAGGCACAACCTACCCTTAACAAATTCAAATTTTACTGGTTGAGTGTGATAAAATTTTTAGTGTCCTTTTCACTTATGATAAGTTCCATGTCTTTGTAGACAAGACTAGTAAAGCTAATGAATGTGTGGTTGCTTGGGTTAGTAGTGGGGCCACCCTTATGAAGAGCCATCGCCAATGCAGTCTACCATTGTTTGGGAACAAGGCTTAGGTTGAGCATATTAAAGAGGGATTCAGAATGGGCCTTCATGTCATTCTATATAAAACAACCTGTTATGTTGTTGGGACACACTAAAGAAGCACTGTTGGTCTTGCAGAGTTCCTTAAGGATAAGACCCTTGGAGAAAGCAGGAGGCAAATAACTCAGGTATGTTTTGGGAGGGAATGATTGTTTTAAGGGAGAAATTAGCAGCAAACATACTAGCCTATATATTAGTGATGTTAGGATTTAAATAGGATGTGTCTTTATAGATAAGTTGTGAACAGTGATGTCAATTTCTCCTTAGTTTTCTAATGAAGCTAGCTTACATTCATGGAAGGCTTTTCTGGTCTTAACTGTGCCTCCAATGTCTTGGTGAGGAATTTTATATTCTTATTTTGATAATGGGTTCTGGCCTTACAAGGTTGTCAAAGCATTTTTTCCTTCTGTAGTAAAGTTTACCTATTTCTACTGACCATCAGGGAGGTTTGCTATTTGGTCCTGGCAGGGACAGCACTATCAAGGCATTTATCTAGGTAAGCATAAAGATCCTTGGCATAGTTGGCATAGGTGGCTGCTACTTATCCTGGTTTCATTTTCAGACAGCATGGGAGAATTTTACAATTTTTATTGTACAAATGGAACACATTAGTGCTTTTGAAGTATCTAAAGAGGGTGTTGTTAGTAACCAGAGGGGAGGATGTTCTGAGGGTAAAGATAACCAGTTGGTGATCAGGTTTAACAACTGAGGGACCAACCCTGGGCTGGGAACAGGCTAGAGCTGAGTTTATGAGAACTAGGTCCAGGATATTAATGCCTCTGATGGGGTTGCAGACAATTTGATCCGGGAAATGACATTTCTCCCAACCTAAGAAATGTTGTGCAGACCCAACATTAGAAGTATAATTGCTCCACTCTATAGAGGGGTTGTTGAAGTTACATAGGATTGCTGATCCATTTCTAATAGAGATGTTTTTTTAAGAAAGACTGGAACTTTTCCTGATCCTATAGGGCCATTGAAGGGGATCAGTAACAAGCTATAAGCTGAAATTCTGACTTTCCTAGTGTAACCAGGAGTTCAAATGAGCTCACTGGGAGGGTCATTCATATCACTTTGGAAGGGATGAAATCCCTGATGAAAACTAAGATACCATCACTGTTATCCCTTGGCCTTTTAGGTGAGACAGGCACAGAACCCAGTTAGAAAAGGAGTACCCTCATTACACATGAACTATGTCTCAGTCATGGCATAAACGGTGATTCTTTTTATTTGCAAAAGTTCCCCCAAATCGAGCAGTTTGTTACTAAGATTCCTGACATTGATAAGGGCCATCTTTTTGCTCTCTAATTTATGATTTGATTTGTAGGTTAGGGTGAGACATTCATTAGTTGAACTCTGCACAAAAAAGGCACAAAGGAGGTGTGAAAGACTTTGGTCAGTATGCAGAAGTCCTTGAATTATGCATACAGATGATCCTTTGTAAAGCAAGTAGGACTGTCAATCTTGTTCATTGGAAACTTAACCCCCCTGGGAAAAAACTGTTTATTTAGCCAGTTGTTGAAATCAATTATATTTTCTTTGACTCTATGCATCATTCTTGATTAGGGGATGATACCACTCAAGATCAGAGTCTTATCTTTTTTTTATCTCAATTTGTTTTTTATTTTTCAGATACATTTGAATGCATTCCATAATATTTATACATAACATCTTAAATAACTATGTACACTATTTACATTAGCCTGACACTATAACAGATCTTAATGTATGCAGTTACTTTATATGTATGACCAATCCATTATCAGAGTGTCAGATCAGTTATTGTATAGTGTCAATCAACGATAAGACTTTTCCCCAAGGGTTGTTGATAAATGGCTTTGGATAAATTCTTAGTTCTTTAATTTTAATTTCCAATAATGCTGTGGTCTTCAGTAGGCTGTAGAGGTCTTCCAAAGTTGTTATTGTGTTTGTATTCCATCTTCTTGTTATATACTTCCTTGAAATTACAAGCATAGTCCATACTAGATACGTTTGACCTATTCAAATGAGGACCTTCATTCACATTTAATAATACAAGAGCTTTAGTTAAATAAAACTATTCATTAAGAAAATCTTGTAGAAAGTTATTAATACCATTCCAAAATGGCTTAATTTTAACACAGTCAAAGAGAATGTGGTTCCAATCTGCATTGTGTACTTACTCAAATCTCCAACATATTCCTTTTATGGAAGAACTAATTTTACTAATTCTGTCTGGGTTAAGAATGCTCTGTGCAAGCATTTTCAATTAAAACTTTCCAGTATTGTATAAAGGGTGTATATTGTATCGATAATAAGATATTTGTTTTAATATCTTCAGTTAACTGTATTGAGTGTCATTTTGTTACATATTTCCAATATGAGGTTTTGGGTGTTATGTTGTTGTTTATCAATATTTTTGTAAAATTTTGAAATACTGTTTCCAATGTCAAAGTGATTATATATGATTTCATATATGTATTTCGTAAATTGTTAATTATTCTACTTAAATCTTGCAAATATAACAAAATACTGTGTAAAGTTACCCAGTACTGTTGTGGAATTTTGTATGTTGTTTTTATTACTTGCATATCTAAAATGTTTAGTTCTTTGATACACTGGAGCTAACAAACAAATCCTTTCTGTTCCCAGGAATTAATAATTTCTCTATATATTATATGTGGAAAGTTCTTTGTGACTATAAATGGTGTTAAAAGATCAAACCAGATTTTTAAATCTATATTTGGATTAATAATTTTCCTAAATGAGTCAATGTAATAATTAACCATATGAGTTTTAGTGGGTTTAGTTATGTTATATTGCATGCTAATACATATGTGCTATGGCAAATTGCTTTTATCTATTTGAAATTTTTTTTTGTAAATCAAATAGATTTATTGATATTACAGTTAGTAATTCTTTCCAATTTGCAGAGTAATTTTGACTTATCCAGTCTGAGATTGTTTTAGATATTGATGTTTTTATATATGTTTCTGTATCAGGAAAGTTTAATCCTCCCTGTTTCCATGGTCTGATATGATGTATTAAAGCTATTCTGTTTCTTTTGGGAAACCATAAAAAATTTATTAGGCACAAATTTATTTCTTTAAGTATATTCCTTTCTGGTAACAGTTGTATTGCCAAGGCTATATATAGAATATTGGCCAGTAAAACCATTTTTATTAACTGCAGTCATATCTTCAAATGTTAATATTATTTTGTTCCATTTTTCCACAGAGACTTTAATTGTATTTATGATATTATTGTAGTTTTTTTAGACTGATTCATTATTATCCTTGCATAACTCAATTCCTAGATATTTTAAGGTAGATTCTTGTTTCCCTATGATGTGATCCCCCTTAGTCTGCAGTTCTTTTTTATTTTAAAAATAAAAATGTTGATTTTGATTTATTGAAATGAAGTCCTGAAGTCATGTGAAATTTGTCAATTAATATATCTAATTCTTCTAATTTTTTTTGTATTAGATAATGTTTGTAATATGTCATCAGCAAATAGCATTACTTTAGAATTGTATTGTTCATAAATATCTATTCCTTTGATTTTTATATTTTTACAAATTGAATCTGCCAATATTTCAATAGCCAGAGCAAATAGAATCTTTGTTTAGTGCCTTTTGTTATATGTATAAATTCAGAGGTAAAATAACTTGACACACACTAAATTATTTGTATATAACTATATATATATATATATATATATATATATATATATATATATATATATATATATATATTCCTTAGAATAGGAACAAAGGATGCAGGAAATTTAAATAGCATTAGGATTTTGAATAAATAGTCCCAATTTAGGGAATCAAAGGCTTTCTCTATATCTAAGCCAGTTATGAGTGTTTCTTTATTTTCTTTATTAACATAATCTGTAAGAGAAATTATCGTTTTAATGTTGTCATGTGTGTGTCTATGATATATAAATCCAGTTTGAACATTATTTATTGAGAGTCGTATCTTCGATGGAAGCAGCAGGTTCCAGCAAATCCCTCTACATGCCTTCTAATGGTTTTCATGCTAGATTGTTGACTCCAGCATGGGTTATGATTATGGTATGGTAAAACTTACTGGAGGAGTATGTTTTAAGGACTCTTGAACTGTCAGCAAAACTGAGCCTCAAGAGGCAGCTGACTGTAAATCAAGTCCTCGTTCAGCCTGGAAAGTATGGAATCAATGTCTAGCAATGGAGCCCATCAATTACTAGAATGCTTCCAGAAGTTGATTCATTCTTGTTAGATTCAGGGGTGTTTTATTGTTTCAACATGTTGATGAAAGGCTGCATGTAGAAGATTTATTTGGTGTGTTTTGTTGATGCCTACACTTATACATTCTAGGAGGCTATGTTAGTGATTTCTTAACAGCATTTTTGTATGATTGTTAGTGTTAATAGATGAGGATATTGCATTTGTATGAGTGAGGGTGCGAAAGAATAATGCTTACTGCATGCTTGGAATTTTGAGTGGGCTGCATCCACATTAGCTATGCATTTGCACTTCTTACAGATGGACTGAATTTGTTTGGGCAGGCTTTCTTTTTGTTACACTGGCTTAGGACAGCAAGTGCAAGAAGGCTGGGAATGGAAGGAAAGGTAGACTGCTATCTCTCCATGCTGGCCAGTGCTATTACTCATAAGAACTTGGGGGAAAAGGAAGAAGGGAAATTAAGAAATCCATTTAACTCCATTGGAGATAGCAACATTGCTGGTAGCAGTTCCACAAAGATCAGCACAAACCATTAAAGAGCAGAGCTGACCAGTGCCAATTACCCAGCAGAAGGAGGAGGAAAGAAGAAGGATTTTTGACTGATGACTAGGGGAAAACTTAACTTGTATGTATGAACAACTACCCCACTTAGTGCAGCTGATCTCACTGTAAAGCAGACAGTAAAACATAAATACCAATGGAAAAGTTGATATAAATATGACCAACTAGTGCTAAGCTCCTTAGAAATAGAAACAATCAATGCTGTTTCATGTCACAAACAAGTGCTTCAAATTGCACCCACAAGATGCCTGAAATAAGCTTGGAGTAAAGTGGACAAATGCAGTCCAAACTACTAAAATTCATCAGGATTAATTACGTGAATTTATGTGCAGTGAAAATAATGTAGGAAATGCTTAAAAACAAGTTCCTTGTGTTAATTATGAAATATCAGATGTTTAAATCAGCATCTGTAAGGTCTCAAGGAGAAGCTTTCTGAAGCCTTGTTAAAATAGTGGTTAAGACCTTTGCCTCCCATGTACAAGGTACAAGGTTTAATCTTAATCTATGGCCAATGCCTGCATGGAGTTTACATGTTCTTCCTGGTTTTCTGTTGGGATTCCTCTCACTTCCAAATGCATGCTGATTGTTTCCAGCTCAAACTCATCCAAGAATGAAACTGCTGTCAGCATTACAGACTCTAGCTGGTGTGCTATATAAAGAAACGTTGCATAGACCAACCTCTTTGGGCATCAGCTGTGGTGCACAGTATCCACAAGATAGGAGAACATGAATAATAGACTATGTGGTGTCGCAGGGCTATCCACTCAACAGTATAAAAATTGGCTCTAGATAATCTTGCCATAAAGTGCATGGGTATTTGCTGGTGATAAATTGGTTGATGACCTGGCCTACTCCAAACTGTGCCAGGGACCCATGCTACTGGTGGAAGGGGTGTATGTGTGCATATTAGAAAGTGTTTGCTCACCATAAATCCAACAGCCTTGACTCAGTAAGATACTGGCTGGCTGGTGTCCAGTAGTCCACCTCGGGTTACCTGGGATAGCTCAGTTGAGTGAAAGCTACATAAAACCAATCAACCCACCAAAACTGAACTAAGAATTGCTACAATCAATGCAGGTTCACTGACAGGATGCAGTTTGGAACTAGATGACATAATGATAAGGAGGAGGTTGGACATCCTATGTATCCAGGAGACAAGATGGAAGGGCAGTGCAGCAATGCTGCTTGGTTGTGGTCCAGAGTCTCTTACAAAGGAGGAAGACAAACTAGAAATGGTACGGGAATTGTGGTGAATGAGAGGCTTCAGAAGACAGACAGGGTTTTCATCAGAATTAGTGACAGACTCATGGAAATCAGACTTAGGTGTAAGGATAGAGCATTATTCATTATCTCAGCCTTTGGCCCATAGCAGGGTTATGATACTGAGGAAAAGAGTGTATTCAAATTGCAGATATAGGACCTTCTAGATCAGGGAGGACAACGTGAATTGGTGCTGATAATGAGTGATCTCATACTGGGACAGACAGAACAAGATATGAGGATTGCGTTGTCCTTGTGGGTGGAGCAACATGAATAAAGAAGGAGAGGCAATTCTAGAGTTCTGTCTGGCAAATGACTTGATTGTGCCCAGTACATGGTTCTGTATGTAAGAAAGACAGTCACAAGGTCACATACAAGAATAGCCCTCACACAACTTCTTCCTAGTAATGAATAGGCACTGGGGTAGAATCAGCAGCTGCAAAGTCATCCCCAGGAAACAGATGTCCCACAGTATAAACCACTGGTTGCCACAATCAACTACAAGCAGTAATCAGAGAAGGCTCTACAGTCAACAGAGACCAAGCCGAAGACCTGGAAGTTGATGGGACAGAAAGCACAAGAGTTTAAGGCATTACAAGTGAATCTAGCACATCAAGAAGAAGAGCTAATAGGTGGAGTTGAAGAAGAATGTTAGTGACACAAAACAGCAAGTATGAGGCCTACAGAACAGGTATACAACCAATCCAGGTATGGTATGGAACAACGTACATAAGGAAAGTTGGTAGTGGAATGCAGAAGACCAGATAGCCAACAGAAGAAAAGAAGTGAAGGGAAAAAGTGGGAGATAGAAAAAAATGGATCTGGTAAAGAAGGAATACTGGTCAGCTAACAAACAGGCTAAGACAGAAGTTGCAATAGCAAAGAACAAGACATCAGAGGCACTCTATCAGCTTCTGGAAAGTGACTCAGTAGATGTCACTAAGACACTCTATCAGCTTGCTAGGTAAAGGCAAAAAGATGAAAAAGACAGTCAGACACACTTTGTAAGGGATGCCCATAACAACTTGTTCAGTAGCCTGCAAAAAATCAAAGGCAGATGAAAGGAGTACTTCCAGCAGCTTCAGAATGAAGAAAATCCCACAGAAGCTGTACTGCCCCAGGCACAGTTTATGAAGAAAGAGGAGGAGTCTACCCTAGAAGTAGTAAGAACAGCACTAAGGAAAATTAACTCAGGAAAGCAGCAGGCTCAGATGAGCTCATGGCAGAAATAATTAAGATGTTGGGTGAGACAGGGAAGAAATTGTTCCTACAGGGGACATCTACAACTGTGGGCAGTACATAGGTATTAAACTTCTGTCACACTGCATGAAAGCCCTGGAGAGGGTGATTGATAAATGAAAACGCAGAGTAGTAGAAAGTAAGATGGGAGATGAGCAGTTCAGATTCAGATCAGGATGCAGCACAACCAACCCAGTGTTTGCAGAGAAACAGATAACCGAGAAGAAGCTAGAGATGAGGAACACATCTCACTGAATGTTCTTAGATTTGGATAAACCATATGACAAGGTCTCAAGAAAGCTGATTTGGGCAGTAATGCAGTTGTTCATAGTCCCAGAAGCACCAATAGAATTAGTGCAGGCTGTGCACAAGGACCCAATGACTCAAGCACAAACAGTGTTCAGTCTCACAGAGGAGTTCCCAGTGGGCACAGTTGTGCATCAGGATTCAGCTCTTAACCATCTGCTGTTCATATTAGTGATGGATTACATTAGCAAACAGGTTGGAGGAGATAACTAAATTAAGTTGCTTTATGCAGATGATGTAGCATTACAGGCAGACTCTGAGCAAGAACTTTAGCAAACAATAGGGGAATGGAATGCAAAACTGAAGGCACATGGAATGAAACTGAGTACAGCTAAGACAACTGCAATGGTTGGAAAGAGGGAAATCAGAAAACGCTAAATAAAAGGGAAAATACTGGGATGAGTTAACATCTTCAAGTATCTGGGAGGGGCGGTTGAGGATAAGGGAAGAACGAGGAGGTCAAAGTTAGAAACAAAGGGGCAGCAGTCAACTGGTTCAGAGTGGCAGGGGCAGTGTATGACAGAAGAATGCCAAAGATGATAAAAAATAAGGTGTGCAAAACAGTGGCATGACCAGTAATTTTGCATGATACAGACACCTGGGCAGTAAAGGCAGAGCAGTTGAAGAAGCTAGGGTGATGGAGATGAAGTGCCTGTGATGGGTGGAAGGGTGCACACTGTCAGACAGACAAAAACATTTGGACATCAGAACAGAAGCTAAAGTAGCTCTAATTGCAGAGAAGGTCAAAGAGGACAGATTATGGTGGTTTGGGCAAATATGTAGAAAGGCAGAAGACCTGCTGGAGAAGATTTGGGACAGACAGAAAGAAGTCAAGAGAAAACAAGGGTGTACAGCAAAGAAATGGACTGTATAAGAGAAGACCTGTGACAGTCAGATATGACTTTTGAAGAAGGTAGGAGAGCAACATTGAATCAACACAAATGGAAACAGTTGACATGACACCCCAATCCCATGTAGAAAAGGGGGCTTGATAATGATGAGGTCCTTAGAGCAATATGTGTGGGGTCTAAATTATCAGTTGTCCAAAGCCCACAAATGCCTTGTCTGTTTCATTTTCTAGTGGTTTTCCAGTAATTAATTGCATTATTCTGATCCTTCCTCTGCTGACGTTAGTATTCTGCTGAAATGTCCTACAGGTCTCAAAACTGTCTGCTGCCTATTGAGGTAAATTCTGTAGTAACATGATACTGATATAATAATCAGCAGTAGTGACCCATAGATAACAATGCAATGTTGTTTTTGGTATCGGCAAACTCACTGTAAGACAAAAAAACTTGCTGTACTCTTTGGAATGTTTTTACTGCTTCTGGGTTCCATCGCCGTTCAGCAAAGCATACGAGGGTTGAAGTATTTGTGCATATCCTTTTATAGACTTTCTACACTAATTAGTAATTCCTAAAAACATTTGAACGTTCTGCATAGTCAGAAGAATAGCTAGGGTGGGACAAAGGGGACAGCCTCCCCAAACACTAGCTGTCAGGGGAAGTAATTGTCAGTATGCAGCACTGGAATTTATTTCTCTACAAGCATTTCTGAATGCTGATATGGAAATAAATTTGCTTGTAAGTGGCTTGCTCCAATTTTTAAAATTAAAAAAGATCTTTTCAAATTATTTATTTATTGCTTCTCAAATCACAGTTGCTGGTACTCTTTTGATGAGAGTTCAAGAGTATCAGATCAGAGAGGTTACAGTATACAAGAATCTCATTACAGTTCTTTTTTTATGTAGAAAAAGACTGTTTTTTTTATTGCTCCTCAGGTTAGAGTTGAAAGGTGCTAGATGGTGCAGGAGTACTGGGTCCTAGATGATCCAGTTATGGCTCTGTGTTACATTTAATGGTTGGGGTATTTGCTGAATTGGGCTCTATGCACTTAGGATCTACGTACTTGGTGTCTATCATTTTATTAATTACTGATATTTTCTCTCCTAAAACTATACCTCTGTCTGCAACAGTTGTGTCTTGTTGGGATTCAGCTTGAGTCTTATTTGGCACAGCAGATGTAAAATCTCCAAATGTTACTTCTCTCTCACTACCTAGATAAGTATGTCATCTATGTACTGTGCTGTCAGCCTTGTCTCCAAAATATAATGGATTAAGACTTTTTTCCCATCGCATGTCAAAACAAAAAAGAAGAAGTGTGAAATGTCTGAGGCAGCATCCTCATCAAGTACTAATTATCTTCAAATGTGAAGACAAACCTCTAAGATGACTCAAGTCAAAAGATCCCATTAGGTACATCTAAGACAGAAAACTACTGTTCTGTTAGAGGCAGTTTACCCATTGACTCTGATACTATATGAGCTGCTGCTTATGTGCACCTGTTTACCAAGTGCAAATCGATTACCATTGCCCAAGTCCCAATCTTTTTCTAAACATGCCAGATGGAGACTTTGAAGGTGACGTGTCCTCCTTAACGACTCCTTGCTCCTTTCACCTTTTAAAGCCTCTTTGATGCTAGTCACTGCTTTTTGGGGAATACTGTACTGCCTTTGATATGTTGGAATTTTTCCTTTGCTCAGTTTGAATTTCAAAACCCCGTACATGCCCTCAGTCAAACGGGAAAAAATAGGAATATTGTTGTCTTATGTCAAAAAGTGCATGAGACCCTGCAGATTCTGACATAACTTCTGTTTCAATGTCATATATATTCAGGGATGTCAGTAATGACCCATACCTCAAGAGTGTCTAGAAAAGTGAATTGTTAAAATTAACAATAATGACAGAACAGCCATACCCAGTGTGGTGGTGGTACACTGGAGATTTACAAAGAATGAACTCCTTATGCTTGTTCACAATCATCCCTCTGGATGTTTAAATACGATGTTTATAGCTTTGCTCTTATGGACAAATAAACTAGATGAATCAAACCTCAATAACACAGTTATGTCATCACACTTCTGTTCAGGGAAAAATGAGGAGTAAATGATACTGTTGTCCCAGTATCTACTAAGTACTTTTCACCAATATCTCCATTCTGCCCTTATCCTTATAAATGATCTCTCATTCATCCTCATGAACAAAGGTGCTACATAGGATGGCAGGGCAAAGAGGTCACCACACCATGCAGGGCTATTTCAGCAATATTATTCACAGGCAAAAGCTGTTATGTCATAGTTGAAGGGCCATTTTAAGCATAGCTAATAATGCCAGGTTAGAATCAAACCCTGCACCTTGGGTTTATGAGGTGAAGACCTTAACCATTATGCCACACTCACCCCCAATGGCAACCTCCCTTTTGTTTCTGTACTCTCTGTGATAGTTGGATTGCTCAATCTACATCCCCAGTTCGACATTAATGACTGACAGTGCTGTGGTTCTGGATATGTCACCCTCAGTAGTGTCTTTGATTCTATCCTAACAGCAGCATGGTATTCAGTGGATATTGCCTGACCCATTGCTTCAACATCTTCCTCTTCAAAAGATGAAGAGTCAAAAGTTATGCCCCTTGGATATGTGTAGTACTTAGGGTGTACCTCACAGTAATGAATGAGTGGATCCTCCCCCCGCCCGTATTACTGCTATTATGTGCTTTATAGAGCTGTTAACTGCCTGTGATGTTTTTTTTTCTTCTGTACCTTTTCACTGTTATTTAACTTATTTTGCTGCTACTCTTCCTGTCATTTATCTTTTTGATTTCCCTTCTTTGCATTATTGCCCCAGCATTCTTTCTTCCTTTCACTAGCAGAAATAGCAGCTAAACAGTGTCTTTTCTTTACTGCTGCCTGCCTTCTATCCTCTTTTGAGGAATTAACAATAGATACAAAATTAAGATGTCCATCTGTTTTACTGGACAGACAATTTCAGTATAGCAATACTAATCTGTCAGCTTCTCTCACATCATTAGCCTTTTTCTATACGTATAGCATTGCCTGTCTTATCAAACTTTGCTTCTTCTACTTCTTCTTCTTTTGGCTTTTTCCCGGTTAGGGGTCACCACAGTGGATCACCTGTCCGCTCATGATTGGCAGTGGAGTTTTACGGTGTCAAGTTGCCAGCCCAGCACCCAACCTTCCTCAGAAGGCACACACATTCATTCTTAGGGCCAATTTAGAGTGTCCAATCCACCTACAGCATGTCTTTGGGATGTGGGAGGAAACTGGAGCACCCGGAGGAAACCCACACGACCACAGGGAGGACATGCAGATTCCACACAGAAGGCTCCCCAGCCGAGGGTTGAACTAGAGAACTTCTAGTTGTGAGGCTGCAACCTTATCAAACTTTGCTAAAAGTTCTAAATAATGCTCTTCTGGTGTGACCTAATTTCCTCTAGTACCATGCATTAAATGACACTCTGGAACAAGACTGATCAGCTATATCTACTAATCACTCTAGGGATACCGTTCTTAATCTATTTAGAAACCTGGTGTCAAAACATTATTTGCCTGTGTGTGCCTGTATGATTGCTTGTCATCTACCCTGTGACTCAGTCAAGACAAAGAGAGGTATTTCCTTATCATTACCAGCATTCACCTTGGCCCTGATATGTGCTTTTGCCCTTTAAGGAATTGAATTATTGTTGCATTATTTATCTTATCTATATGTTTATACTATTTACTGGAGCTTAACTGCCCGGGCTTCCACTGAAAAAGGACATGCGTCCAGTCGGACTTTCCCAGTAAACAAATGCAAACTAAAATAAATAAGGAATGAAAGCATTAGAACAATCTGTTAATTCTTCTCCTATTCATATTCCCATTTTCATAATCCATTCTTCAAATACCACCATACTCTGGAAAGATGGCTTCTGTCTATTCCCATGAGCAAATGGTTTTACACAATTCAGCCTTCTTGACAGTTTGGTCAGTGCTGGTTAAGAAAAGGTGTAGAAAAGCAGGATTGGTTCTACTAAAGGGTCTTTAACAGTACTTGAATTTCCCTTTGCCTTCCTTTGCCTTTTTTCAGCTAGCTTCACATCTGACTCAGCCCCTTTAAATGTTTTTTCATTTGCAGTTCCACTTCTTTTTAAACAATCTTTTTAAAAATGTTCTGAAGCAGCATGTAATTTTTAACCTCCAATCATATACCTCATTCTTTTTATCTGCTGCCCTAATTTTGTCTGTCTGCCTAGATATATTTCAGTGTACTTGCATAATTAATGGTGTTGAGTGTCATCCCTTCAGCTGATATGAAAGCATACTCTTTCAACTTGAGACTGAAAACACAGCATTACAAGTTAACACCATAAATGCTGTTTCTGGAGATTACATAGATCCCATTTTGTGCTAACTACATGAGATAACACAGCTAGTTGTATCTACTGCATATAGTCACCATAAAAATTGATAAGTTTAGTCATCCAGTTAGAGTTGTCTTTAGTTGAGTGTAAACTATTTTTTCCTACTACCTGAAACTTCTCAAATATGTATGTTTTTTATACTTTACAAACTTGAAAAGTATTTATATTATTTTTAAGACCGGGGACATCACATTTAACCTTTGAGCTAACTTAATATATTTTGTTGCAAATAAGCAATTACAAAAACAAATCAAGCTTATGTGGTATGTATTTCCAAAAGGATGATGAGCTCTGAAGTGCCTTTTCTGAAGTCCCTTTTTCCTGCACAATGTACACTTACACTGTTGTAAGCAAAGTTCAGTGGTTCCAAGTCAACCGCTGACATGACTCAATTCTTCCCTGCTGATTACAGGGCCCCTCTTCACAGACTTGGTGGATTTAGGTGTCACAAATGTAGATCAAACTTCATCCTTCCCTCTGCAATGAAATCACTGTCTCTGTCTGGTCACATTGTCCTCTATGCTGTCAGCCTAT
This sequence comes from Protopterus annectens, assembly GCF_019279795.1. Taxonomy (NCBI): domain Eukaryota; kingdom Metazoa; phylum Chordata; order Ceratodontiformes; family Protopteridae; genus Protopterus; species Protopterus annectens. The sequence goes on from NC_056737.1 coordinate 197,116,464, forward strand.
TTGTGCTGCTCTGGTTCTCAGCCTGGTCACTTTCTCCTCTGGCCCTCAGCAAGGGTAAAATATTCCTGCAAATGCAACACCTTCGTCACATTTATCGGTCTCCATGACAGAAGCTACTGTGAATTCAGCCTACCTCCCCTGACACAGCAGGTCTTGACGTATCCCTACAATCATGACTGCCTTGCCAATGTTAATGAAAACAGTCTTCTGGACAAGATTTGCTATAATAAATATATTAATGTATGAACTGTCTACAGCAGCATTTTTGAAAAACTTTTTTGAAAAGCATTTCTAAACTACTGAGAGGTATAACTACTTTTACAGACAAAAATGCAGCAATCAACAAAACTGTCAGCTGTGATATGGATTCTTTCAAATACTTCCCAATACTTTTCTAATTCTTTATCTCTTGTTTTAACATGTCCAGCTATTACAAATATATGTGATGAATATAAACATTTTTTTCATAACTAGTTGTTATAAATCGCCAGCCACAATGAGTATAAACTATTATTTGCAAACTAATAGCACTATTAAACATGTCTCTGAAATTCAAGGCATTTTACTCTCTTGTAATTTTTTTTGTTTCTCACCTGTGTGTTTTCTTCCTTTCTGGAGCTATGTCCTAATTTAGTATCACATAGCTAGCAACACCTCCCAGTGTTTCTAAATAGCAGAAAATGGCTAAGCTTTCCAGTTATACTTGCACTGGACACATAAGCAGCATATCTTGCACTTTTGTTTTCTTTCCATCCTTCCTTCCTATGTTTCTTCCTTTCTCTTTTTCCTGCTCTACCTTCTGCTCTGCCTCTATCACTCTGTTTTTCTTTTTCAGAAAATTCCTGTGGTCTGTAGAGAATCATAGGTTAACTTGCAGGTCTATCTACAGTGACTGTGATATCAGTTATTGCATCTGAATATTATTTCTTAATTTTAGACCATCCGTTTAATTGTGTGCATAGCCCTGTTTCTTCACACTTTCTATATTCCTATGTTGGGAGAAACAGTACTAGATCATTTGTCATTATCAGGTAAATAAATAAATATGTGCAATTTTGACAAAAAACAGTATAACATCTATTTTACTATAGCAAAATAAACCTTTGAATGTAACTTTAATATGTGCAATTCATTTGTAGATGAAATGTTATTACTAATTTCTCTACAAATGGAGTTTGCTGGCAGACTCATTTTTCAAGGAACAACACCTCTCCTTTTAATACTCTCTAGTATTATGAAAGGAAAATGGACTAGAGGAGGGACTGAGGAAAGTAAATGATTGGCTGTAGTTACTTATGGATGCAGGGAAATAGGTTGAGGTGAATTGTGCAGCAGGGAAGTGAGATGATTGGCTGTAGTTACTTATGGATGCAGGGAAATAGGTTGAGGTGAATTGTGCAGCAGGGAAGTGAGATGATTGGCTGTAGTTAGTTATGGATGGAGGAGAATGGGTTGAAGTGAATGGCACGGGAAGTGAGATGATTGGCTGTAGTTACTTATGGATGGAGGGGAATAGGTTGAGGTGAATTTTGCAGCAGGGAAGTGAGATGATTGGCTGTAGATAGTTATGGATGGAGGAGAATGGGTTGTGGTGAATGGTACGGGAAGTGAGACAGGACATTTTTTGTTTAGGTAGGATAAGGGAAGTACATGTTTATAGGAAGCATCAAAGAATGATATGGGAATCTGTAATTTTGGTTTTCGATTTATATCAGTCTCTTTGGCATTGTGACTGGTTTTCACCTGCCCATGCACCCTAATTTAATAGATAAATGGTATGAGCATTGGTGTGGCAGAAGAAGGCACCCCTCCTTCTATTGGGACAGTGGGACCCTTCTTTTCCCTCCTTTCCATCTACAGTTGAGGTTTGAAGGGAATGCTCTTTATGCTGCTTGAGTAAGAAGGTGGTTTGTGAATGGTAAGATGACGCTGATGCTGTAGAGATGAACTGAGCATTTTGGCACACTGCCTGTAATTGGTATTTTGAATACTATTTTTGGTTATTTTTAATGAGAAGTGAGAGGTGAGCATTCTGCCATGATACACCAAGAAAGTTTGTTAATTATTGCTGTCAGTTGTATTTACTGAATTCGTCATCACAGAATCTTTGTTGGGTGTGGAGAAGGTGTTCTGATGGCAAATGTTATGTAAGAAGCACTACATATTCCAAAGTTTAGTTCTCTTTTTGAAGCTACATAATTTAAATCTCTCTCTCTCTCTCTCTCTCTCTATATATATATATATATATATATATACACACACACACACACACACACACACACACACACACACACACACACACACATATATTTATAGGATCTATGTCAGATGATCAAGTTTTCAGAAACTCGAAATTCATATGGACGAGGCCATATGAATGAGTTTCCAAAAACTCAAAAAAGAAAAAAAACACAAAAATCTGCTTTTTTGTGTTTATGCAGGGGGCAAGCCCCCCTGCATCCACTGCACCTTCTGCATTCCCTGCAAATTATATATACCAGCTCCAAGACTGCACTACAGTGAAGAAAAGGGTACATTTCCCGATCCTCACTGTACTGTGATCTCCATTCAAAAGCATCAGGTTTTCAAAAACTTGATCATATGGTCTCTACCATATAAATTTAGAATTTCTTAAAACTTGATATATATATATATATATATATATATATATATATATATATATATATATATTCCTCCTACCCAATTTTCAAAACACTGCGATGAAAAACCCAACACTCCACAAAACCAACCGCTCAGAACACTGACAGATCACTATAGGTAAGTAACTGCTTGGCCAGCATGTTGACCTTTTGCTCTTACCTCTGTGGTTGTCCAAACTCAGAATTGGTATATTTAGTTGGGTGTGGTGGCGGGCACATCCCCCCACATAGGGGGTTGTGAGTTTTCTTTGCTTCAGTGTTAGTGCGTTGTTGGGGTTGGGCGAGCTGTTACTTACCCATAGTGATCTGTCAGTGCTCAGAGTGGTCGGTCTTGTGGAGTTTCAGGTTTTTTGTCTCGGTATTTTGAAAGTCAGGTAAGTGGGATTTCAGTCTACTGAAGTATACCCTTAGATATATATATATATATATATATATATATATATATATATATATTTTTTTTTTTTTTATATACATACATATATATATATATATATATATATATATATATATATATATATATATATATAGTCATTAATTGATATACTTCAGGTCTTAAACCCTGATGGCCTGTGACTGAGATGCTATGTTAGTGATGTTAGTATAACAAAGTGTTTGAGCTATTGCTGATGTTATTATTATAATTAAAATAATGTTCTTTGTTTTCAGGGCTGGTTCGCTGGAAGAAATCTTGCAGTTTCTCAAGTCACAACAAAATATTTCTTATGGGTTGATGATGACTTTCTTTTTACTGAAAAGACAAAAATAGAAAACTTTATTACAGTGCTTGAGGAATCAGATTTGGATGTGGTAAGGAAATCAATATTTGTAATTTTAAGTTAAAACCAAGGAACTGCCAGTTTTCCTTCTCTTTCATGACCTGTGTCACAACTGTTCATTTCTGGAGCTATATCTATCCATCCATCGTTGCTTTGGACTCCAACAGTGCAAATACTCTCACAAATATAATTAATTAAGGGGAGAAAGATGAAATGTAACAGTTCAGAGTATTGTTTGTTTGTTTTTAAAGAATTAAGGGAGAATTCTGGCCCAATTACTGTGTCCATTTTCAGTTATAGCAGTTATTTTCTTGAATAAAAATAGTTTTGACATACTGTTCAGGGATAATTCTCATATTTGGTTATGATGCTATCTCTTTCATGAATACTGAACATAAATACCAGATAATCTCTTTTTTCTTTATCATGAAACCCTACACTATTGATATACAATTATTTCTGATCTGTCTAGAGCAGATAAAGTAACTCTATATGTCTGTATGACTTAAAAAGAAGTTACAAGTAAATGCAAACTGATAACTTTGATAAATTGCTCATCTTACTTTTAAATGTATTTAGAATTATGCTAATGAAAATATTGACAAGAAAGTTATCACACAAGAAAAGAAATAAAGAGGTGGTAACTTTGTGAATAAACTTTTTATATGAATCATATATTAATGGATTTGTTAATTAACAGGATGGCTAACAGGGAGACTGCACAGGAAATAACAACAGTTCTATGAGTTGGTTCTGTCAAAAAGTTACAACTAACAGCAGCAGCATATTCTTTTTCAAAAAATGTATCCTATTAGTGCACTTAAGAAAGTGAATATGGTGTGTTATGTGTATGAAGAACTGGTGAAAACCCTGCCACCAGATGTAATGTAAATGCTGTTACATAGTTATTTCAATGAACAACTCACAAAATACAAACTTGGCACTAAGAGCATACAGAGAATATGCATTACTGTCCCAGGTACGGGTCTTTAGCCTCCACATTCAAATTTGACTCTGCACTCTGCTCACTTACTGAGCCACACCACTCTCTCTCTGAGCCAGTGTCTCCCATCTCCCCTCAAGCCATGGTAACTGTCTTTCACACAAAGTATTAGTTTTCACATACACATAAATGCACAAATGCATGTACAGGGAAGGCTGTTGAACTATCCAGTTCCCCACAGCTTTCTTCCTGGCCCTCGTCCTGGAACCAGCTTCTGAATTATCCAGTACTTCACAACTTCTTTCCTTGTCCTGGTACTGCCATAACCCTCAGCGAAGTCAAGGACTTCCAGTTACTTGTCTGCTCTTATTTTGCTAATTGATATCACTTCCACAAGTAGTGAGCTGAACCAGTTTCAAAGAAGTGGCCCTACACTTTGTCATTCCTCAGTATAAATGGTTACCCTCTTCTGGCATGCAATAAATAAATAACATCCAAAATAGCTTTAAGATAATAAAATGAATTTGATTTAAATAATGAAAAAATAGCAAAATTAAAGAGTAAAATATACATAAATTTTCACAAAAGGAAAATTAAAATAAAGTGCCATAGACGTAGAACACGTACAGAAAATCTATATCTAGCTATCTAAATTGCTAAGCTAACTGCTAAAAGAAGCACTGTAACTTGAAAATAAATAGCTAATTTGCACAGAAAAGATGTATCTGCTTCAACATTTCAGTAATAATTATATAACTAAAGATCTTTTGTGACTTCATTGGTGGTAGGAGACTAGTTATAAATCAACTAGCCCCTCAGCCAACACAACAGTCAGAATTTGTCAAAACATCCACACACCTTTTCTTGAATTTAATCCCAATTGGGTCTTAAAAAGTTCCAATGACCATTGCATTCCAATGCTGATTCATCATTGCCTGTTTTCTTAGAAGTTGCCATCCTGTTTAGAACTAGCCCTTCCCCAATCTGTCTTTTCACAACTGGACAAAAAAGTGTTTATTTGGAGAACATACATTGCAAATAAGCATTCCAGAAACAGAACAGAAAATAAAACATACAAAAAAAGAATACATTTTGCTCCTTTCAGCCTGGCATAAGCACATTTCATAGACATTCCCTTTTAACCTGGCACCTCCTCTGGCTTCACAATGTGATTGTAAGAAGTCTAATCAAATACAAATTATACATAAAATAAAATAACATTTTTAAATTAGGTAGTGCACTCTATAAAGAAATTAACTAAGTATACTGTGTTTTTACCTGGGTTGCATTCCCTCTATATTCTCCACTAAGGTGCTCTTTGCACATTAACCTAGGACTCGCTCAGGACACTGGTTCCTCCTATCAACGGCTACCTCAAGACTGAAAGAAACTTTGACCTCAAATCGACCCTGTGTTTTTGCCTGGGTTGCATTCCCTCTATATTCTCCACTAAGGTGCTCTTTGCACATTAACCTAGGACTCGCTCAGGACACTGGTTCCTCCTATCAACGGCTACCTCAAGACTGAAAGAAAGTATGTCCAGCTAGTCATTCAGCATTATGTTTTAACCTACTGTAACTGTTAAGCCATTAGACTGCCACTACCTAAGCAGCCAGCAGCTACCCTTTCCCCTTATTCCTCCATTACTACCACATATACTCCTTGGATAGCTACCTAGATTATCCTTTCTCCCCCTTATTCACAGCTCTCACCTGGAAGCTGCCCTATTTGTTATTTGCACTTCCACAGTTGCCCACTAGATGTCACCCTCCCCTCATCCCTATCTGGGATACTAGTTTTTCTTTTCCCTACTACATTTTAATTCTTACCTTCTTAACCTACTCCCTTTCCTCCTTCCAATACCCTGTCTTATCCTCGCCTCCTAGGCTACCTTCTCTTGCCTTGACTCCCCTTGCCTTCTCAGATACTTTTTCCCTTCTCCTCTGGTCTACTGTGTGTGCCCCGCTTCGCTCCCCACCCTACCCCCATATCCCACCCACCCCTAGGGGTCCTACCTTTATCTCTCCTCTAGACACACCCCCTTCTTTTCTACCCTATCACAACCTCACATATTATACACTAGCCACAACTCACAAACACACTTACATAATTATAACAAACCCCACTTCTCTATCACTTACACACCTAACACACTATAACACCTTCTTTATACCTTTCTTTTCTACAGTACCTCCATCCTAGAATATCACACTGACTCACAACTACCTCTTTAAAACTTCCACTATGCCCCAGTTACAAATGAAACTTCCTGTCTCCTTCTTATTAGTAGTCTTTCTCATAACCACCTACTTCCTAACCTCCTATGAACACTCCCTAACTGCTTCCTTCTCACTTCCCTCTAAACATACCAGTACACCTGTTACATCCCTACCCCCTTCCATCTTACATTCCACTTCTCAATCCACATACCTACTTCCCAAATACCATAGGGTTCTACACTGCAAACTACTACAAACTAAAGGAAAGAAAATATTTGACACAATTATAAAACATACACCTGAAAACTATCTTATAATCCTCCATCTACTACAAGATGGAGACATTCAACCCAACCCAGGCCCTCTAAACTCCAACAAAACATACACAACTCACATCAAACCTCTCTCTCCCTCATCCACTGCATCCTCTGACTTATTATCTTTAGCCCATCTCAACATACGTAGTATCTGCAACAAAATCAGTCAACTGCATGCCCTTCTAGAAGTAAACAACTTTGACATCCTTTGCTTATCAGAAACCTGGCTAAAGCCCTCTATTAAAGACATTGAAATTACCCCACCTGGATATAGCATTCTCAGATCTGATCGTACCTCCAAAAAAGGAGGTGGAGTAGCTATTCTTTATAAAACACAACTAAAGCTTACTCTTCTGGACCTTACCCTTAACTAAAAAATTAATGCCGAAATAATTGGTTCCAAAATACAAATTAACAACACTAAATCTATAAACATCATCTGTGCATACCTCCCCCCTGGAAATAATATCCCCATCTTAGAACAACTTCTCGAACACCTCTCTATAAACCTCCCTCAAGAAACACTATTTCTTGGGGACTTTAACATCGACTGGAATTCTTGTAGCAATGCTAACCCCACCTCCCACATAAATCTTTTTGGTTTCAAACAACTTATTGACAGTCCAACTAGAATAAATAATAAAAGTAACAAAGAAACCACCTTAGATTGGATTCTTACAAACTCCCCCCTACAAAACTACCAAACTGGTATCCTTCCAGAAGATCTTAGTGATCACTCACTTACTTATGTTATTAGGGCCAAAACTAAGCTAAACCTACCTACCTCACATAAAACAATATATTCAAAAACACTTTAATCCTGAAGGATTCCTAACAGACCTGTCACAATACAACTGGACCCCTCTCAAATATCTCTCACTCGACAATGCTGTTGAACACTTCAACTCAGCATTCCTGACCATCCTGAATCAACATGCCCCAAAACGTATCATTAGAACAAAGACCAAAATAGCACCCTGGCTAACTTCTAATACCAAACAAACAATTATACTTAGAAATAAATCATGGAAAAATGGCGGTCCTCCAGAAACCCAAACGATCACCGTATCTTCAAAGAACTCAGAAACAAAACCAAAAAACCTATACTTGCAGATAAAAAAAATTATTACCTTGAACTACAACAATCAACCAAAAAAGAGCCAAAAAAGTTTTGGTCCACTATCAATAATCTTCTTACCCCAGGCAAAGTAGTTACACCAAACCCACAAAACTTAGATCCTGACAACCCCTCTTTAATAGCCAATAACTTCAACACCTTCTTTACCACTTCCATACAAAATCTAGCTAACCACTTAACCCCTGATTCCTCCCAACTGCTCTTAAATAACAGTGACAACTGCCTTCCACCCCTGCAACTTCAACCCATACCAACCTCCTACATACAATCTCTTTTACAAAAACTTAAATCTACTACACCCTCAGCTGATAACCTTCCAGCTGAATTTCTTCAAATAGCAGCCAAAGCTATCGCCTACCCTGTCTCCATCCTCATAAACAGATCCATAAAAGAAAGTACTTTTCCCTCAATCTGGAAAATATCTCATATCATACCCCTACACAAAGGAGGCAAAGCCACAGACCTTTCAAACTTTCGTCCTATAGCACTATTATCTCCTCTAGCTAAAATCATGGAAAATGCATACACAAACAACTACTCACCCATCTCCTTCAAAATAATCTACTTGCAGATACTCAACATGGATTTAGACCTTCACATAGTACTACCACTGCTCTACTTTCCTTTTCCAACACCATCAACTGTAATCGTAACAACAACAAACTAACCTCTTCTCTTTTCCTAGACCTATCAAAAGCCTTCGACATGGTCAACCACTCACTTCTACTACACATATTAAAATCCCTTGCTTTGGATACCTCCTCCTTAACCTGGTTCTCTTCTTATCTCGAAAACAGGCAACAAGCAGTACTCTGGAAAAATTGTCTATCTTCACTACTACCTATCTCTTTAGGAGTCCCACAAGGATCCATACTAGGCCCCTCCTATTCTCTATCTTTATTAATGACCTCCAAGCATCTATCCAAAACACTACATGTATACAATATGCAGATGATTCCACAATTATTTGCACAGCCTCCACTCAATCTGAACTCCACTCACTCACACAAGCTACCTTTTCTATCGTCGAAGACTGGTTCTCAAAAAGATGTCTTCTCCTCAATTCCAAGAAAACAAAACTACTACTTTTCTCACCTACACACAAATCTACACAACTTAACTTCTCTATTACTGCAGGTGACAACTCCCTCATCTCCCCAGACTTATCAACCAAACTACTTGGTGTTACTATTGATAATAATCTAAGCTATGATTACCATATCAACAACACCATAAAAGCACTCAATAAAAAAATTGGCACACTATACAGAATCAAACCCTACCTAACACCTGAAGCACGGACCACCTTAGCACAAACACATCTCATCTCGACCCTATTGTATGCCTCCTCTATCTACACTAACCTCTCAAAAAGTAACCTAAAGAAACTTACGGCATCCTACCACAATATAGCTCGCTTTGCCACAGCATCCCAGTATAGAACACACCACTGTCTAAACTTAAAACAATTACACTGGTTGGAACTTCCCAGCAAGACTATATATCAACAACTCCTAATAACACATAACATATTATATCAACCATCTAAAACACCAGCTCTCACTAATCTTCTGAGCCCTTATAATAACCTGAAACAACTACGTTCTGCAGAAAAGCTTCAAGTCAAAACAACTCGAATCACCAATTCTGCAGGTAACTGCCTTTTTCCCAACGCAGTAGGCAAAATATGGAATAACCTCCCATCCCACATTACCTCAATAGGCTCCTTTGATCTTTTTAAAAAACAACTTCTTGCACATCTTACAAACTTCTGGCTCTGCTCTTGTACCAATCCCGACTGAGAAACCTAATACCTTCTACTATCATTCTTCCTCACTTCTCAACTACAATCCTTCTCTGTGTTCTCAAACATCCTAATGACTCTACAGTTTCTACTGTTCTCAAAAAAAAAAAAAAAAAAAAAATTATATATTGTATATACACTAATATGTATGCAATGATTTGTATGGAGTGTAGTTCTAGATATAATCAATGTCTCTTATGTCGTAAATAGTATTCTATGTGTTTTATTTTTTTCTTGATCCAGACTAATAACTATCCATGGTAACTTAATATCTGTTAAAGGATCTCATAGTTAATCTTCAATTTTGTATAACCTTTGTTTTAATTCTGTGGAGCTTTTCTCCCCGGGCCTCCACTGAAAATGGAAATTATCCAGCTGGACTAGCCCGGTCAACAAATGTAAAATAAAAAATAAATAAAATAATAAAATAATACTGTATAACAAAGTATAATGTAATTTTAGATTTACTGAACTATTATGTGCAAAAAACATTCATGTTAAAACTGATTGCCTTGCTGTTGATAGAATAACACCATGAATCTTTAATAGTAGAATTCCAACTCTTGTACTACAGATTCTACAAAAGGGTTTTGTGACTCTTCAAACTGGGAATTGTGAATGCCATGTCACAGCACGGAGAAGTTTTACTTTGGCAGTGAATGCCAAAAATAAAACTTTCAAAGTAATGAATTTTCCCATAGTAGACAATGGAGCTAGTTCCATCATGTCAGAACTTGTACTGTAGATCTTATCTTTTGTATAGCCCAAATGCTTGTATTACTATTTCTCAACAAATGGCTAAAATGAAATACAAAGAAGTATAGCATTGTTTTAATTGGCAAACAACTCTTTCCATCAAACATGGCATCCCTAATTCTCCTCTCCAAAATGAAAGTGTAGATAGGATCTGGGAACTTAGGTCAATAATTTCATCTAATTTGACCATCATGTATCTAAAGTAATCAGAAAATGATTCTGTCTAGCACAGCTAGTATTTAAAGGCATATCACCCTGGTCAAAATAATTATAGAATTCAGTCCTCCCTTTGAGATCAACCCATTTAGACAAAACTGGAAATTCAAAAGGCTCCAGAAGTTCCTAACCAAGAAAATCACTGGACTAAAGACACTGAGCTTCCAAGAAAGGCTCAAAGTGCTATCATGGGGGGGCTATATCTTCCATTCTGAATTATTAGGGACCCCCATCCACCTTGATCTCCTGCATCTCATCAAATCAAAATGGTATGCTAACACCAGAACAAAACACCCAAATCTCTGCCAATAGGTAAATAAATTGTATCATTTTATTGAGTAGTAATAGCCTGTACCTAACTCATCTGTAAAACAGGCCTCCTGTACATGTTAAACAGTGAGACATCTTCATGTCCATCACATCTAACATCGATGACTGAATGGGTAGCCATATATTTTTCTCTGGAATGACCTGTTTTGCCTTCTTGAGAAGTCAGTTCAGTATGAGTGGGTGTTGGCAAGCTGAATATAAAAAACAAAATAAAAAGGACCAAACGAGCACTGCAACAAACATTTTAATAGAATAAATAAAATAAAATAAAATATTTGCAGTACTGGTTTGGTCCTTTTTCATTTTGTTTGTTTATATGAAGCCGAATATAACTTTTTTCACTTAACTGTATTGTAACTCCTATGAACCCATGAAATTTAATTAGAGCTGTACTGAGGCAGATGTGATGTGAAACAAGGATGGGGAACATAACTTACTTACAGAATAGTGTATATTGTAAGTTCTTTTCTTTGTACTCTGGGGACGCTTTAAATCTTATTTAAAAAAAAAAACCTCAGATTGCACTGCAGTAGTGCTGTACCTGAGCATGTTATCCTTGTATTTGTGGTTAGAGGCTTGCATGCATGACATTCCAGTGGGCAGAGGCAAAATTTGTGATTGGTGTACCATTACAGTATTTTGATGCCCTCCACAATTCAACTGCAATCATTTGGAATTCAGAGGTGCTAATGCCCCTGATTTTCTCAATTACCATCAGCCGGTAATGTCAGTCATTAGAGTTTCATATTAACTTTTTTAAGAAACTTAGAGTACCATTTAGAAATCATCCCAATTTTGTGAATTTGTAACCCCCTGTAAACCCCCCTCCACCATTTCTGTTTTTGGCCAGAACTCTTGAGCAGAAACATTGACAGATACGGATCCTGATCAGTTTGTTAGACAAAATAAAAGAAAGTCAAAGGATAGTTCATTGTAAGCCTTGTACAATAATTAAATCAATACAGACTTGCAACTGAGATATAATAAATTGTAGAATGCAAAGACTATCTGAGTAAGAAGGAGCGCTCACTAAACAGTGAAGTGAAAGCAGTTTAAGATTTCAGCATTGTGGGTGGGGGGGATGAAACTAGAACACTGTAACAAATGTATAGAAATATGACATTAACTGATAAGTGATTTCAAGATTCAGCACCACAACAGTAATCAAAGTAAAGTGCAGTTCCAGTCTTTTGTGAAACATGTGTATGTCACTTCTCTTCACTTGTATTCACTTCCTTTCCTTTCCTGCTTGCTTTTATCAGTACATTTATCAGTATGTTTCTTAGGTCAGCACTAGCATTGTTTCTACCCATACTGCCATTTCTCTTATAATAGGATCCTGGAAACATGGAAATATTTCTTTGTTTGTTTACTTAATGAACAGGCTGACCCACATATCCTTTCATCCACAGCCTAATGTCAAAGAACGACAGATTAACAGGACCAATTCTACAACCAGGCAAGGCAGTTGAAGACAATTATATACATATTCTTTGTACAAAGGAATATTCACACTAAAGGAAATACTTGGCAAACTGGATATTTACATATGGGAGACACAGAACTAATATGCTTGCATAATATTCAAGTTGCATTGCATCATTTTAATTAATTAAGTATGTTTCTTGGTGTGTGTAAATGTATGTTTTATATATATATATATATATATATATATATATATATATATATATATATATATATTTACATATATGGGTCTACCTGAAAACACTGACATGCCAAAACACCGACAACGAGAACACCGACAGCAGAAGATAGACAATGGAGATGTCCGACAGTTGAAAAGCCCAATGCTGAGAACACCAACATGTTAAGGTAAGTGTGCAATAGTGACAGACGTTAGGGTTTGGGGCGGGTCAAGTGAGTTAGGGTTAGGGTGCGGGTAAGGTAAGCATGTGATAGTGACAGACTTTAGGGTTAGGAGTGGGTTAAGTGAGTTACGGTTAGTGCGCAGGTTAGGTGAGTGTGCGATAGTGATGGACCTTAGGGTTAGGGTTTGGGTTAAGGTTAGTGCATAGATAGTTGTGTATGTAAGATTTAGTGTAGGTTTGTAAGGTTTTTGGTGTGCTTGTGCTGTGTGTGTGTTTTTCGGAAAAAGTATTTGTTTTGTTTTGTTGATTGTCGGGATTGTGGTTTGTCGGGCATGTGAAGTTTCGTGCTTTTGAAGTGTCGGTTTTGTGGTGTAGGTTATCTCATTGTCGGTGTTTTGGCGTGTCGGTGTTTTTGGGTAGACCCATATATATAGATATATATATATAGATATATATATATAGATATTTATATATATATATATATAGACACACACACACACACACACACACACACACACACACACACAAACACACACACACATTTTATATATATATATATATATATATATATATATATATATATATATAGGGACAATTCACTAAATTAAATTGTTCATTCGTTGAAAGAGTGAACTGCCTGGGAAATTTAGTAAGAAAACTCATTAACAAATGCCGCAACAGAAGAAAGATTAAGTTCATTTGGATAAGGTGAGTGTGGACTTAAGATTTTAATACCAAAACTTTTGGAAATAAAAAAGTTTGCTATTAGGTGTAGGACTGTGTGTGCGTGTATGTTTGTGTGAGTTTGCGTGGGGTTAGAGCAAGGGCTAGGGAAGGAGATAAATTTAGAAATGTGTATATGTGTGTGTGTGTGTATGTGTGTGTGTGTGTGTGTGTGTGTGTGTGTGTGTGTGTGTGTGTGTGTGTGTGTGTGTGTGTGTGACTGTTTACATGCTGTTGTATCTAGTGTGTGTCTGCATTTCTTGTCAAGTGCTCATGTTATGGAAAGGGGGTTTCTAAGTTAAGGTGTAGGGTTTATATATATATATATATATATATATATATATATATATATATATATATAGATAGATATATATATATATATATATATATATACATAGATAGATATAGATATATACTGCATACTAGCAGAAATTGATTCCCCCATCCTTTTATTTTAATTAGATTTTATAAGTAGATATTACATTAGATAAACTTCAGTCTTGCATCATAAACAGCAACAAATAAACTTTTTCATCTACATGAGGTTAAATTATAGGTTCACAAGTAAATACTAGGTGGTCAATCGACAAACCGTTACAAGCTTAGCCAATAAATCTTGTTCAGAAATAATTCTCTCCAGTCTCAAGGAGTGAACATATGATAGAGTTGGGGGGGGGGGATTCAGGCTATCTCATATTACTTTCCTTGAAGATGGCAAGACTGCTACTTTGCCGGTATTTAGTAGAAGTTTGTACCAGAAGTGTGTGTGACATTAGTATATGAATCTATCATGCCAGTGAGTCTTACTTACCTATTGAGATTTACAGCTTTTAACGGGTTATTTGAAGAACAATTTGTACTGTGAAGGAATAAGTCACCAAGGTGGGTTGGTTCATTTATGGTTCAACAGGCTAGACACAGATCATCATGAGAGGTCTATAAGACACTGAGAGAGAGTGGGCATCTAGTCTATCCAACTGAGGGTTTTGAAGTCATTGATCTCAGGTATCTTAAGATGAGTGATGTATTTAAGCAAATAAAAGCAAACATGGGCATTCTATTCAATTATGGGTCTGATAAAAGATAAGTAAAGGGGAATTAAAGCATCTTTGAAGCTAGAATGTATGCCTTTAGAAATTCTATGAGACAGAGAGAAGGCCTTCTGAACTACTGCAAAAACATGGTGATAAAATGATAAGGACGTGTCATCTATATGTTATGATTTAGACTTTTTTTCATATTTAATATAGGCCACTGTCTTGGCACCAATTGTTAACATAGTATAACCCAAATTATACCAACTGTGAATCAGTGAAAGATCAAATAAGAACACCCAATTTATAGTTTATGTATATAGGTTCTGTCATATGGCTGCAAATGACATTCTTTTAAATTTCTCTTCATTCTTAAAAATGTTAACTGAAAGTAGAATTTTAAGTGTAATTTTAAGTGATGGAGTTTTTGCCACTACTCATTTCATTATTAATCATATCAAATGATTTTGCACTTGGAGAAAAAGGAAATGTGCCTGATTAGTAAAGAATGTATTTTATATAGATGTTTGCGCTCTTAATGATTTTAACCAATCGAGTGGCCTCCAAAAGACATGAGTGAATGGGCATGCCTTCGCTAAGGTTGGGCGTCGGGCTGGCAACTCGACACCATAAAAAATATACTGCCA
The DNA here is from genome assembly GCF_019279795.1 of Protopterus annectens. Taxonomy (NCBI): domain Eukaryota; kingdom Metazoa; phylum Chordata; order Ceratodontiformes; family Protopteridae; genus Protopterus; species Protopterus annectens. The sequence continues at coordinate 197,131,856 of NC_056737.1, forward strand.
ATCATTAACGGACCGGAGGTCCGCTGTGGTGACCCCTAACCGGGAAAAGCCAAAAAGACAAACAACAACTGTACTTTTGTTATGTATTGCCAATCAACCTATGTATATGTTATACTTCAGAAGGAAACAAAAGGCTTACTACCTGACATTAAAAAGTCACTGTGGAGGTTACACTCCAAAGACACCTTAACAAATTTGTTAATCCAATTTTAGATGCAGTTATAAATGAATATACAATGTGTAAGTTTGGGAATTTGGAACTAAAACTCATTTTCAGTGTAATTAAATTTCTGTGTGTGCTCTTGAGACATAGAGCAATCATTTGAGGATTTAACATCAGCCATAGCATCAGGCTATAACTTTATAGTAATTATGCATTTACAGAATTCATACTGCTAATTCCATAATTTATGTTTTGATGTTATACAACTCAGTTTGCTATATTTCTGTCTGAGTCTTCACCCATGGCTCTTAACTGCACAAAATGACATAAATGTGAAATGTGCATTTTGTGAAAGATCATTCAATGTTCTATGAGAAGCTAATTTACTTGCTGTATTAATAAAAAAAATGAAGTTATAGCTCACCTCTTCCTCCTTTCCTGACTGCAGTGTTTTCCTCTATTGCAACTATGATTAATATTAATTTCATTTATTTTGCAGAATTGCATTAAATGTTACTGCAGTACATTTCCTTGCTGGTTTTTGAAAAACAAGTACTGATATTGTTTAGCTTTAAACAAAATGTGAAATTACCACATGAGTTTTAATACTAACAACATTTAATCTCATTTGACATAGGTTGGAGGTGTGGTTGATGATGGCCGTTTTATGTTTAAACTCCTATTTGAAAAAGGAAACGATGAAGAAGGAGACTGTTTACATTGGAGGCATGGTGCATTTCATCCATTAGAAAAATTTCCTAATTGTGCTGTGACAAGTGTGGTGACAAATTTCTTTTTAGCCCGAACAGACCAGGCAAGAAGAGTTGGCTTTGATCCTAAGCATGCACGAGTGGCACACCCAGGTACTTAGATAATATCCAGTCATTTCTGTTTTTTGTACTAATTACCAAAGTCTTGTAATAACTGTCTTGTGTGGTTACTGTAATTTATTAAAATGCATGGAGTACAAAGTGAAAAAAACAAACATTTTGCTCAAAAGTGTAGCTGAAAATAGCAGAAGTAAACAACATACTGATGATGATTACTATATTCATAAAAGAAATGCTCTGTAAAGTAATTATTGGTCAAGCATTTGTGGCTATATCATAAACTGCTGAAGAAGACCGCAGAAAAAACGTCATATTAAAACAATTGTATTAATACCAAAAAGATGAACCATTATGCACTTTGCACAAAAGAGCACAACGAACAACATGGAGGTTGATCGCACAACCTTTGTTCTGAGGAAGTTCCTGTTTTTTGTTGGGATGAAAGCACTTAATAACTTTTTATTACTGAATATGTTTGCATTATTGTCCTGTGTCAATTCACCTGTAGTATTAAAGTGTGGGTTATGGGATCAACCTCTATGTTGTCTATGGGGCTTTTTTGTGCAGAGTGTGGATTGGTTGAACTGTAAAGCACTGCACAATCATCCTATTTTGTTTAATTAGAAAAAGTTTGAAATTTCAGCCCTCCCTCCACAAAAATTCATGCATTGCAGTATTTAGGATTATAGGAGGTTTCTAGGCTATTGACCTGGAGGTCATATCAAGTCTAGTCATTTCATCCCGATTTAATACCATAGATACTGTAGTCAATACCCATATTTAGTAATGACTGCCCATGTCCAGGAGGGTTGTGGGCACTATCCCTGGTAAGAATTTACAGTGCCACATTCACTTGACCAGGTTCTTTTTGAACAGTGTCATAGAGGTGTTCTGCTTCACATGAATTGGCAGCCTATTCCAAAGATGCGGAAGTCTCAGTGAGACAAATCTGTTCCTTCAGCACATCCTATTCAAGTTGCCAGCCATATTTAGGTCCCTGGAATGAGTATCTCTAGTCCTGTTTGATTTAGAGATGTGCACCCATTTCATAAGGTTTGGGTCAGAGATTGATCTTTAAGCCATAAGTCTCCCTTAAGATGTCTATATGATACTGAGTATAATGATATGGACTTTAGTCGGTCTGTGTAAGATCCTTGATCTTCTTTGTTAGAAACAACTGAGGTCTGTCCAATTACTGCAAGTGCTTTGTATGGTACATTCCAAAAGGGGCATTATACTCAATTATGGCTCTGATTAGTGATGAGTATAGAGAGGTTATAACCTCCTTTGCTCTAGATGTGATGCTTTTGCTAATCAAGTGTGCTCCATAGAAAGCCTTACTAACTACAGTAGACACATGGTGGTTAAAGTTAAGGTCACAGTCTACTTGTGATCTCAGATCCCTTACCACTTCATAGGTACATAGGGTATTGTTGCTAATTTGATAGTGTGAAGGGATATTGTTTTTTACTGAAGAGAATGATGAGGCATTTCTTTCATTTAGATTGAAGCCATGACTAAGACACCAGTAGTTGGTCTGCATAAGACCCTCCTGAAGTATACTGACATCATTTGGGGATTCGATAATTATACCCAGTTTGCAGTCATCTGCAAACTGGGTCAGCCACAGCCCCTTAGTTTTGGCCTGAACTTCTGAGAAGTGTACGCCAAACAGTAGGTGGACTAGTATTGACCCTTGTGACACCTCGCTGGTGACAGGTCTGCTGGTTGATGTGGAGTCACCCATTTTGATAGCGTGTGACCAGTTTGCAAGCCAATTGGCAACCATTCTAAAAACAAAAGGGTTTACATTCAGTTTGCTAAGTTTATTGGTAATGCCTGAGTGTGAGATTGTGTCAAAAGTCTTGGCCAAGTTGAGGTACTCTGTTTGCATAGATCTGCCCTTGTCAGTGGCCCTGGTCACATTTTCAAAGAAATCCACCAGGCTTAACAGGCAAGATCTGGTCCATGATGATATGTTCCATGGCCTTACAGATGCGGCTGGTCAGACTTATGTGTCTATAATTCCCTGAGTCTGTTGCTAAGCCACCTTTGTGGAGGGGAATAACTGTTGCTGTTCTCCATTCTGCAGGAACACAGCCTGTGGTTAGGCTGTGATTGAATAGCGCACTTATTAATGGTGAAGTTAGTTCATGTTTTAGTTTGTTTAGAAGACAGCCTGGGATACTGTTTCATCCCATAGATGCTGTGTTTTTTGCCTTAAACAAGGCTTTAATGACCTGCTCTTTGGATATGTAGGACAGTTGGGGATATTTGTGACAAGGTTTTGATATATTTGGAGTGGATAATGGAGTCAAATTTTCACCAAATCTGTCCACCAGCAGGTTTGCTATCTCTGCAGCATCAGTGTGATACCATTAGTCATTAGTTTGCACATGCTTGGGTTCTACCTTTTAGGCTGTATAAATAACTGTAAAAGGCCTTATGGTTATCCTTGACTGATTGCTAAGTTTTTCTCAAAGTTACCCTTAGAGGAGTTGACATGTCTTATTTGCCTGTTGAGGCTGAGGAGGGTGCTTTTCCATTTTTCTGGTCTTGCCTCAGTTTACTTAGTCAGCAGCTTTTTGCATTTGTTGTGGAGTTTGTTGATGCTGGTTATCTACCAGGGTGGCTTGTTTTTACCTGGGGCTCTGGCTTTGATTCTGTCTGGAACAGCCAAGTCTATAAACATATACAAGTGAATGTACAGGGTTTAGTGTAAGCTTTCATGTAGTTACCACTTCCAGCTGGGGTTGAGGCTTGGAATGCATTTATACCATCCCCTAGGAGGGTATAGTTTGCCTTAGTGAAGATTTTTAGTCTGACTTCACCCTCTGTGAGTTCTGGTATTAGTGCCAGTTTGAAGGCAACTGATATGTTGTCAAATTTAATTAATGAGGGTCCAGCAGTTGTGGTGGTGCATCTGTCTGTCATGTTAGTGAGGACCAGCTCTAGTATGTTTGCTCCTGTAGCTGGGGTTTGAACAATTTGTTCCAAGGCATTTTTGTTAACAAAGTCAAGGAGCTTTTGCACTAGTGAGTTAGGGCTAAAGTAAGTTTCCTATTTGATGGTGGGATAATTGAAATCCCCTATGATCAGAGTGTTTGGCAATATTTGGATTGACTCCAGCTTGGTCAAGCAGGCCTCATGTGCATCATGATCCATGGAGGGGGATTTATAACTAGCTATGACTTGAATGGGGTCTTACCTACAGTAACTCCATGGAGTTGTCCTGTCTAACTAGTCAGGAGGTTAATTTATCGCTAATATAAATCAAAACACCACCTCCCTTGGTTCTCACACATTCATTTTGTGGTCTGATTGTGTGGAAGGCATTATAGCCATACAAGGGCAGGGTACTGTCTGAGGCCTTGAACCAGGTTTCTGTGACTGCACAGACATCTACATCCTCCACTGATAGGAGTGCTTCCAGTGTAGGGTTGCCACCTCTCCAGGATTGCCCAGGATTCTCATGGATTTTTATAGCATCTCCCGTCTCCTGGAAGTAACTCAAAAAACTTTGAAATGTCCAGGAATAATGACATTACACTCTTGCTTAACTGGAACTCAAGCAACTGGCATTCACTCACATGTGATCACGCTCACTCTCTCCTGATCTCTCACACACACACACACACACACACACACACACACACACACACACACACACACACACACACACATTCACTTCCTCATTCATACTTGCATTCATTCACACATTGCACTGAGTCTCCCGATCTCACACACACACACACACACACACACACACACACACACACACACACACACACACACACACATACTTTTCGGTTTCTTTGACTTTGACTTTTATTTTACACTCGCTAAACAGCAAAAGTGTTGCTTAGCGAGTGTAAAATAATGGCTCCATCGTTCTCACTGTTCACGCTATTTCACACACACATATATTCTGCTTTTATGCATGCATTCACTCACACACAGCCAGCCAGACACATAAACACATCACTCACACACATACATAGCCCACAGTACTTGCAAAATACCTACAAAAAAGTAAAATTTGGGGGATGCACTGAAATCCTTTATTTAATAGCAGGAGTTATTACTGCTGTTAACTGTCTTCTCCTAGTTCCAGTTTTCATGGAGAAACCTCCGAGCCTTTTGCTGCAGGGATGTCACAAATGTAATTCTGCGATACTTCCGTGAAATTAGATTGTGGAGAACTTAATAAGAGGATGCTTGGGGTTACTGTGGAGATTGTCATGGTGGAGTATTGAGTTTGAAGGAAGATTAGGCATCTTGAGTGGCTTACTGAAACACTAATGTTCCCAAGTTAACATGACCACACAGCAAAATTATTCAAAGCTGGGTGGATAATTTTGGAAACATTTTAGTTGCAGTTACTTGGCTCACGCAGGTATGGCTACAAGAGTGTTAATTCTGCTGACAGAAATTCTTTATAGACATTCAAATGTGGAATATATTTCACTGTCCTAAATATATATTTTAAATTAATCTGTGCTTGAAGAGAGTTGTGTAGGATTGCCACTCGTCTGTTTTTTTTTCGGACTATCCAGAAATCAAATCAATTCTCCGATACTGCAGAAAACACTGTACAAAGTCTGATATTCTGTTTCAAAAAAGGAAACAGACTATCAGAGTTTGTTAAATCAGCTGATTTACTATGCTTTTTTACAGAAAAGCATAGTAAATCAGCCAAAAGCAGGCATCAGGAACAGAAAAAAGGGGGTTCCCCGTCAAGTGATGTCATGGTGATGTCACAAAATAGGTGGACTGTGGGCAGGGTAGAGTGCGGGAATGGGCAGTATTACAGGTGATGTGAGAGGTGTGGCCTTTCTCCAGTTTTAGCCACAACAAAAGGTGGCAACCCTATTCCAGGGTGTGCAGTTTTTGGTTTAAGCTCCTAGCATTTAGCAGCATAACCCATATTTTGTAATGATTGTCAATTTTCATGTCGGCCATTATAAAATTGCTAAAAACCTATCATAACTTTGTCAACATTCTGCCAGAGCAGTATTTACTTAGTGGGCCATTATTGGCCATTAGGAGACTGATATATTTTTCGTAATATCATTAATATCTGGACTATTGTATTACACAAGAATCTTGATGTTTTCTTTTTTTAATACGGAGAAGATACAGTTTTAGTAAATGTTAACTGTAGACATATTTTGGTCTTTATCTAAAATAAAATGGCAAAATATTAAGCTTGTAGCAGTAGCATACCTTTTGTAAAGGTATGTGAGAAATACTGCCAGTATAATAACAGAGAGACACAAAGAGAGCAGTCATCTGTAATAGTGGTTCCCTAGGTTCATTTAGGGGCATATGCACCACAGGACCAGTGCTAATTTTTATGGCTGAAAGAGAGATGAAATATTGACTACAACATTGTCTTCCATCTGAAGCCAAAGTCTTGCCTGAGAGAAACAAGAACATCCAGTGCAGCATATCTGTTGAGTCAGAACAAAGTGCATCCACTCATGCTGAGCCTGCAGAAGTATCTACCAAGCTTAATGGTCAAAATTAAATATGGCAAGTACCATACATCTCCTGAGAATATGGAAAGGGAAAATTAGGGCATAATTAAATTAAATCCTAAATCATTCACAATATACTGTTCATCATTTGTCACTGAAGACAACATAAAACAACTCGATGTTGGGAAAGGCAGGGAACAAAAAATATAAAAACAAGATGTGTGTAAGAACGAAATCATTATTATGCACAAGATGGATAAAAATATTTGGTAAATGCTGTGCTTTGGTTCACAGTGATTGTAGCTACATGTGATAATTCCCTGAACAAGTTCACTCAATTATACATTTAATGAGAACAAATTACACATTGGATGGAAGGCAGAAATTTCAACTATTAGGAAGCAGCTTGACAGATCATGTCTGACTCTTGCAAAAAAAAAAAAAAAAATCATCCTGTTTTGCATTTCTACTGAAGAATGGATGCCACTGACTCTGAATGTGATATAGAATTCCAGATTTGTGTTAATCTTATCAAATTAATCTTACCAAAAATAACATTACAGTTCCAGAAAGTAAAAGTTCTCACTTTAACTGAAGAATGGCAGACTGCAAGACTGCAAAGCCCCTGTAATCACGGATGAACAAGTAAAGACAGCACTCTTCAAAACCAAGAACACAGCATCCATGGGACCAGACAACATCCCAGGCTGCGTACTGCATGAACTACAGAACAAACTGGCACCCCACCTAAGTACCATGTTCAATCATAGCCTCACCTCAGGCTATGTGCCTACTGAATGGCGCACAGTGACGGTTATCCCACTCCACAAAAGAGGTGCCACCACAGAATCCGGAAACTACTGCCCCATTAGCCTGACGAGCCTGGTCCGCAAGGCCATGGAACATATCATCTTGGAGCTTATAAACAAAAACATAGGTAACCTCCAAACCTTGGACCCCACTCAGTTTGGGTTTGTAAAATGTAGATCATGTCTACTAAACCTGATTGACTTCTTTGAAGCAGTCACTAGAGCCATAGATGAGGGCAAGTTAGTGCACACAGCCTATCTTGACCTCGCCAAGGCTTTCAATACCATCCCCCACTGTGGAATTATAGATAATCTCACTAAACTGGGGATACATTCCTATGTCACAAGATGGGTGGCCAACTGGCTCACTGACAGAACCCACACAGTAAAAGTAGCCAACTCCAAGTCCAACTTCAGACCAGTGACGAGTGGAGTACCACAGGGTTCGGTCCGGCATCTTGTCCTGTTCGGCATCTACTTCTCTGAAGTGCAGGCCAACACAGAAGGTCTTTGGCTAACAAAGTTCGCAGATGACTGCAAACGGGGTGCCATAACATAATCACCTAATGATGTAGACATTCTACAAAAGGGCCTCACAGAGACAGATGCTTGGTGACAAAATCATGGCCTTAAGCTCAATTCCAAGAAGTGCATTGTCATCCCCTTTGGGAAAAACTCAGTACCCATAAACTACCACATAAGCGGTAGCTCACTAAACACTGAAAGTGTGATAAGAGACCTTGGGACACAGGTGTAGTCTTTCCTTTGATAACCACATCACCACAGTAGTCAGGAAATGCTTCTATGTGGCACACCTCATCACAAAAGGGTTCCCCTCTAGAAAAAAGGAGGTCATTGTTCCTCTCTACTCATCTCTCATCAGAGCCATTACAGAGTACAATGCCCTGTTTGGCATGTATCTCACAAGACACCTACAACAGTTGAAAAGGTCACAAAAATACCTCACTAAGAGGATTACTGGCCTCAAAGAGATGCCATACTCATACCGTCTCAAAAAACTCCACCTCTACTCCGTCACATATCGCCTACTCAGAGGCAATGTCTGCCTAACATACAAATGTATGTCAAACCCAGAGCTGTTGGACATGCTACACCTAAACAAATCCCAATCTCTCTGAATCACATGCTCCATTGGCCTAAACCTTGTCAGCACAATAAACAGAACATGCTGGAGGGATAGATTCCTTTCCCAGAGACTTCCCATACTCTGGAAAAAACTATCCATTCATGTCAAGCAAAGCTCCTCATTGACCCTCTTTAAGAAAAACCTTGACGACTGGATGGGAAATAGAAAATTCACCCCGGGGATCACTTCTGTGGCACTACTTGACAGGGGCACAGGAAAATAATTTTCTTGGGTGGCAAAAGCCAGGGAACCTTTTTGGTTAGGCTTATATAGGCCCCAGGGCTGATAGCCTAGTACCTACCTATGAACCTATGAAGTACTCTTCTTATTCCAACTATCTAACTTGCATTGATGTTTCATTCTCCATAGGAAAGAATGGTGTCTAATGAAGTTATATTACCACTTTCCTTTTAACAAAGTACATATATTTCTAATATTCAATGAGCAGATCAGCAGATCACCTTCTCCATGCTCATCTTTTTGTCAGTATGCTTATTTTTGAAATTGTTATAATACTTGAGAATAAGCTGATTCAGTAGGACATAAGAATAAGGTCATGTCTGTTATCTTAATGATCCTGGATCAATTAGTAACTCGGGATCTGGAGAAATCAGTGGTAGAAGGCAAAAGGGACTAGCTGAAACTGTTCAACCAGCCAGGGCAGGAACAGCAGCTCAGTCTGTTTTAAGACTGACATCAGGTTGAGGCTGCATGTTACAAACAATGCAGCTTAAGGACCAGGAATATGGGCCCATGAAGGAGAAAATATATTTAGGCAGTGGGTATATATAAGAGCACCATGCCAAGAGGGGTCAGTATTTTTGGACTTCCATTCACTCAGATTGCTGATGGAGAAGGGCATAAGGTATTAAAAACCTAAATGGGCTGCCTGTATTACAGCCATCTGCTACTACCTCTTTCCCAATAGAAATAAGTAATCCAGCTGTAATCAAAGCAAACAAAGGAAAGCAGGGAATACAGGAAAAAAGACAATGAAAAATGTTCCCTTCAATAAAAATACACGATACTGTAGATTTAGCTATGCAATAGTTGTACTTGAGCCTATATACACACACGCACACATGCACACACACACACACACACACACACACACACACACACACGCACACACGCACACACGCACACACGCACACACACACACACACACACACACACACACACACACACACACTCTCATGCATACATGCCCTTACAAACAAACAGTGGACCAGATTAAAAAAATAGTTTATATTCCTTAAGGCCATTCTATATAAAATGGGTAGGAAAACCCAGAATGAAATTTCTTTTTTCCCCAACATTTTTACAGACTTTTCATGAAAAAAATGCAAATAAATAAATAAATATAACAAGCAAGACAGGGGAGGACAAGGGATGAGTAACACATGAAACAGAAAGGAATAAACTAGCCCCAGTATGACATTTAGCAAACAATTTTAATAGTGCCATTCAAGGGTATTGATAATCATCTAATGTTCTGCACTGTAAAACAAACACAATGAAAAGTAAAGTTTATGTAGCAGTTCATTTCAAAAGTAACCTAGTTTTGTCTTTAAGACTAGAAAAATATTAAGAACATCCTATAAAAAAAATCACAACTTAGTAACAGTAAGCACAAAAATGAAAATACATGTAAACAAAAAACACTAAAATCAGCAATCTGGAACAAATTCAGTTTCTAATGGAATGGTAATATGAAGGAATGGATAATGACAATGACACAGTTTCATACGTTTCTGAATCGTGTGATACACTCATCTATTCTAACCTAGCATCTACATAGCATGCCTTTGTCCCTCCACAGTTAACATGATAGGGATATGTACCTGCATGGCAGGCTTGGTAAACATTCATGGGACTTTTCAAATCTAATGTTTAGTGAGCTGCAGTATTGCATACTCTGCAACCACCCACAATCTAGAATGTTCTATATTCAGGGTCATAGTTCTTTTATGTTGTAAAGCATACAGTGGTCTGGAATGCTACATATGCTGTTTAGCTGTGGAATGCACAGTGCTGCTTTACTTGGATACAATAGTACAGTTCAGTAACTTACTCACCATACTGAGTCTCTTTAAGCCAAACATTGGCACATACACACACACACACACACACACACACACACACACACACACACACACACACACACACACACACACACACACACACACACACACACACACACACACACACACGCACACACGCACACACTCACACATGCACACACGCACATACGCACACACGCACATGCACACGCACACACACACACACACACACACACACACACACACACACACACACACACACACACACACACACACACACACGCACACACATGCAAAGTAATACATGGTGCACACACAATGTTTGATGGTGAACAGCTTCACCATTATACACCAATCGGATGGCTCAACACAAGCATTATGTTCCAGTGTATTACAATTCTACACCACCTTTGCCACTGAAGAATAGACAAGATGACTGACAAACTGCAGAAGTATCAACAAAGAAAATTCTAAGTTGATCAGGCAAAAATTCATTCACCTTATCTCTAACACTCACCAAATATTACATTGTAAGATGTTTCTAAGATGTTTCCCATTATGCTTTGTACTTTAGCTTCAATTAACTGCTGCTGGCAATTTGCATGCTGTTTAGTTGATAGGGTGCATGAAATCCATTGTTCTATGCAATAATCATTCATTGAAAGTGAACCCATTAATTTTGTGTTAACTGTTCACTTTGAGGCTTTATACTACAGATTTGTATATTACTTGAACTGGCCTACTGTGACTCTATATTACACAGTTTTAATGAGAAAGAACAACTGTGATGCACAGTCCCCACTGTGCTGGCAAAAAAATGAAAAATTAACATTGTTATGCATACTGTACATAGTGCAGATATGCCATAAAGCATCTGTGTATCTAGTACAATTTTAGAGAAAAAGTACCATTGTGAATTCTGTGCTTCAGTCACCAACTAAGTATTCCACAGCAGACACATCTTTACATGCTGAAATGCAATGATATATAAAGATCAAAAGTATTTTTTGTCAAAATGTTTTTGACAAGAAAGTGTTCTTGTGCAACTTTACACATGAAAACACTCTTTTCTTAAAAGACAAACTTTTCTTTTACACCTACAAGCTAAAAAATCTATAATTCTATAATATCACCAACTGAACCCATACATTTAATTAACATATTTCCCACAAGGTGCATTAATTAGATATGCAGACAACATTTAGTTACATCACTGAGTAAGTTGTCAATAAGAGGTAGTAATTGTAAAACTAGCACATTCGTAAAATAATTAGGTAATGACCAATCTCGCTAATTAACAACAGAAAAAAATTAACTACCCCATTTTTACCTGATGAAGCCTTGTGACATCCTCTGTCTGGGCCAGTAATCAAGGAGCCTGCATCCTCAGCGCTGACACTGATGATGGATGTTCACTTGGAACAAATATAGATACATAGAGTATTTCCAGATAGAGATCTCTGCATCAAGCACAATTTCCTTTAAGAGCACAAAGAGAACATATTCAGTCCTGGGTCTGGATTTCTCTCTCTGTCTCCCTCCAGGTCCCCAGTAAGACTCTGCACTGGCACAAATATAGAGCTGAGTCCTCAGCCGAGCGTCCAAGCCAAGTCCTCCAGCACCCTCTCTGGGAAGCCAGTGCTTTGTGTCCCTGCTCCAAGCAGTTGACACACACACACTCTTTGAGATTTGATTTGTACAACACACACACACACACACACACACACACACACACACACACACACACACACACACACACACACACACACACACACCTTCTGCCCAGACTATAAGTTAGTTACTGCCACCAGACACTCCAAATCCAGCTACTCTAAGCCTCTTACAAGGGTACCCAATAAATGGTAGTGTTTTGGCCAATGCAGTAAGGCTTTCAGGAGTGGCCACAGAGTCATCAAATACATATATGTACTCTCAAAGGTTATAACATTCTTTAAAGGACCAGCCACAATGAAAAGTTTAAATATATTTAATAATAAATAATAAAAGAACATGAAAATACTGAATATCTATTTATAATAAGCACCACAGTTTCAATCACAGGAAATAACACAGATAAATAGATTCACACATATACAGAAAAACAGTACTTAAGTAAACTCACTATATTTTCCTGACTGATCCAAAGAATTACTATTCCCTAGTCACCTACTAGAGCAAGGAAAGATGAAGTAGGTGAGGGGTCCTTCTTTGCCATGTTCCAAAACAGAGTTCTCTGAGACTTCTCTCTCTTCTGGAATTAAAACATGAATTTTGTCATAGATTACAGAATGACATCACATACATCTGGTCATCTGACTTCTGGTACCCATGCTACCCCCATTGCTAGAAACTGAATGAGAAATGAGCTCATATGTGTTACCATACATACAGAGTTTTGCTGAGATGTGTTATACCATCTGGAAGCTATAAAACCATAAAACACTTCCACTCTTCCTATAGGAGCTAATAAGCCATTCTCTGGGACAGACATTTAGTCTCTGGCTGCAGTTAGACCTGCAAGATACAGTCTTTATGGCCCTATCCAGGTAATTTAATTTCAGAATATTTTTCTAAAAGTTAGCTGGAGCTGAGTGTATCCTCTTCCCTTCCAGTATCCTGTGTTAAACCATATGCATTAAATCAGTAACAATACAGTCAGGACATACTGTTGGTACATTTTTTTAACACAAGCAGCTTTACAAATACATTTCCAACACAAGCATCTGTACAAATCAGTTTGATATACAAATCATGCATAATTTCTTAAAAAATTCCAGCTACCTGTACTAGCATGCTACACATCCACTGCCCTACTTCTCCTGGCATAGCTGGCAATACCTCACATTGTCACATCTTTCCCCCCTTTGAAGACTCAAGCTATTTTTTCAAGTGACCCTTGAAAAACATTGAGTGAGAGGAATGAGCCTATCTGGGAATACATTAACCCATACCCTGTCTTGAAAACCCATCTGCATTGTCATTGTTAACCCCACTATTGTGCTGCACTGTCATGTCATATGCCTACAACCCTAGGCTCCACCTTAGTAACTTGTTGTTTTGTTGACTGACTTGATGTAACCATAGATTCCCCCTCAGACTCCTCCTGCCTCCTACTGCAAATAATCAGCACCAGGGCCTCACTATCATGGTATTGCTTCATCAGTTTGACATGGTACAGTTTGTGCCCCTGCCTCCTGCCTAGCAGTTCTACCATGTAATTAACATCACTGACCTTCCTTACCACTTTACAGGGTCCCATCCAAGCTGCCTGCAGCTTATTATGTCTGATGGGAGTGAGATCCATAACCTGCTGTCCCACAGCATACTCTCAGGCTTGAGCATTCCTGTCATACCAGACATTTTTCTGCTGTTGGGCTCCTGCCAGGTTCTCCTCGGCCAATCCCAAGAGCTCCTTAAGCCTTGTCCTGAGGTTTAGGACATATGCCACAATAGATGCTCTGTGGGATTCACACTCACCCTCCTACTCATCACGAATGAAATTTAAAGGCCCCCTCACCCTATGCCCATAGAGCAACTCAAAGGTGAAAAACATGGATTCCTGGAGAACCTCTCTGTATGCAAACTGCAGATGGGGCAAGTAATTTGTTTCACTCTCTCTCTCTTAAAGTGATCAGCAAATGACCATAGCATGGTCTTTAACATAGAGTTTAACCTCTTCCCAGGACAATTAGCCTGTGGATGGTAAGGGGTGGTCATTGGGTGTTTCACCCCGCAGCACTTCCACAGACAAGTCAGCAGGTCTGACATGAAATTGGCTCCTCTGTCAGTCAGTATTTCTCTTGGGAAACCTACCCTGCTAAAAATCTCTAACAAAGCATTTGCCACCTTCTCTGCCACAATGAAGGACAGAGCTACCACCTCAGGGTGTCTAATAGCATAATCTACTACCACCAGGATAAACTTCTTCCCTGTGGAGCTTGAGGTACTCAGAGGCCCCACAATATCCATAGCTATCCTCTGGAATGACTCCTCAATCACAGGCAAAGGCATCAAAGAAGCCTCAACATTGTCTCATGCCTTGTCTGCTTTTTGACACTGCTCACAGATCCTCCAGTACCCTGTTACATCTTTTAAAATCTCAGGCCAGTAAACCTCTGCATAAAACATCTCTTGGTATGCTTTATGCCCATAAGTCCTGCAAAAGGAATGTCACTGGCTATGGCTAGAACTGCCAGGCATTAGGCTCTGGGCACTACTAACTGCTGTATTACCTCATCCTCTGACCCTCTCTAAGGAGTCCAGTCTCTATACAGTAACCCTTTGTTCCAGTACACAGACTCCTCTTTTCTTTGACAATCAGGCATGTCCATAGCTACCTCCATCAAGCCTCTTAGTGTAGAGTCCAAGAGCTGAGCCTGTCTCACCTTTATCTTTGTGACTCTTGGCAGGCAGCTCCCCTTCCACAGTCTGGTATCCTCTGACAGTTGTGCCTTACTGTCAGCCTGGGTACTACCACTCACCTCTGCAATTGCAGTCACTCTATCCAACAAACATCAGTAGCTACCAGCAGCTGTGGCTCACCTTCAATGCTCATTGCTACAGGGTAACTCCCTTCCTGAAATATCCACCTCACCAGCCCTGGCTTCAGGTGTGAGGTCTGTCTAGGTCTCCTACATAATACCAACCCCACATGCCTGTCTCCAAGCCTGACTGTGTGTAACTGCATGCACAAAAGGTACTGCATTATCAAAATAATTCCCTATCAGGATATCTGCAGAGATATCCTCAAATACACCTACTTGCTTGCTTCCTTTCCCACTCTCCCAGTCAAGATGAACCCTGGCCAAAGACATTTGCAATATGGTCCCTCCTAAATCTCTGTCTGGAGTGGACTGCCCAAGCAAGTACTGCTCCTGTTTAACCACTGCAAGATTCACAATGGTTATGTCAGAGGCTCTGTCTCTCTTAGCAGTGGCATGTTTTTCATCCACTATAATCAGATATAATCTCTGGTGATAGTTTGGTAGCTCTGTTGTCTCCAGACAGCTTACCACTGGCATTCACACTTGCTGTCTCTCCCACCTTCTGTTCCCCACCTTGCTTCTTTGGACATTTATATGAAACATGGCCCCACTGGTTACATTTAAAACATTTAGCCCCTGATCCTGGCCATGTACCTAAACTAGTGGCTTCCCCTGTTACTGGTGCACTCAGTTGGGTGGTTTAGCCTGCCCAGCATAGGTTTATATCCATGTACAGCACTGGTATCCCCTTCTAGTGCAGTGGTGCTCTACTTGCTAAATAGAGATACCCTTTTTTCCCCAGTTCATCTGCAGAGTTACACTCACTGTCTGCAAAATAGATTCTCATCTCCTCAGGAAAAGTGCTAAATGCTTGTTCCCTCACCAAAAGGTCTACCAACCCTTCAAAAGTGGTGACCTGACACCCACTCACCTGCCTATGAAAATAAGTGCTTAGTTCAGCAATATAATCATACACACTTTCATCTGCCTTGTGTCTATGCTCACAAAACTTTTTTTCTGTTAGCTTCAGGTGTTAACATAAAGCATGCTAGTAAACATTGTTTTACTCTATCATAATTTAAACAATCAGTATTAGACAATTTAGATACAGCAGTTACAGCTTTACCATGGAGTAAGGGGGGCCAGGATATGTACCCAGATCCCTTAGTCAGAATTATACTATTTACAAACTCTTTCAAATATAGGAATAAAACTATCAAAATTATCACCCTCTGTAAATTGTGGAAGAAATTTACTGACCTTTATTGCTTCTGGGGTTCAGTTAATCCCTTCCCCATTACCTCCATGACCCTAGTAAACAGTCAGCATTTCCCTCCCATGTTGACACTGGTTCTTATTTTCTTCAGCCTCCAAACTCTGCAGTCTCTCATTTTCTTCGACCACCAGATTCAGGAGTCTCTCTCCTGATTCTAATTCCAAACATTTGGCCTCCAGTTCAAGTCTCTTTAACTGCAAATGGATTTTTAACTCCTGTGAGTAAAAGGTGAACTGTCCTGTTTCTGAGGGCTACATATTCCCATCACCAGATTGGTTATCCTCCTGGTTGCTCGTCTGAGCTACAACTAAGGCTGAAATCATTTTCTTTTTAGTTAGATTGGCATGCGTCAGTCCTTTGGCTTCACACAATTCGGCCAACCAGTTCTTTTTCAGCGTGCTATAAGCATCTGCTGATATTTTTGTCTAATTTTCCTGACTAAACTAAACAAATGAAAAATAAATAAAAACTGTTGTGAAAATGAAACTCTGCATGTTTACCTTGTGGCTGCTGAAAATACACACACCTTCAGTGACAACTGCCTACAGGCTATAGAAGGTCAATTAATATCCCAGCACTTCCAACAATATGTGATGTCCCCTCTCTGGGCCAGTAATCAAGGAGACTGAATCCTCACCACTGACATAGGTGAGAGATGTTCACTTAGAAAAAAAACAGATGCACACAGTATTTCCAGATGCAGCTCTCTGCATCAAGCACAATTTCCTTTAAGAGCACACTCAGTTCAGGGTTGGGATTTCTCTGTCTGTCTCCCTCCAGGTCCCCAGTATGACTCCCCACTGGCACAGCTATAGAGTTGAGTCTTCAGCCGAGTGTTCAAGCCAAGTTCTCCAGCACACTCTCTGTGAAACCAGTGCTTCGTGTCCCTGCTCCAAGCAGGTGATACACATACTATTTGCAATTTGATTTTCACACACACACACACACACACACACACACACACACACACACACACACACACACACACACACACATGCACACACACATGCACACAGATTTACTAGCTATGCCCTCTTCTGCCTAGACTATAAGGTAGTTACTGCCACCAGACACTCCAAAGCCAGCTACTCTAAGGGTCTTACAAGGGTATCCAATTATACTGAGTGAAATTAATATTAATACAAATGGTAGTATTTTGACCAATGCAGTATGGCTTTCAGAAGTGGCCACAGAATCACCAAATAGATACAAGTAATCTCAAAGGTTAAAATATTCTCTGAAGGACCAGCCATGATGAAAAGTTTAAATATATGTAATGATAAATAATAATAGAAATAGAAAATACTAAATACCTATTTACAATAAACATCAGTGTTTCAATTACAGGAAATAGTAAAATAACACAAATTAATATTCACACAGATACAGAAAAATAGCACTTAACTAATCTCACTATATTTTCTTGACTGATCTAAAGAACTACTATTCCCTGGTCACTTAATAGAGCAAGGCAGGATGAAATAGGTGAGGGGTTCTTCTTTGTCAGGTTCCAAAAACAGAGTGCTCAGAGACTTTTCTCTCATCTGGTAATAAAACATCATTTTTGTCCTAGATTACAGAATGGCATCACATACAGCTGGTCATCTGACTTCTGATTTCCATACTACCTCATTGCTAGAAAATGAACCAGGATTTAGCACATATGTGTTACCATACACATGGATAGAGCTTTGCTGAGATGTGTTATAGCATCTGGAAGCTATAAAACCATAAAACACTTCATATCTTCCTACAGGACTGAATAAACCATTCTCTGGCGCAGATATTTACTCTTTGTCTGCAGTCAGAACTGTAAGATACAACTTTATGGCCTAAACCAGGTATTTTAATTTCAGGATATTTTTCTAAAAGTTAGTTGGGGTTGAGCTTAACCTGTTTTCTTCCAGTATCCTGTGTAAAAATATATACATTTAATCAGCTGCAATACAGTCAGACCCACTGTTGGTACATTTTTTAAACAAGCAACTTTACAAATACATTTTCAACATACGCATCTGTACAAATGAGTTTGATATACAAATGACATGTAATTCTTTACACAATTCCAGCTAGTTGTGGTGGCATATGTTACATATCCTCTGTCCTACTTCTCCTGGCAAAGCTGACAGTACCTCACATCATCATAGCCCCACTTAGTCTTTTTTCTTTTATAGTTTGATGTAAATACAGTGACAGATGTATTGGTTGATGCATTAGTAGTTTTATTAATAGCCAAAATCATCTTGTTTGGACTTGAATCATCAAAACAAATTTCAAGACTCGTTTAATATTGTTTTGGTCTTTTGACATTCAGGCAGAAGAATTTCTCAGAATTTCTCAGAATTTGGTCCACTTTAGGAATTATTATGTGATATGTGTTAAAATGGAAAATATTTATTTGTGCATATGGATTTGTTGTGCTTAAAATGTTACATGATCTGGGTTGGTAACAGGTTTAATAACTCAAGTCTATGGAAACTGCAGTATAACTTGACTAAAATTTATTAGAAAATGGGCTTAATAAATAATAGTCCTCCTACTCGACATTTGGATTTCCAAATGGTTGCACACACACACACACACACACACACACACACACACACACACACACACACACACACACACACACCATGAAATCTTTGAGCCATCAAGTAAAACTTGCTGCCATGTTGACATTTTTTTCCTGTTGCTAGCATAATCTACTCATTATAATGATTTATGCTAAATATAAACCCATTACAAAAGAATGGAATCCATGTTTTTTGCGTAACTGATTAAAATTGTGGTATATTAGTAACATTTCTGCTTCATTGCTGCAAGGTTCTGCACTGAATTCTGCTTATTTTCTATTTGTAATGTACACATTCTCCTAGTATCTGTGCATTTTCTCCAGGAACTCTGCTATTTTTAACTTCCCAATGATATAATGTTTCACTGACTACATTCTCAGGATTTCCTTCTTTCTTACTAATTTGCCTACAAGCTTTATTTTTTTAAATGTTTTATTTCAATTGCATAGATTGTAGCTTAAGCAATTTACTCTCATTTTCATTTTTGTTGGTAAACCATCCTCTTAAGGTCCCATCCCTTTAAAACCTTCTCTAGCACTACTGCTCCACTAGACCTCTATGCTCCAGCAGCAAAAATCTACCTCTAGTGACCAAATCCAAGAACTCAGCGGGAGAAGCACTATTCTCCTGCATCATATCCAGATTATGGAACAATCTCCCCCTCTATAATCACACTACCTTCTTGCAATCACTTCAAGACTGCACTAAAAACTCACTTAAAAGTCTCTGGTTATGCCCATGTACCAGTCCCAACTAGTAACCCTCCTTTTACCTCCCCTTCCTCTTCCCTCCCATAGCCACCATGCCTCACACCATCTGATCATTGCATTCCTTCCTCTGTAGGCTCTGGCTCACCCTTTACCTTCCCCTTCCCTCCTCACTCAATTTTTCAGACCTGTTATAACATGCTTAACTACCTCACTTCATCCCAACTCCAAATACATATCCATCTGACTTACACCTAGCTTCCTCTCACTACCACATATACGACTCACTCAGTCTCCTCTCTTACTCCTCTATCTTCCCCTTCCATCCCATTAGTCCTTCTAGCTTGTTCCACCTTTGTGTGGAGCTTCTGCTTTATATCTGCTTGAGTTTAGTGCAATATTTGTATATAAGATTTAGGTATATGAGTTTAGAACACTATCTGTTTTAGCATAGTACTATCTGTATATGCATCCTACCTTTATTCCTAGCCTTTAGCTAGATATTGGTAGATCTGTTCATTGCTATGTTTCATATTGTATGTATAGCTAATGTTTGCTGCAGTATGTATTATTTGCTATTGTATGTATATTCAATTGTTCTTCATGTACTCTGCTGCTCATTTATTGTTTTATGGACTTTTTCTCCCTGGACCTCCACTGAAAAAGGACCTGTGTCCAGTTGGAATTTCTCGATAAACAAATGTAAATAAATAAAATAAATAAATAACTCTCTACTGTAACCTACATTACTAGCTTCCTCAGACAATTCACAGCCACCCCCATCATCAGTCATGAGTAATCCACAACTTAAGCACAATAAACAATACAATAAGATGGAGGAATTATTTTACATGAAAATAAAAGATATGTTCATAGAACAAATGATAGAAAATGATCAAGTACATTGTTGCATTATATTATTTCTAAGCTTAATAATGGCTACTACTCGACACACTGGGCATTACAGACACGTTAAAGATCTTTCAGGGGTGATGAAGCCCATTACCTGTAGTATCAGTCCTCACAACCACCCTGGCTGGTTCATTATTTTGCTGAAATGCCCAAATCCTTGTTGATCAGTATTGTTTGTTAAACATGTCACACAGCTATAGATTGATGTGTCTCTGCAAAAATGTATGAAGTATAGTGTTAGAGTGGGAGACCAGGATCCAGTCCGCACAAACAATGTTTATTGAGCGCTTTCGCCTCTTGAATAGAAACTTCTTCAGAATAAAACAGCATATTATCCAACAGTATATATGCTATTCCAACAAATTAGTCATCATTAACTAATTAATAAAATAATGTCCTGAAAGGACATAGAAACATTTAAAGAGCAACACGCACACACACACACACACACACACACACACACACACATATATATATATATATATATATATATATATTGCACTGACAGTAAAAAAGAAAAAAATGGGATTAAAACATATAAAAGATACTTGACAATTAAAAATATCCTATAATAAGTTAAAAATAATCAAGGCAACAGATGTCAATATTTATGCATATGAAAGTATATGTATATGTTATTTATTGGCATCCTACCTTAATAGTAGGTATCAATGACTGTCATATAAGAAATTGTGCCTTGAGCCTGAGAACAGAGCTGATAGATAGTGCACTATTAAGACCCAGTGCTTCAGATGCATTTGTCCTAATTTGCCATCTAAGCTCAGCCATTTCTAGGTAATCATTGAGTGGCCCACCTCTTTCACCCATCCTAACCTGCTCAATAATAATGAATCTGAATCCATGTCCTTCATTGGTTACTATATGTCCTGCTAATGCATTTTTAACATCTTTCCTACTGATGTCATAGTAGTGTTGGTAAATTCTACTTCTAAATGCATTTTTAGTTTTACCAATGTAAAAACTCAGACATTGGGTACATAGGACGAGGTACACCACTCATTTATTGCTGCAGGAGACTTTCCCTCATATAGTGTGTCTCCCATAATTGGGAATACAAATCTCCTTGGCTTCAATGATATATTGGCATTGTAGGCAATAGCAGCATTTAACCATTCCTGCTCCTATATCAGGATCACATTTCTGCCTTTCCAACATATTTTTGATGCTACATTCCTTTTTATATGCAATGTTGAGAACAGGGCCTAACAACTGTGCCTGTTCTGCATCAATTCTAAAAATGTTCCAGTTATGTTCAATAATATTCCTGATGCTGTAAAAATGCTGATTAAACGTGAAAATAGCAGATTTTTTATGGAAAGCCTTCGTGTCTTGATTTTCCTTATTTGATAACCCTTCCCCTGTACCAAGAAGGGGAACAATTGCCACTAGCTGTCTTATTTATTACCTTCTGAAGGATGTTGTTTAAATAATTATCTGAATAACCTCTATGTAGTAACATCCCTTAAAGGGTCTCAATTTGCTCTATAAATTGATCATATTCAGATATCATCCTGGCAAGGCGTTACCACCTGTCCTTTTACTAAAGCCTTCTTTTGCTGCAGGGGGTGATAACTATCAAAATGTAGGAGGCTATTAGAGTAGGAGGGCTTGCGGAAAATAGTGGAGGTGAAATGTTTATTGACCACATCTTTCTTTATGGTAATGTCTAAGTAATTCACCTCTGTAACACTAATAGAATGTGTAAATTCAAGAAAATCTGTGCTGGTGTTTAGGAATTCAAGAAAGCCTTCTAGTTCTATCATATCACTGTTCCACAAAATGATGATATCATCCAGGTAACTACCATAAAATGTCCATGAGTTAGCATAAGGACAATTACAAATAATATCTATTTCCCAAAATGCCAGTACTATGTTTGCAAAGATGGGGGTCAGGCTGCCCCTGTTGCTACCCCCTTAACTTGTTTAAATAACTGCTGTTCGAAGGTAATAATCTTAGTATCTAACACTAGTTCCATAAGTGTTCTAATTGTTAAGATGGTGTTATGATTTAGGGTAGTGTACTAGCAAAGATATTGGTAAAACCGGTCAATACCTATGTCATGGGGTATGATCTAAGTCCCAAACATCAATTGTGATAAAGATCAAATTATCAGTATACATATCTTTCTTGATTTTAGATATCAAGGTATTGACACTGATTTGTTTCCACTATTTTTTCTTTGGTTACCTCTGCGAGGAGTGGTGTCAGCCCCTTTTGTGGGTGTTTAGTGGTTAAATGTCACTGGCTGTGGTGCCTGGCTAGAAGTGGTTTTGGTGACTGATTTTTCTTTGGGATGGTCATTGGTGGAACAATTTGTTTATTCATGGCTTTGTGGTGGGCTGGAGTCTTTTAGTGTGGTGTTTTGAGGGTGCAGGTTGATTTTTTTTTGGGGGGGGGTGCTTCATTAGGACTGCATTGGCATTGTTGGTGGAGGCGGTCTCATCCTGTGGCATTCTGGCAGCTGGTAGATATATAGTGAGCCATGAATACCTTTTCATGGGCTGCAGGGTTCCTTTATATAATGGCTGCATTCAATGCATATGCAGTAGGGCTTGGAGCCATTAGTTGGAGAAGCGTGCTTGTGCTGACCCATCTTCCCTTCTGCTGATGTTCATGCATCTTTTTCATTATTAAATCACCAATAGTTCTCATGCTGTCAGCACTATTAATAGAGTATGTTTGAAATTTGTTACTATAGCAGCACACTCCCTTCCATACTAAGACATTCAGATATCATTTAGTTAATACCTCAACTCTTTTGTGGTTTTCTCTGAAAATCTCTTCAGTTTTTCCTATTATGTATTATCAAATTTATAGTTTACTGCACACACTGTACCATTTGATTGAGATTCAGATGTCATTTACAGGTTTTTCCTTGCTACTTTTATCTACCTTCAAATGCAAATTCATTTGTCCATGCCTTAGCAAATCCCTCCTAGTCATAAACAATTTTGGGCTATTTTATTACAGGACCTCTCCATTGCTGCTTGCTGCAAGCATTTAAGTTCAGTTTTAGTAGTAGAATCATCATTCTCTCTGCGGCATGTCTCCCTGAGCAAAACTGAAGAACCACATATTTACTTTTTAGCTGTTAGCAAGCAATCTGTCATTTAATACCCATTTACACACATACGGCTATCCAGCATAAGCAGACCTTTCAACTGTCCACATCTTTCAGAATGGCTTGGTTTTGCCTCATACTTTAGGTCCATTCCTCATAAAAATTTACAGTTCATAGGTTCATAGGTGTTACTAGGCTAATGACCACAAGTGTCTTTTTAAGCCTAGCCATGCATCCCAAATCTCTGACAAATTCTGATACCCTCGATAAGTGTAATCATGGGCCTGGGAGATAAACCATTTACAGGTTACCTGTGTCCATTACAGACATAGGTGTCAAACCAGGGATGAATTTCCAGTTTCCCATCCAATTGTCCAAGTTGCCAGAAGTCTCAATCTCAAGATGCATGCACTCGAGGCCCTTCTCAGTATGGAGAACATCGATGTCTGTGCTGTGACAGAAACCTGGTTCAAGGCTCCTGAGAGCACCCCAGCACTAGCAGGTTTCACCTCATATCATGCGTTCCGGCCCCAAAATCCGGACAACACCAAGAAAGGAGGGGGGGTGTCCATATTCATAAAGGACACCCACACCTCAAGGTTGGTGGCAACGCACGATGCATCGGAGACCATCCAGGTGCAATTAACCATAGGCAAGACTGCTCTGCAATTTGTAGCATGTTACAGGCCACCCTCTCAAACTCAGGAACCTCACATGGCCTTCCTGAAAACAATGGACGGGATAAATGTATCTCCAAACACCATCATACTAGGTGACTTCAACTACCCTAATATAGAGTGGGAACACTACTCAAGCCCAAACACTCTAGCCCAAAGGTTCCTGGAGTTCATAAACTCAAATGCCATGAAACAACTAGTCACCATCCCCACAAGAGGAGAAAACATACTTGATCTCATCATCACGAACATGGGATCACAATGTTCAACACCGGAAGTATACCCCTCACTGGTGAGATCAGATCATAAACTAATCTCGCTGGAGGTCCTCATCCCGCCCCCACCTGAAACAAAAAAGACCACAGTGAAAAACTTCTCAAAAGCCGACTTCACACTTCTAAAAACTAGTGTGGTCTCCTTTAAGGCCCCTGAGCCAGTGGTAAACATTACTCAAACCGCTGAATCACTTACAAATGCCTTCTACCAGCACCTACAGGACTGCATGGATCAGGCAATCCCAAACAAAACTAAGACTCTTTGTACCAAAGGCAAGCGTCCAGTCTGGTGGACCCCAGCCATAAACAAGCTCTACAACAAAAGGAGGAAGCTACTACAAGATAGAGAAAAATCCTTGAAAGGTAAGACACCCTTGATCATTATAAGTAAAAAACTAAGAGCTCTCATAAAATCATCCAAGGCAAATTTTGAGAGAAAAATCGCCAAGGATTCAAAAGACAATCATAAGGCCTTCTTTAGCTATGTTAGAAACCTAGGAGGAAACTCCCAGATATGCTCAGAATTAGTTCAAAATGATGTGAAGATTACTGAACCTACACACATTGCCAACATACTGGCTGACAGGTTCAGTGCAACCTTCTCCCCCCCTCCCCCCCAAAAGGAGAGATATCTATACCAGAGGATTGTAGCGCCCCAAACATCTCCAACGCCCAGGTGAGAACTGCTCTCTCCAAAGCAAAAAACACAGCATCCATGGGACCGGATGGTGTCCCCGGCTGTGTGCTCCATGAACTCAATGAGGAATTAAACCCGCAGTTAGGACAGCTGTTTAATCTTAGCCTCACCTCAGGATACGTACCCAAGGAGTGGCGCAGCGACTGTGGTCCCACTTCACAAGGCGGTGCCTCCACCGACCCTGGAAATTACCGTCCCATTAGCTTGACAAGCCTTATCTGCAAAGCCATGGAGAGGATCATAATGGAACTCATAAATAAAGACATAGGGAACTTGCAGACTTTGGATCCAACCCAGTTTGGCTTTGTCAAAGGCAGATCATGCCTTTTAAACTTGGTTGACTTTTTCGAGACAGTCACCAAGGCCATTGATGAGGGAAAGGCAGTCCATACAGCCTACCTTGACCTGGCAAAGGCCTTTGACATAATACCCACTCAGGTATCATCAAAAACTCATCAGCTTGAATGTAAACCCATACATCACAAGATGGGTTGCAAACTGGCTAAGTGACAGAACCCACAGGGTCAGAGTTGCTGGAGCCATGTCAGACTCAAAGCCTGTCACAAGTGGTGTCCCACAGGGCTCAGTCCTGGGTCCACTCTTGTTCGGCATCTACTTTTCTGAAGTACAAGCAAACACAGGAGGGTTATGGCTGACAAAGTTTGCAGATGACTGCAAACTGGCGCCATAGTCGAAAACACATCTGACACAGATATCCTTCAGAAGGGCCTCACAGAAACGGATAACTGGTGCCAGAGCCATGGCCTAAAGTTAAATGCCAAGAAATGCATAGTCATACCCTTCGGGAAAAACAAGGTTACCCCTAGCTACCATATAGGTGGCAATCCACTGAGCACAGAAGAAGTCATCAGGGATCTGGGGACCCAGGTTGACAGTAGCCTTTCGTTTGACACTCATGTTGCTAAAGTAGTTAGGAAAACCTTCTACATTGCCCACCTGATCATGAAGGGATTCACATCTAGATCAAGGGAGGTCATCGCCCCCCTGTACTCATCACTCATTAGACCTATGATTGAGCACAATGCCCCATTCAGAATGTATCTGACCAGACACCTGCAGCAGCTGGAAAGGCCCCAAAAGTTCCTCACCAAAAGGATAAAGGGTCTCAAAAATATGTCTTATGCTGCCCGACTGAAAGAACTCCAGCTCTATTCAGTCTCATACCGCTTGCTCAGAGGTGACCTGTGCCTGACATATAAGGCCATGTCAAACCCTGATTTGATGAATATGCTTCACCTCAAAAAATCTAGATCCCTCAGAACCACAAGGGCGGGAGACTTAAACCTTGACACGGTTATTAATAGAACATGCTGGAGGGACAGATTCATCACCCAGAGACTCCCTATGCTGTGGAACAAAATCCCGGTACATGTGAGGCAGAGCACCTCACTGGCCTTGTTCAAGAGGAATCTTGACCAATGGATGGGGGATCGCAGATATACCCCAGGGATTACTTTAGTGTCACTGCTTGACAGAGGCATAGCAACATAATAGGCATAGTTTTATTCAAACTAAAGGGGTGGCGAAAGCCAAATAACTATGGGCTAGGCTTATAAATGCCCTTGGGCAGATAGCCTAGTATGAACCTATGAACCTATGAACCTATGAACTTGAATTGTGTTAGGGAGGAACTCTGCTTCACATGGATGTGGAGCCTGTTCCATAGATGGGGTTGTCTCTGGGATACATACTTATGTCTTCTATTTACATCACAGGCAAGGTTTAAGTCTTTAGAATGGGTAATTCTGGTGTTTGTTTTAAGGATATGTAGGAAGTCCCCACTCTGATGGACCTCCTGCATATAATTACCCATTCTAAAGACTTAAATCTTGCCTGTGATGTAAATAGGCAAGTCGTGGAGGACTGAAGACACTACAGAATGACACCTGTTTGAGTTTCATAATTTATATGTGGGTGTCTCCTTCATAACCACATGTTAACACATTGCCTGTTATTCTATGGGGGTGGGGCAAGTTCTAGGTTTATAATAGCCATATTTAAACTCTGTCCCTGTGCTTGGATCTTTGCTCCCCAAGTGTTTTAGGCTTTGTCCAGATATCAGGAGCTAAGAAGTTGAGAGGTATGGCAGTAAGTCTGCTGTCAGTTATTGGTTCAGCTGGAGTTCTGAATGACTTTTAACATGGGCTCCAAGTTAGGTAGCAAGTTACTGGCAATTCAAGGAGGATGGAATTCAAGAAATAAAGGCAAACATTGCAGTTTCAGACCACATACCCTCCCAAAAGCTTATACTAATGCAAAACATGTTAGTCTATCAATTTGTTAAGTTTGTAAGAGCAATATTTAAAAGAGTCTTTATATATTTTTTTTTTAGATCTTAATGTGTCTCCTTTGTTACAGACAGCAATTATGCAGAGATTATGGCAGAGGTGGGAGGACATCATGGTGCAGGCGGAAGTGCTGTTCCAGGAGGTGCCTAATGCTGACTCCAGTATGGTAGATGATGTGGGCAAGTTCCGTTCAAAGATACAACATCCAAAGGTGAAGACCAGCTTGATGACTCATGGGAAGTGTGCATGGCAGTTGAGAGATGCGGTTGCAGTGGATCCTCCAGTGGCTGCAGGGTCTCAGGATGGAGAAACAGGTAGTGACATCCTGTTAGGAACCCCATTAGGTAGGGCAGGTTTGGAGTGTGTGGGGAATGATTGTGGGATAGCTGAGGATGAGGCCTATCAGGGGTCAGGTGAAGCTGGAGGGTCTATGGGGGATGTGCAGAGGTGTCATGAGCTGGGCCAGGGTGAAGCAATCAGTGGGGGGATAGCATAGGGTCATTTGTGGGGATCTTGGGGTCATCCGTGTGTGGGTTTGGATAGTTTTCTGAAGTTGGGTCAGATTTTCATCTACAGCCAGGTGATTGGTTAGCTATGCAGGTTTTGGAGCAGGGACAGTTTTTCTGACCTCTCCATTCCATCATCAGTTAAGGAGAAGATTTGGAGGGGGGATTATGTTGATATCTTTGAACTAATTGATGCGGTAGGGGTGCAGCAATTCATGGAATTGGAGATGGTGAATAGCAAGGACTTTTGGCAGCTTTAGCAGTGTTGGGAAGGAGGAGAGTAGGTAGGGTGCAACCTAGGAGGTGGGACAGTTGGGGAGGTAGGTTTTATCTACTACATGACAGTTTGGCTGGAGAAGGATATTTCTTTGGCTTTGCCACTTTTGGCTTACTTTCTTATGATTCGGGAGACTCAGCATTTGCAGCACAAGACCTCTTCATTATGGTATGACCAGAGGTTTCAGAAATGAAAGCAGTTGATCACTCTCTCGCTCACTCTCTGCTGGGAGGTTAGACATCTGAACATATGCCTAGCTATTATGATGGACAGCTTTGGGGTGGTTAGAGGGAGAAGGGTAGAAGAAGAAGAAGAAGGGGGGTGTATGTTGGGCTTTTAATGTGGGACATTGCTCGTGGGTAGGGTGTAGGTTCCTGCATGTTTGTTTAAAGTGTCTGGGAGCCATCCTCCGGTGCAGTGTGGTCAGCGGGAGGTTAATTTCATGACTCTGGGTTTGCTTTCCTCTGATGCAGGTGTTTTTCCTTCTTCTTTCCAGGGGGTTCAGAATATCCAAGGTAGGGGGAATTTTCAAGGGTTATGGAAGGGGTGTCCTTTCGGGGAGCAAGGGGATGGCCGGGGATGCATTCTCCCATTAAGGTGGATGTATTGCAGTGTATGCTGCAGCAATTGTCTGATTCTTCTCTTAAGGAAAAAATAGTTGAGAGCTTTTTTTGGAGGGGGTTTCTATTAAATCAAGGGTGATGTGAGTTGGGGTAGTCTGTAAGAATTTGCGATCTGTACAGGGAAAGGAGGATCTACTGGAAGGTTTGGTAGTGAAGGAGCGACAGGCAGGCAGGTTGTTGGGACCTTTTAATAGCCCCCCTTTGAGAGTTTTAAGGTTTCGCCATTGGGTTTGGTTCCTAAGAAGGGGGGCCAGTGAGGGGTGATTCACCATTTGTCATACTCAGAAGGGAATGCCATTAATGACTTCATTTCAGTTGAGGACGCCAAGGTCAGTTATGGGTCTTTGGATGATGCTGTGAATGTTATAAGCAGGTTTAAGGATCAGTGGTTGGTGAAGGTGAAAGAAGAGTGGCCAGTATTAGGCATGGTAGTTGGGAACACATTTTACTTTAATAAAGTTATGCTAATGGGATGCTCGGTAGCCTGTGCTCCTTTTGAGAAGTTTAGCAGTATACTTTGTTGTGCTTGGCAGCAGCAGGTGGATACACAAAGGGAGGTGCATTACTTGGATGATTTCTTGATAGTATCTGAGGAGTTTGAGGGAGCATTTGAAGGTTTGCAAGAGTTTTTTGGGATGCATGGGGAGCCGGGGGTCCCATTGGCTAGGCAGTAGTTGGAAGACCTAGCTAAAGCACCAAATTATTTTTGGTTTATTTGTGGATGCAGAACATGGGTTGTTTTGCTTGCTGGATGGTAAGATAGGCCAATTGAAGGAGAAGATTGGGTGGGTGGTGTGTAAGTATAAGGTGTTATGGAGCTTTTAGGCCTTCTGAATTTTTCATGTTGGGCAGTTCATCCAGAGCATACTTTTTGTAGTTCAGTGGTCTTTTTCTTAAAAGACAGGAAAAGCAAACATCATTGGGTCAGAATTAACAAGTTTGTATTGGCTGATTTGGCACTTTGGTTGTCCTTTTTGGAACTGTTTAATGGTGTCTCTTTTTGGCAGATGGATTGGGTTCATCAAGAGGAACTGTAGATGTTTATGGATGCAGCTAGGGGTATTGGAATGGGTGTGCTTTTTGGAAGAGAATGGTTTGTGGCTCACTGGCCAATGGATTGGAAGGATGACTGAAATAAAATGCCTTTTTAGAGTTAATGTCAATCTGAATTCGGTTGTTAGTTTGGCAGGAAAAATTGAGGGGAAAGAGGGTAAATTTTAACTTCAACAATATGGTGGTGGTGCAAGTTTTGCAAGCAAAGTTTGTGAGATCTGAATTGTTGCTGTTGGTTTTACATAAGTTGGCAGAGTTTGTTAATACGTTTTATGTTCACAGGTGTGCATGTGGCAGGGGCTAGGAATGACACTGCTGACAGTTTGTCTCGATTTCAGTATTCCAGGTTCTGGTAATTGGCCCTGGGGAGTGGAGGAAGAGTTGATGGTGTTGCCAGAATAGGTGTGGCATCTTGGGTTGATGTAACCAGGAGGTTTGTCCAGTAATCTTGGGTAGCATCTACCAGGCGAGTATATGGTCGGGCATTATATGATTCTGATAAATTTATTCTGCAGTTAACTGAGGAGGAAGGGGTTTGGTCTGAGGAACTATTATTATGATACCTGGCTTGGGCTTGGGGGCAGGGTAAGGTGGTGCAATTGGTTAAGATGGACTTGGCAGCAATTAGTATATTTGTGCAGGTGGCTGGGCTGCATGATTTTACAAAGTCCTGAATGGTGGGGCATATGTTGAAAGGATGGGGTTGAGTGGTTGGGGTGAATATGGATATGCATTGGCCATTGACAAGGCAGGTTTTGAGTTTTATTGAAGGGTTTAGTTTCCATGGTGGGTGAGTCAGGGGATTATGTTTTATGGGATACTTGGTGATTATGATGTATTTTGGGGCATTTCAGGTGGCAGAGCTGTTAGGGTCATTATTTTGAAGAGATGTTATGTTTTTCCCAGGGTCAGTGTATTTGGTTACATAGGTCTAAAATGGATCAGTTAGGGAAGGGCATGCAGATAGTTCTTTGGAAAGATAGGAGTGAGGGGCTTTGTCTGGTGGGTTGGGCTGCAGAACTGATATAGACTCATGTAGAAAGCCCTCAGGAATTGTTTTTTTCAGTTGAAAGGGGGTAAGGTGGTAATGGGTAATCAGTTTCTACATGTAATATGAAAGGGGCTGCAATGTATGGGTTTTCCAGGGGACAGGTTTTCCTCTCATTCCTTTTGTATTGGTAGGGCTTCAGATATGGCAAGGGAAGGCAGGTCCATTGAAGTCAACCAGAGAGTGGGGAGGTGGTCTTCCAATACCCTTTTTATCTTATATTAGGTAATTAATTCAACTGATAATTAATATGTGTTTTTTTTTTCAGGAAAGCAGATTGTCATCTTGGGATATTCCATTCATATATCCATTGGGTGGTGAAGAGGGCAGCAGTTAGGACAGATGGAAAGAATTGGGTTTGTGTCGACTGGGGTAAGCAGTTAGTTGGGACTGGAGTAGAGGTCTTAGGTGGACTCAGCTTATGGGTGAAATTGAAGTAATACAGTCATGGATGGATTTCCTTGAATATTTGTGATACATTTGGCTGGTAAACATTTGGGAATAATTCTTAAGAAGCAGTTAGTGGATAGGATAAGGGAGGATCTGTTTATGTTGCAGGCATTATACTCAGGCACATGCATTGTATGGTCAGAGATTGTACCACATTTGTGATGGTGGAATTGTGCTAGTTTTAAGGCTTTGGAGAGTGCACAGAGGTTTATTAACTATAGGCTGGCATGGCAGTTTGGGGGAGCTGGGTATGTATATGATAGAGCATAGGGATTTTGATTACAGGGACCCAGTTTAGTTTAGATCTGATGGGGTGTACTTGAATGAGTTTGGTTTAGATTTGTTTAATGTACATTTAAGTTTATTTTTAAAAGGTTTGGTGAAAGTTTTTTTGTAAGAGAGACAGAACAGGCTGTGGTCAGGCTGGTGGGTGGAGAAGAGGTGCAGGTTTGTCCCTCTTCTGTTTCACCCTCTTGGTGTTGGGTGGTGATGCAATGAGTTTTGGGGATGAAAGTGAGCTGTAGGATGCTGCTTGATTTATAAGAATAAATGAGCGGAGATATGGACGCTGCTTATTTGGGAAGGGCGAGTGTGGTATGCTGCCTTGATGTATGTTATAAAGATTTTAGTTGTTGTGGTTACAAGGTTGTTCATGTACAATTAATATTTGAAATAATGTAATAAAGTTAAGTTTGAAATTAATAAAGGCCATCAAATGTCATTTGGTGTTGTGTGTGTTATTGAAGGGGACTGGGACAAATGAGGTTTGTGAACCATCCAATTTGAACAAAAACAAATCACAGTTCCACACAACACGAATGCAAACTTCCTTTTACTAATAAAGCATCAAAACAAAACTTTTGGATAAGACAATCCTTCATCAGTGTTACCTTTGTTTTGATGTTTTATTTCCGAAAGCTTTGTTTTGATGTTTTATTAGTAAAAGGAAGTTTGCATTCACATTGTGTGGAACTGTGATTTGTTTTTGTTTAAATTAATTTGTTTAGCATTTCCCACTTCACCGAGCTGCTTGCCTTTGCTTTTTTCTTTTGAACAAACCAATTTGTCCAGGAACATCTTTGGTAAGGATTGCAGAGAGTTAAATGGGGGTGAGGGTGGGAGTTTTTTAGGGGAAGGGGGTTAAGAGTAAGGAATAGAGATAGGTTTGATTAGATTTTGGGAAGGGTACATTTGTTAAGGGGACTTTAGAGGAAGTGAGGTTGATATATGGTGAGACTTAGGATTTTTAGAGGAGTGCAACTGGGAAGAGGAATCACATTTTGGTGTGAATTTGCAACTCACCCTCCCTTTTTTCCTTTTGGTTATTTTGTTTGGTATGTTTATTGAGGTGGGTATTAGATGGAGAAGAGGGGAAGGTTTATCCCTCTTCTGGTCCCCCTTTTGGTGTTGGGTGGTGATGCAATGAGTTTTGGAGATGAAAGTGAGCAGTAGAATGCTGCTTGATTGATAAGAATAAGTGACTGTAGGTATGGGCACTGCTTATTTGGGCAGGGTGAGTGGGATATGCTGCTCTGAAGTATATTATAAAGATTTTGCATGTTGTGGTTACAAGGTTATTTGTGTACAATTAACATTTGAAATAATGTAGTAAAGTTATGTTTGAAATTAATAAAGGTCATCAAATGTCATTTAGTGTGACATGTATTATTGAAGGGGACTGGGACAAACTGTGTTTAAATCCACACACACAGTCACACATGCATTTAAACACAGTACTGCATCCCAAATATAGCACAGTACATGCATTTTTATATACCCACACACATGCATATATAGATATATATATATATATATATATATATATATATATATATATATATATATATATATATATATATATATATTCTTCTTACAGCTTTTCCCAGTTAGGGGTTGCCACAGTTCATCACCTATCCACTCATGATTGTTAGTGGAGTTTTACAGTGTCAAATTGCCAGCCCGGAGCCCAACCTTCCACGGAAGGCACACACATGCATGCACTCATGCCTAAGGCCAATTTAGAGTATCCAATCCACCTACAGCATATCTTTCGGATGTAGGAGGAAATCAGATCACCCAGAGGAAACCCATGCAACCACAGGGAGGACATGCAGACTCCGCACAGAAGGCACCCCAGCCAAGGATCAAACCAGAGAGCCTCTTGTTGTGAGGTGGTAACGCTAACCGCTGCACCCCCACGCCCACCTATATATATATATATATATATATATATATATATATATATATATATATATATATATATATAGGTCTATATTATATCATCAAATGCTTAAAAAAGTGAATGATGAATAATCAACCCCATGTAAGCAAAACCTTACAATCTCGAAAGCTCAAAACAGCGATTTTTTTTTCCAAGGGAAAAAAATCGCTGTTGCAAAAAAAAAAAAAAAAAAAAAAAAAAAATTGAAAGAATACATAAAGTGGGGGACTTTGCCAACCACACGCCCCCTACTTAAATATACCAACTCTGAGATTGCACTACAGTGCCAAAATTGGCAAAGTAACGGAAGCGGCCAAGCTAATTCTTCCCCTGGGAAAGAATTCGCTTAAAAGCCGCTTTGCTGTTTTGCCTTTTCATTGTTTTAAGTTCGACCAAGATGCATTCGATAGATAGAATGCATCTTCGGTCATCTAATAGGAACCCTATACATATATATATATATATATATATATATATATATATATATATATATATATATATATATATCCACTACTGTGCAAGGATTCAAAGTACAACCCCAACAACAAAAAGATGTCTCCAGCACTAGTGTAAATAAACAGAAAATCAGCATGCAAAAAATGTAGCCAGAAACTTCCTTTTAAATTTCCAGTAAATATAAATGGTCTTCAAACTACTTACTGTTGTTATAAGATTTATTGCCACATATGGCTCTAACACATTTGAAATCAAGGAAATAATTGAACAGAACTGGCATATTCTAAAGGTTGATACTTTTTTGAATATATATTGAATGAACATTGCCTCTTTGGGTATAGAAGAGGTATGGATATAGGTGAACATTTATCTGGGTTCAAAAAGGATCATTTTGGCGGACGTGAATTGGCGAATACATCTAAAGGTAGTATTTTTGTGGCAATTGTTCATATTGTAAGATTGTCTCAAAGACAAAGTCTTTTACTTCTATGAATACTACCAACCTTTTTGAAATTCATTCTCTCATTACATGCAACACTGAGTGGGTGATTTATGTAGCTGTATATCAATATGGAGCCTTTTATGTAGGTCAGACATCTAGGTCCTTTAAGTATAGAATTGCCCTTCATGTTAGTGATATGAATTGCAGACGAGTTAGAAGTGCTTTGTGCAAACATAGCCTGGAGCATTGGGGTGCCCATTTTATATTTGTAGGTATTGACAAAGCATTGGGTGAAAGTATGTCTGATTTTGGCAAACAAAGTTTTGGATCAAAAAGAGAGATTATGGATTGTTAATTTAGGGATTATGTTTAATCTGGGATTTAATGAACATGTTTAATTTTCAGTGTTGTTGCTTTTTTTACTCCAGGGTGTTCTGTTGATTTAAATTTGTATTCTGCTGTTCTTCCTTGTTCACTTTGCATTTAAGCATCATCATTGTGTTCTCTGTCACACACTGATGATGCCAATGAGGTGAAACCAGTCTGATGTTTAGTTTCTCTTTTCAGCAGCACTCAGCACTGCTCTTTTGAATGCTGTTTTGTTTCTTTCTTCAGCAGTACTGGATAGTGTTTTTTTTTTTTTAAGTTTAACTGATGCCTGTCTGATGCCTGCTGGTTTAAAATGTAACTATTTGGTAAAAGGATATCATTTTACAGTATTTTATGTACTGGTGAGATTAAAACTGGGAAGTTTAAAAGAAAGCTTCTATTTCATGCTGAATTAACTGTTTGAAAACAGCAAGTACTCTGAAGACCATTTACATCTATTCAAAATTTAAAAGGAAGCTTCTGGATACATTATTTAAGCTGAATTAACTACTTGAAACAGTAAGTACTCTGAAGACTTTAAATTTATTGGGAAGTTTAAAATCAAGTTTCTGGTTACATTTTTGCATGCTGATTTTCTGTTTGATAACAGTTAGC
Source organism: Protopterus annectens (assembly GCF_019279795.1). Lineage (NCBI taxonomy): Eukaryota > Metazoa > Chordata > Ceratodontiformes > Protopteridae > Protopterus > Protopterus annectens. Next base: position 197,167,400 of record NC_056737.1, read on the forward strand.
ATTTTGAGACAATTTACAATGGGAATGGACTCTCTTTCCATTATGCTGCATTACAACAGACTTTAGAGATATTAATACTAATGCTGGATACATCTTTTTGTTGTTGCTGTTGTACTTTGATTCCTTGCACAGTAGTGGGTATGTGCACCACTTATGAGTTGTGGTTTACATTTTAATTGTGGGTGGCCAATATCTCTACTTTATGATATAACACCAGTAGCACAGTAATACTTTTTGAGTTTTTTGAACATTTTCTTGATGCAGGCTATCAATATGGCCAAAAGCTTAGATTTAAAGCAGTTTCATTATAAGATGGCTGAAGATAAAAACAATTTGACATTTTTCACAATAAGTTTCACAACAAGTGAAACTAATAGTACTAGAACATGTAATACTGAATTTAAAGATATGGAATAATTCTTTAAAACTTTTACGGACTGTTCTATGAAGGTTAGATCTAATATTTGGCATATTAAATTGCTAAAACCCTATCTATCAGCTAGCATTGCACCCAGAGGTTTACAGGTATATGTTGAACCTGGGGTAAGTACAGATGATGAAAAATTAAGTTTGAAATGGCAGAAAGTGCAGTCTGTTGCTTTCAAGTTGTTTCTGGAATTATTGGTTGAATTTTATGACAAACAATTATTAACATTAACAGGGAAGATTTCTACTAGTCATGAAAACATAAAAAATATGTACATAATAGTGATTTTCAGAAATGACAGAAAGGTTTACCAAGGAAATGAATGATTTTGAGACAGAACTACATGGCTGAACGCTAAAGAAATATAATTGTGACCTCAATGATTATAGAAATAATGTGTCTTTCGGCTTTTCCTGGTTAGGGGTCACCACAGCAGAACTCCAATTCACTAATGATTGTCAGTAGATTTTTGCATGCCGAGTTGCCGGCCCTGATGCACAACGAAGGTACACCCATTCACGCATGTCTCTACACAGAAGACTCTCTAGCTGAGAATCGAACAGGACAATGTCTTGCTGTGAGGCGACAATGCTAGCGCAGCACCACCAGTGTATATTTGGAAAGTCAAGAAGTATGCTAACTGATTTTCAGAGCAACAGAAGAAATAAAATAGATCTAAAAAAAAAAAAAAAGAGTCTATTCCATATTAAGAAAGACTCAGAATAACATCAACACTGAATCCAGTGTATCTGATTTTTCTTCCAACTTTTCTAACACAGATATGGCGGGTGAGATGATGAATAATTATGAAGTGTCACCAGTGTATAAACAGTCAAGAGCAACTTTAGAAGAGAAGGTAGAAAACACAACTCACAACAGAAAGCTTGGAAGTAATATTCAGACGCAACATGAAAAAACAATAAAGGACAATAATGACATTATATCTGAAAACCAATTAGTTGTCAATCTAACATCCACCATTTTATCCAAACATGAAGAAGAGTTAAACAAAGACTTAGGTTTTTTTCCTGCATTTTTTGTTTCTCAGCATTCTGTCGTGATGGACTTGAAAAGGTTTTGTCATAATCTAAATCTTAAGTTTCTTTACAGTCAGAAGGATATTGGTGATGCCTATAGTAAAACATTTAAGTTTAGAAGGTCTTCATTTCAGCCTCCATATCATCCGGCAGTTCGTATGTTTGAACAATGTGTAATGCAGGACTTGCATGTAAGTCAGAACTACATTTTTAAAAATGATTCTTATAATTTAAGCAAGCTACAGAAGGTTGCTTTTAATAATTTGAAAAATAATGAAAAAAAGCAGATAAGGTGGGTGCAATTGTTCTTTGGAATTCTAATGATTATGACAAGGAGGTGTTGAGACAATTGAATGATGTATATTCTTATGTCAAATTGTCTTTTAACCCCTTATATACATTTAAAACTATTATAGATAAATTTCTTAGTGACTATAAAAACGAGGGTCTTATTAGTCATAATCTGGTCCAACAACTGACATGTGATGATCCTAGACCTCCCTGTTTTTATATCTTGCCAAAGATTCAAAAAAATATTAACAACCCTCCTAGTGGGCCTATTGTGCCTGGAGAGGGGTCTATAACAGAACCCTTTCTGTATATTTGTAGTTTAAATTAAAGTCTTTGTTGAATTTTGGGCCAGACCATATCAGAGATACAACACAGTTTTTAGAATTGATGGAGGATGTACAGGCTCCCATAAATTTGTTTATTTGTACTTTAGATGTTTAGATGTTCAGTCCCACTATACTAGCATACCACATGATGGTGGTATATGTGCTGTGAAATTTTGGCTTGAGTTTTCTCAAGCATTTACAGATGGTGAGCTTGAGTTTTTGTTAAAATTATTGAAATTGGTTCTAGAACATAATGTGTTCTGCAGTAAGAAAGACTGGTATCTCCAGATTAAGGAGACTGCTATGGGTGCCACATTTTTCCCCGTTTATGTGGATTTATTCATTTTTGTAAAGTATAAGTTGATCTATACTGACAATAACCCTTTTAAAATGGCTAAATATGTGGAGACATTATCTAGATGACTGTTAGTGTTTGTGGACAGATTCTTTGGATTCTTGGCAACAGTTTGTGCAATATTTAAATGCAGTGAGTATCATATTAAGTTTGTTGGCAGGACACAGATGTTTGACACTGATTTTTTAGCTGTCAATGTAACTAAAATGATAGCATGATGGTTACTAGTTTATATCACAAACCTTTCACAAAACATTCAGTATTGGAAGCTGACAGTTGCCATCCTAGTAATGTGGTTAACAATATACCAAAATCTCAGTTTTTAACACTTAGAAAAATTTGTAGTAATGATAGTACTTTTAATGTGGAAGCTGCTAAGATGTAGAATAGATTTCTGAGGCATGTTTACAACAACACCCTGGTAAAAAGAGCATGAGACTCTGCCAACAGACAATCTAGGAATTTTCTTTTGAACAATAAGTACAGTAAGAGACAGAATAATTCTGACATCATATGATTTATTACCACATATGGCTCTAACACATTTAAAATCAAAGAAATAATTGAAGAGAATTGGCATATTCTAAAGGCTATTATTTTTTTAACATATATTAAGTGAAAATTGCACCTTTGGGTATAGAAGGGGTAAGAGTATAGGTGAACATTTATTTGGGTTCAAAAAGGGTCATTTTGGTGGATGTGAATTGATGAATATAGCTAAGGGTAGTACATTTTGTGACAATTGTGTATATATATATATATATATATATATATACACTATATATATGTGTGTATGTGTGTGTGTGCGTGTGTGTGTGTGTGCGCGCGCACGCGAGAGCTCACGTGTGCAATATGGGTGCATACAATTTATTTCTAATAAACTTAACATAGTAGAGTTAAGCATTATTAATGTATGCATTCTAGTTAATGTTGCTTAAAGTTTAACTTATTCACTGTCACACATTGGCCATGTGTTACATGTTCAATCTTTGTCAATGGCTTTATGTCAGTACTTATTCTTTGTATTGCTAAGTGCATCTATTACTTGTTATTATCTTTCCCAATGTAGCCCATGTTGTGGCTGAATAGGGTCCTGGGACCAGGTCACTTTCCTGGTTACCAAAGTATAAATAAATATGAAACAGAAAAAAGGCAGGGTGAACATAACAAAAATAATTAAGGAACTAGTAAATCACATCTTAATTCTGCATCATTCATGAAATAGAAAAAAAACTTCCCACTGAAGGCATTGGGAAGTAGTAGACAGACTTACTTTGGAGTCCTACTACTTGTCACCTTTACATGATGCAGAAAGGATCATTTACTGCAGTGAGAATTTTCACACCTCAGCATGAGAGTGTGGGGAAAGGTCTGTCAGTTGTTTTAGAACTACACAATAATCCCTTTACAAAAGCCTGCTATTTACATACTTTCTTTTGCTGGAAGTAGCTAGCAGCTATTTATAGTATAAAACACACTCTGACAGATACATAAATGAGGATCAGTCAGGTAAACATAGAAGTAGCTCTGTTGCAGAAGGTATGTTAGATGACAGTGCTTCACAGTCCTGCCATTCTGTCTTAAAGGCATGAGAAAACATCACCACTCCTTATGTCTAGCTTGGCTCATATAAAGAAAACTTGAAATGCATTCTGGGCAGAAGGAATGAAAGCAAGAAAGCAAGACCATGTTACCAAGATAGGCCCCATCATCCACCATTTTGATGGAAACATATTAAAATTGTAAAATAAGCACTTGGAGTGATTTTGAGGTATTAAAATAGCTCAGAAAAAAAAGATGCAATGAAAAGAAAAACTTTTTTTGAGTTCTAAGGTGGAGTTTTCCTTTAATGTATTCTGTACATACCTTTGGTATTAATGGTTTTCCATAATCCATTCTCTTCTTGATAAATACATTGTGCAGAAGTGCATCATTTTAGAGGGTGGCACCGAGCATTGTCTGAATAAGTGACTTTGTAAGAGTCATAGTTTGCAGCTGAGGATTTTGGAATTCCAGGTCAGGATCAGAACCAGAAGATTATGAGTAGTTCACAGACTCAAACCTGGAGCTAAACTGCTAGAGAACTGCAATGCTTTCAAGTGTTTTATAATGATCTTTTAATAATTTTGGATATTACAAGCAATTCTCTGAAGATCTCATTTGTTTCTTTTGAGATGTTCCATGAAATAACACTGTTGAAAAATACATTAATACAACTCAATAAAATATATCATTTGAAGGAAGAAAAAGTATCACTTCAAGTGCTTAATAATACATTTCCTGAATTTCACCATCAAACCACTATGGTTAGGTGAAGCATATCCATACTTGTATATGACCTTAATTAAGACCAGCACTGCCTCAGTAGATTTTTATTTAGCAGATAATATACTTTGCTGCTGAGAAATATATTTTAGTTCCTGCAGGAAAAAAGTGAACCCATAAGGATGTTGAGCAACTGTCTATGCAATATTACATATCACTACATTATAAAGTAATTGTAAGTAGAATACATACATTACACCATGCCATTCCCATAGAATAGTAATATATTTCCTAATCATCAAGGGAAAGAAAGTTAGGTAGTTCTTAACTTAAAAGGCAAGGCTCGGTGATCATCAAAGCAGAATTACATAAAGGTACGTTTATGACTCCTACAAATCATTGTATTTTCTGCAGGTAGCAGTGGCTACATAAATGTAAATGCATTCAGAAATGTATTGTTTGCTTTAAGGGATCTACAGAGCATGTAATCAGTATATGGAATCTAGCCATTCAGGCATATACAGTGGAAGCCACTGATAAAAGAAATATAAAAATGACGCCTCTTAAAAAGCCTAGTCTTCAATGTGATATCAGAACCGTGATCGGTATGGTTCACATAAAATTCTTACTAAACTTCTTTGCTTTTCTAGAAAGCATCAGCCATTATGCAGTGACAATAAACTTCACTCTTAAATTTATGTGTGTATGTTTTTATCTCAAAACTCTCTGGATGAAGATAAGTGGAAGCATTCAAAAGACACTTAACAGAGCTATAAGAAAGGACAACATTCCTCAAAATAGCTTTCTATGTTTTAGTTAGTAAGACAGCCAGTAAAAAAGTTGCATTGCAATGTCCTGTGAAAATGATTTTTTTTAATTCACCAAACTCTACTTTCAAATGGATTCATGAACTGACCTTTTAAATGAATATACAACATTACAACAATTGAATAATACAATCTTATCACTGATACTCAGATAAGCACAAAAGTCAATATTCACTTTCTCTAAATTAGAAACTCATGTGTTCCAAGGTGTTTCAGGAAAGTTGTTCATTATATCAGTCCTTACCACCATGGCGTAGAAAGCAACAACAAAAGGGATAAAATAGAAAACTAAATTTATGTCTTTTGTTGGTATAAGATCTTAGTCTTAGTGGTTCCTTGAAAATGTGTATATTACAGCTTTTAAGTTATAATTGCCAGCTGTAGCAATGTCAATGTGTACAGCATTAATAGTACTAATGTCTGCAATTGTTTGTTGTAGCATACAGCTTTCTTTCCACAGTTTCATGAAGATTTAAGCATTGCCATTGCAGGAATGAAATGCAGACAGTTAGACAGTGTTTTAAGCCCCCCCTGACTTTTTTGTACTAACTTATTCTCCTTTTAGTTCAACACTGACCTATCTTTGTGAAGGTCAAAATTGTAAGAAACAGAACTGTCACACTGGAATCACAATAGGTCAAGGTAAAATGTGACATACACATTTCCTAAAGATTAGCTCCATTACAGGAATGAAATGCAGACAGTTACATGGTGTTTAAGGCCCTCCTGTTTTTGTACTAACTTATTCCCCTTTTAGTTCAACACTGACCTATCTCTGTGAAGGTCAAATTGTAAGAAAAAGAACTGTCACATTAAAATCACAGTAAGTCAAGGTAAAATGTGACATACACATCTCCTAAAGATTAACTTGGTGATGGGTCAAGTGATTTTGAGAGCTAGATGGTGAGATGGTGTTGTGACCTACTTGATGTAGGTGATCCTACAGACACTGATCTGACAGTGCTGTGCGACCAGGACCAGGAGCCTGAATGAGAAGTTCTGTTAGGTGTAGATAAATGCTAATGTGGCCTACATGAAATCTGTTGTACTTCTCTCCCCCCCCCCCGACTAATTAAAATTCATTCTTGAGAAGCACTTTTAGTCTCATACAAGCTGCCCTCACATGTCCCAACAGTTCCCTGTCCTCTTACCATTCTAGTAGTGACTCTTACTTGAGTCTGGTAAGTCCTCACTAGTGTATGAATGAAGACAGTCATGGACATTGGTAATAGTGTCCACACCACCTCTGATTATTCCAGTGTTATCATCTTCCATGTCATCAACATCCCCATGGATGGAGAGGAGGTATTCCTCATACGAGGCTAAAAGGATAATTATTGGGGTTTTCCCACCCAGTACTGGTACAGGTAATTGCATTCTGCCTTGCCTTGACTCAAGCAAGTCCTACTATATCACTTGCACTCTTCATTCACTGTGCTAATATGTGGTTTCTTCCACTGTCCACATTAATGTCCATTACAAGTTGAGTTTAGACTTTTTTCCTGCTCATCTTGTTTGGGTCCCCTTTATTAAACAGACATTTGCCATATGTTCTAAGGGCTGCTATGAGGATGTGGTTTTCCTCATGGCTGAAGTTGTCCTTTCTCTGCCTTGACCCCTTATTCTGCAACATTACTGCACATAAAAAATATGCCACAGTCATTCACTAAATGATTTTGATGAAATCATCAGTCAAACATTGCAACAATATCTGCATGCCTACCATCCTTATAAAACTGGTGACATAAACCCCATACCTATATACAAATGCAAAACCTGAGTTCATCCACGTAAAGTTGTGCTACAGTAACGTCTGCAGTATTATAAATACATTCACAACAGCAAAGCAATTAGTTTAACTGAGGCATCCTTTCCCTAGCCCCTACCACTGTCTTGTAGTCATAATACTGTCATTTTTCATTCATCAATGACACTCACAGATCTCCAATTAAAGACACATATATGTTGAGCCAACAAAACATCTATACCACTGCAGTACTTGACAATTAAATCACTGTATTTCTACCATGTGTGCACAATCACTAAATGACACCATAGTCAATGATTTGCTCAGTGATCACTACTAATTTCCACTGCTGCTGTAATAGTTTCATAGTTTCATAGTATAGTACTAGGCTATCTGCCCTGGGGCATTTGTAAGCCTAGCCATAGTGATGTGGCTTTTGCCACCCCATGAAATGGTACAAAAATGTACAGAATAAATCTAGAATACTGTGCCTCTGTCTAGTAGTGACACAGTGAAGGTCCCCTTATATAATAGAATTAGTTTACTGTGCCCCTGTCTAGCAATGACACAGATGTGATCCCTGGGGTAAACTTACGATCTCCCATCCACTCATCAAGATTTCTCTTGAAGAGAGTCAGTGAGGGGCTCTGCCTAATACAAACTGGGATCCTGTTCCAAAGCATTGGAAGACTCTGGGTTATGAATCTATCCCTCCAGCATGTCCTATTCATACTTGTGCCAAGGTTTAAGTCTTTAGCTCTCGTGGTCCTGATGGATTTGGATTTTTTGAGGTGGAGCATGTCCATCAGATCCTGATTGGACATGGCCTTGTACGTCAGGCAGAGATCACGTCTGAGCAGGTGGTATGCTACTGAAAAGAGCGGAAGTTTCTTTAGTCTGGCAGAATAAGACATATGTTGGAGACCCTTGATCCTTTTGGTGAGATACTTTTGTGGTCTCTCCAGCTGTTGCAAGTGTCGGGTGAGGTACATACCAAATGGGGCATTGTACTCAATCATGGGTCTGATGAGGGAGGAATATAGGGGTACAATGACATCCTTGGATCTGGATGTGAAACCCTTCATGATGAGGTGTGCAAGGTAGAATGTTTTTCTAACTACTTTGGCAACATGGGTGTCAAATGAGAGGTCGCTGTCTACTTGGGTCCCTAGGTCTCTGATTACTTTTTCCGTACTCAGTGTGTTGCTGTCTATGTGATAATTTGTGGGTACTTTGTTTTTTCCAAAAGGGATGACTATACATTTTTTGGCATTTAGTTTAAGGCCGTGACTACGGCACCAGTTGTCCATTTCAGTGAGGCCTTTTTGTAGGATGTGTGTATCTGCTGGTGTATCGACTATGGCACCTAGTTTGCAGTCATCTGCGAACTTTGTCAGCCACAGCCCTCCCATGTTTGCTTTAACATCTGAGAAATAAATGCCAAACAAGAGGGGTCCCAGGGCAGATCCCTGTGGGACACCACTTGTGACTGGCTTTGAGTCTGACATTGCTCCAGCGATTTTAACTTTATGGGTTCTGTCCTTTAGCCAGTTTGCAACCCATCTAGTGACATAAGGGTTTACTTTTAAGCTGTTTAGCTTATCTATGATGCCTGAGTGGGGTATTGTGTCGAAGGCCTTAGCCAAGTCCAGGTATGCTGTATGGACTGCTTTGCCCTCATCAATGGCTCTAGTGACTGTTTCGAAAAAGTCAACTAGGTTTAAAAGGCAGGATCTGCCCTTTACAAAGCCAAACTGGGTGGGGTCAAGCGTCTGTAGGTCCCCTCTGTCTCCATTTATGAGTTCCATAATGATTCTTTCCATAGCTTTGCAGACCAGGCTAGTCAAGCTTATGAGGTGGTAGTTTCCAGGGTCTGTAGAGGCACCCCCCTTGTGGAGTGGGACCACTGTTGCTGTACGCCAGTATTCAGGTACATATCCCAAAGTAAGGCTAGGGTTAAATAGCATTTTTATGTGTGGGTTTAGCTCCTCTTGGAGTTCACATAACACGCACCCCGGGATACCGTCAGGTCCCATTGATGCTGTGTTTTTTGCTTTGTTTACGGCGGTTCTCACTTGGACATCTGAGATGACAGGGAGATTACATTCAGCTGGGATAAGTATTTCTTCTTTTGGAGGTGAAGGAGGCGAGAAATTTGCACTGAACCTGTCAGCCAGAATGTTAGCAATATCTGTGGGTTCAGTGTATTTTTTCTTGTTGTGAACCAACTCTGAGCATATCTGAGGGTTTCTGCCCAGGTATCTAACATAGCTGAAGAAGGCTTTGTGGTTATCTTTAGTGTCCTTAGCGATTTTTCTCTCAAAGTTTGCCTTGGATGTTTTTATGAGAGAACGTAGTTTTCTGCTAATGTTGATCAGAGATGTCTTCCCTTCATGGGATTTCGCTCTGACGTGCACTAGCTTCCTTCTTTTGTTATACAATTTGTTTATGGCTGAGGTCCACCAGACAGGATGCTTACATTTGGTGGAGAGGGACTTGGATTTGTTTGGGATTGCATGATCCATGCATTCTTGGAGATGTCCATAGAAAGCATTTGTGAAGGATTCAGCATTGTGGGATGTGGTATCCACTGGCACAGTGGGCTTAAAGGATACCATCTCAGTCTTAAGAAGAGTGAAGTCTGCTTTTGAGAAGTTTTTTACTGTGGTCTTTTGTGCTGGGGGTGGAGGTGGGATATGTATATCCTGGGTGATTAGTTTGTGGTCAGATCTCACTAGTGAGGGGTATACTTCTGGTGTGGAGCATTTTGTCCCCATGTTTGTGATGATCAGGTCTAGTATATTATCTCCCCTAGTGGGAGAGGTGACTAGTTGTTCCAGTGCATTTGAATTTATGAATTCCAGGAACCTTTGGGCTAGGGTATTAGGGCTAGAATAATGTACCCAATCTATGTTTGGGTAGTTGAAGTCTCCCAGTATGATGGTATTTTGTGATATATTCATATCCTGCAATGTCTTCAGGAAGGCTGAGTGGGGTTCTTGAGATTGGGAGGGTGGTCTGTAACATGCTACCAGTTTTGCCTATGGTTAGTTGCACCTGTATGCTCTCTGATGCTTCATGTGTTGCTACTAACCTGGAGGTGTGGGTGTCCTTTATGAATATGGACACTCCCCCTCCCTTTGTGGTTTGGCCCGGGTTTTGGGGCCGAAAAGCATGATACGAGGTATAGCCTGGTAGCGCTGGGGTGCTCTCAGGAGCCTTGAACCAGGATTCAGTTACTGCACAGACATCTATGTTCTCCATGCTGAGGAGTGCATCAAGTGCCTGCATCTTGAGATTTATACTTCTGGCATTGAGCAGCATTACCCTTAGTTTTTTTCCATTTTTGTTTTCTAAGGAGGTGGGTTTGTCTTTTGAGCCTTGCCTAAAAAAGGCACTATGGGGGTGGCAAGAGCCTTAGCCAATATCCGGAAGCCCAGTGGTGACAGGTGTAAGCCATCCCTTGCGAAGCAGTGTGGCTTGTCCAACATATCATCCCAGGCAGACAGACATTGGATCCCCTTAGAATGACACCAGTACTTGAGCCAATTGTTAAAGCTGATCATCTTGTCTTTGTATTGTGGTATCATTCTTGGTGAGGGCAAGATGCTGCTCAGGGTCAGGGTCATACCAGCCTGGGCTACATAATTGGAGAGCTCTTCTATGTCTCTTTTCATGTAGTCCAGGGAGGTACGTCTCAGGTCATTCACACCAGCATGGACAATGACGGAGTCATATTTGTACTTGCTTTGGAGTGACCTGAGTGTGTGTGTTATGTGGTGGATCCTAGCTCCCGATAGACAGCTCACAGTCACCTTCTCCTTGTTCAGCCTGGTCAGTGGGACATCAGTGTGTCTGACTATGGAGTCACCTATTACTAGTGTATCAGGCAAGGTGTTTGGCCTTAAGGGCTGTGATTGGTCGACACACTGATTTATTGAAGTATGTGTTGCATGTGTTTTGTTTTGAGGTGGTGGATTTTTGGTTGTCTGCTTTGGGAGCCTCTGTTGTTTTGGTAAGTTTTTTATTAGAGCCTCTGAGTATGTCTTTGCATTTTAATGTGCTTGGTTTACAGTTGTGGTAGGTCTATGTGGGACTGGGATTGTTGTGTGTGTGGTTGCCATCTCCTCCTGTCTGGTCATGCCAGCCCTGAGATGAGAGAGTTCAGCCTCCAGTTTGGCTATATAGTTGCATCTCTCACATGTATTTGTGTTTGTTGGGAGGAGGAGAGGGTTGTCTGTGTACATGAGACAATTGTAGCATTGTCTCAAAATGCCCAGATTGACCAGCTGAACTGGAGAGGATGCCAGTAATCTACCACTCGACATGCTAGAACAGTATAAGGGAGTGGTATACCTTTAAGGGAAGTGGGTATTCACAGGGGTGGTAAGTAGATGTAGTGCTTTAATTAGTACGAGAGTGCTTACTTAGTAGAGAAGTATTGAGAACAAGTGCTAGGCTTATAATACATTGAGTAGTCTGGTTATACTAAGAGTAGAGCTTCCTTAAGGGAAAATTTGAAGAACAGACTTGGCGGAGCCAGAAAAAGTTTAACCTTGTTTAACCGGCACTGCGCTATGCATACGACCGCGCAGAGCCATGCAAACGCGGGTTTTAAACAGTGAACTACAAAAGAGCTGGAAATGGTCCCAAACAACCAATTACTACAGCTTCTTGTGCTGAGGTCACTTCCCCCAAGGACAGGTAGGCTGCTCAAGGCTCCCCACTCCCACTGGTGAGCAAAGAAACTTCCTTCTATCCAAGTAAGGTAATGGACAACACAGGAACTACACCACAGCCCAGAATACAGCAATGCCTGTAAACTGGTCTAAACTAGTCAAGGAAGGCGGGAAAACAAGGATTATTTTTTGTTTTTTTGTTTTTTTGGTAGAAACACACAGAAAATGCAGAAACAGTGACAAATTAGTTACACAGGCTAGCACACTTTAGTGGGCAGCCTCCACAGTTAAATTAAACAAACAAACAAGCAAACTTTCGATCAAATTCGACTAAAATGTAACTTTAAGTGCAAATTTTAAAATAATGCAGCAATCAGTTAAAAAACAGTTCAGGCTAGTTCAAGGTAAGCTACAGAAGCTATTTCAAGTGAAAAAAAGCAAAGATACTTAAATCCAGAAGGTAGTCACTTTGCTGAGTTCCCCTGCTGCTAGGACCACTCTGTAAACCCACGTGGAGCTTGTCTGAGCAGTATAGCCAGAAAAAAATGCCCAGAGGTGGATTTTAAACAGTGAACTACAAAAGAGCTGGAAATGGTCCCAAACAACCAATTACTACAACTTCTTGTGCTGAGGTCACTTCCCCCAAGGACAGGTAGGCTGCTCATGGCTCCCCACTCCCACTGGTGAGCAAAGAAACTTCCTTCTATCCAAGTAAGGTAATGGACAACACAGGAACTACACCACAGCCCAGAATACAGCAATGCCTGTAAACTGGTCTAAACTAGTCGAGGAAGGCGGAAAACAAAGATTATTTTTTGTTTTTGGTAGAAACACACAGAAAATGCAGAAACAGTGATAAATTAGTTACACAGGCTAGCACACTTTAGTGGGCAGCCTCCACAGTTAAATTAAACAAACAAACAAGCAAACTTTCGATCAAATTCGACTAAAATGTAACTTTAAGTGCAGATTTTAAAATAATGCAGCAATCAGTTAAAAAACAGTTCAAGCTAGTTCAAGGTAAGCTACAGAAGCTATTTCAAGTGAAAAAAAAGCAAAGATACTTAAATCCAGAAGGTAGTCACTTTTCTGAGTTCCCTGCTGCTAGGACCACTCTGTAAACCCACATGGAGCTTGTCTGAGCAGTATAGCCAGAAAAAAATGCCCAGAGGTGGATTTTAAACAGTGAACTACAAAAGAGCTGGAAATGGTCCCAAACAACCAATTACTACAGCTTCTTGTGCTGAGGTCATTTCCCCCAAGGACAGGTAGGCTGCTCAAGGCTCCCCACTCCCACTGGTGAGCAAAGAAACTTCCTTCTATCCAAGTAAGGTAATGGACAACACAGGAACTATACCACAGCCCAGAATAAAGCAATGTCTGTAAACTGGTCTAAACTAGTCGAGGAAGGCGGGAAAACAAGGATTATTTTTTTGGGGGGTTTTTTTGTTTTTTTGGTAGAAACACACAGAAAATGCAGAAACAGTGATAAATTAGTTACACAGGCTAGCACACTTTAGTGGGCAGCCTCCACAGTTAAATTAAACAAACAAACAAACAAACTTTCGATCAAATTCGACTAAAATGTAACTTTAAGTGCAGATTTTAAAATAATGCAGCAATTAGTTAAAAAACAGTTCAAGGTAAGCTACAGAAGCGATTTCAAGTGAAAAAAAGCAAAGATACTTAAATCCAGAAGGTAGTCGCTTTTCTGAGTTCCCTGCTGCTAGGACCACTCTGTAAACCCACGTGGAGCTTGTCTGAGCAGTAATGATATTCCATTTAGAAATTACACTTTCCAGTATTCAGTATAACCAGTGTAATACAGTGTAATATGCCTATCACATCAGTAAAACAAACATTACTTGAAGTAAACTCACTATATTATACATAATTTTTGAAATGCTTCATATTAATTTACAATCTTTCTATTAGTTTGTCTTACTTTAAAAAGTCCATGGTTTCCTAAGTCATTTGCCTCCTAACTCAAGTAGTCACAAGTTAATATAGACAAGTTAAATGTATTCTCAAAAATTCAGGTAAATTTATGCATTTTATTTACAAATTAGGCCTATGTATGTTTATCTCTATGAATTACAGTAATATGTGAATGTGTTCTGCCATTTATACATGCAAGTCAGTCTCTGCTACTCATGAACATGGCCTAGGGTTCATGTTAATGCACTGCAGAAAACAGCAGAGTCTCCAGCAGTCCCAGCATGCCATAGGAATACATTTACAGCCAGGACATCTTACATAACTTAGCGCACCTTATCACCTCAAAGCATTCAATGTTTACTAATAATTGGTACTCACATGCAGAGAAATATTGACTTTTTCAGAAAAACTTCCTGAAAAATATATTAATACTGCTACTATACTGCATGAGGCATGTATAAGTGACATTCAGGAGTAATACTCCAAAAGTGAAGCTAAAGCAATGCACCATAGCAGTAGCAATTATAATTGACTGCATACTGATATTTATCCACCATATAAATGAAACATGAAGATATTCCTTTAAAAAAAAAAACATGTAGCTGACAAAGCATTTTTTGTAAAACCAAACTTGTCAATAATAACAGTATTAAGTTTAACGTCCTAGCTGGTTAACTGGGTTTGGTTAAGGTAATGTCACACCCCAGAGGCAGTGGTTCTAAACCTGTGAACTATAGCCCTGTGCATACTTTCTTCATTCTGGCACTGGCACTTCTAATGATGGTAGCACCAGTGAAAGTACATAAGGAATCCAAAGTTATGGTCTAGCATCTTAGTGACTTGTACCTGGATAAGATATGTGTGAATAAAGTGTAATGGATGGAAGAGGATAGACATCTTGCAGGAGCTGGGTGAGCATCTGTCTTCCCTAAGAGAGATTACCCACTCTAGCCAACAATGCCATCACAGGTACAATAATCTGCAGAAGTGTAGGCCTGACCAGATGGGTTGATCAGGTAGTGGCAAGAAGGGCAGAATTCTATAATAATCACAGCTTTATTTTCCAATTTTGTTCACATTCATGATAAAAATAAACTATAAGAATGTTTTATAATTGAAGGTATTCGATAGAAAAAATAAGTGTCACTGCAAATATGCATCTATAATGTTATTATAATAATGCAAAAGGCTGCATCTGCATGCAAATATATGCAATGTTTATGTGATAACATACTTGTCTGTATAAATAAAAATGTTATATATATCTATTAGTAAAGATATATATCTTAGTATGCATATATAAGTTTTGTAAACTACAAATATATATCTGCATGAGTATACTTACAATTTTTTTTGTGTACAAATACATGTATTTATACATACAGATATTTGCATTGCCCCATAATTTCATTTACATTGTATTATGTTAGTTAGTTAGTTAGTATTATGTTAGGTAGTAATTAAAGTACAAACAGTGTATTTTTGTAAAGAAAGAATTTTGTTTCCATAGGCCTGAAAAATAATTAAAATATAATGATTGTATAAGACAGCCATTTTTTCACATTATTAAGTAAACATACAAGATGGGTGAACTCTCAGTCAGACACCACACCCTAGCTATACTGGAAGATGGGGAACAGATAAAGGATGCAGTATTAAATGAATGACTAGCACACAGTGAGAAATGACTTACTGTATTACTTCTGTATACATTTTTAAACAATCCGCTTATACGCTTATCGTTGTTAGACAGAAAGCTATCAAAGCACAATTATTGTACTAAAGAACATGTACAGCATCCATCTGTAATACAAACATTTTTATTTAAGCTTGCATTGAAATTGTCACAATTTACTGTGTGTGTGTGTGTGTGTGTGTGTGTGTGTGTGTGTGTGTGTGTGTGTGTGTGTGTGTGTGTGTGTGTGTGTGTGTGTGTGTGTGTGTGTGTGTGTGTACAACTCCTCCCTGAACACTGTTCACAGACAATCGCATGCAAACCATAGCATTTTAAAGTAGAACCTAGATTAAAAGGATATGGAAAATTCCAGACAACCCCCTTCACTGAAACAGACAAGCTGTGCACACATATAAAAGTGTAACAAGGTATTTATAACTTGTATTAAAAGAAAGACTGGCACAGTATGATAATTCACATATTAATAAAAATTAAAAAGACACACACACATTAAGCTAGTACAGCAGTAAATGAAATGCTTTGCATAGTAACAGTAGTCATATCAATAATGTGAAGGAAAAAAATGTGAAATAAAGGTAAAAAATAAGTGTCTTATATGTTCTGTGTCAACAGGAACCACCAGAGTAGGTGGCTTGGGAGATTAGTTGAAGTTGCTAATAAGCATAAATAAAATAGTCTCAAACAGAAAGCTCAGAGACACTCCAAGGTTGTGGATATAAATAAAGTTCTCAGATGAAAACAGTTCCAAGTAGTAAACTCCAATAAATCCAATAGACAAAGTTTAAAATGAAAAAAGATTTATTGTGCAGAGTTAGGTTAGCGCTTTCATCCTGTTGGGCTTCTTCATACCTATAATACATACAAAAAAGGGGACACAAAGAATATATAGCCACCTTAATATAACATCACTTCCTACAATTAATCTATTTAAAAACCAAACAGAAAAAAAAAAAAAAAAAGTCATCTCATAAACATGCCCTAAAAATGGAAATAAAAACATACATAAATACATACATAAATATAAAATGCAAACATAAGTAAGAATACATACTTGAATTTGACTTACAAAAAATAACGCAGTTTTTAAAAAATATTTCAATTTATAAAAAATATATTTAAATATGTTCAAGTTTTATGTAATTTAAAATGTATAAAAGAACATATCTAAGTTCAACATAAAATCTCATCAGAAAGGGACATTAGTTATAGCAATATAAATTGTGTCATCTGACAGTCAATCGCCTATTTTTCAAAGCTGGCTTAATAGAGACTTTATCATTAAGACCTGGGTTCTGGTCTGCCCTTAGCCTGATGATCCAGTCCACTTCTATTCTCTCTGTGTAATTTCTAATGTCTCCACCTCTGGTACTGGGTATGTTCCCTTGTAGGACCTGGAATTTGAAACTATGCTGGTCATTAGTGTGTGTGACATGCTTTGAGAGTGCATTGTTAGGAGATTGTATACATATACTGTACAGGTGTTCCCTAATCCTGTCCCTTAGGTGTCTATCAGTTTTTCCTACATAAAACACAGTGCAGGCTATGCACTTAGCCAGATAAACCACATGTTGTGTATTACAAGTAGCAGTTACTCTAAAATCAAATCATTGTAGGGTGATGGGATGTGTGAAATGAGATTCTACACAAACAAATTTACAAAAATTACATTTGTTACATGGTTGTGTACCTATAGATGAGTAAAGCTCATTCTGACCACTGAAACCTCTAGGATAGCATAATAGTCTCTGTAAATTCATCTTATTCCTATAGACAAAATTAGGTTCAGTACCTACTAGTCCCTTTAACTCAGGATCCGCCATTAAGACTCCCCAATGCCTATGAAAGACATTTTTAACTGGGCCAATGTCCTGTGTGTAGTTAAGGGATACCCTGACTGTAGATTTTCAAGTGGTTGGATGCTCTGTTATACCAAAACTGGAGGAATCACTCCTGTCTGAAAAATAAGGTTGTGCAACATTGTCTCTCAACAACTGGGCCCTCTCAATACCTGAATTAATCTCTATCAGACTATAAGACCTGCCTGATAACCTTTCACATAGATGGGATAGTTCCCTCTCAAACCCTGTCTGTGTTGGGTTCAATCGTGTTGCACGTATGGCCTGCCCCTTCACTATGTTATTAAAAACATAACTGGGATGCATACCCCCCCCTATGAAGAAGGGAGTTCTTATAGCAAGGCTTCCTATAAACTCTAGTGTTGAGTAGCCCGTTTGGTAACTTCTCTATATATACATCTAAAAAGGATATCCACTGGTCAGATTTCTGCATCGTAAAATTCAAATAATGCGTCAGTGAGTTAATTTCATCATAGAAACCTTGCAGTTCAATGTTCGAACCTGTCCACAAAAGAAACAGGTCATCCACAAAATGTCTGTAAAAGACCACATGCTCAGTGAAACTATCCATGGCAAATAACTTTTCTTTCTCCCAATCTGCCATGACCAGGGTGGCGTAGCTGTTGGCACAAGAAGTGCCCATAGCTACGCCATCCTTCTGGAGGTATATTACTTCATTGAACATAAAGATGTTATTTTCTAATACAACCTCAAGTAAAGCACAAATCATATCAATTTGTAATTACTATTTCCTCTTAAACATCTGTTCTATGATGAAATTAACTCACTGACATCCCATCACCCTACAATGATTTGATTTTAGAGTAACTGCTACTTGTAATACACAACATGTGGTTTATCTGGCTAAGTGCATAGCCTGCATTGCGTTTTATGTAGGAAAAACTGATAGAAGTCTAAGGGACAGGATTAGGGAACACCATTAAATAGATTAATTGTAGGAAGTGATGTTATATTTAGGTGGCGATATATTCTTTGTGTCCCCTTTTTTGTATGTATTAAAGATCTGAGGAAGCCCAACAGGATGAAAGCGCTAACCTAACTCTGCACAATAAATCTGTTTTCATTTTAAACTTTGTCTATTGCATTTATTGGAGTTTACTACTTGGAACTGTTTTCATTTGTGAACTTTATTTACATCCACAGCCTTGGAGTGTCTCTGAGCTTTCTGTTTGAGTTTATTTTTGTTTTTCAGCATCGGAGCACTTACTCCTTAGTCACTTGCTCTATTGACTTTGTTTTACGCATAAATAAAGTAGTAAATGCACTATTCTGTCTTTAACTTGTTTCATTAATGTATATAAGCAAGCATTTATAAAGAATGGTAACTAAAGGTCTACAGTGCTTTCAGTATGTTATTACAAACAACTGTAAAATAAATAATATATAAATACAGTATGCTGTCTTTAACTGATTTCATTAATATATATAAACATGTTTTTATAAAGCATGGTAACTGAAGGCCTGCAGTGCTTTCAGTGCATTACTGCAACCAACTGTGAAGAAAATGTCAATATGTGAATGCTTTAT
>NC_056737.1:197191391-197263891 GCF_019279795.1 Protopterus annectens
TACAGTATTATAAAATATTAATACTTTTTCTGGAAATGAAAGAGTATACAATTAATTCTGGGTCAATGTGAAATAATTTTTTTATCGTTTTTATTTCTGTCCACAAAAACTGTGATCCATTTAGTGTTTGTTATCATACATATATATATATATATATATATATATATATATATATATATATATATATATATATATACATATATACTCTTACTATTGGTATTTCATGAAATCAAAGCTAATAAGTTTTAATCTCTCTGAAATAAGTACAATATCTGAAAGCAATAATTAACACTAATAAAATACATTTTCTTCATTATCTCTGTCAGAAAGCTACATTACTATGTCAAATAAACATCAGACCAAAGTATCCATTCCTTATCTGTGTTACAGCAGGTAGCCATGGCTTACTCTGGTTTGAAAGCATACAGAAACTTATCTAATTTTTGAGAGCATGTCAAGTCAACAGCCTCTGAACACATAAAATAATGTTTCCTCCTTTCCATGTGCATCCCTTGATTCCCAAACCACACCTCCTCAGAATACAATGCAAAACATGTATCAAGAAGTGTGAACTCTCTATGTACTCTTATTATTCTCTTTTCAGTTTCATTACTTAGTCCTCAAAGTAATGTTATCACCATTTTGCAGCGTTGTTAACTATAACATAAAACCTATTGTGACAGAGTTGATTTTAAAAATGATTTGCTATCATTAGTGGCTTGTTTCTTTCATCATCATAAACAGTGTATAAACTGTAAATAGTGATCACAATTCATTTGCTTCAATTTCATTTTAAAGATCTACTTCCTTTACCTGTCCTTAGATTAGTATAAAAAATTAAAAAAATAGTCACTCAACAGTGGTCACATATCTATGTACCAAATCCTCAGTACCTGTACTATAATTTCAGTATTATTTTGACAATAGGTGGTTCTGCCAGACATGCCAGGAGAAGTAGGGCAATGGATGTATAATTTATGCTAGCACAGCTAGCTGGAATGTAGTAAATAATTACATGTCATTTGTGCATCAAACTGAGTTGTACAGATGCTTGTGTTGAAAAATGTATTTGTAAAACTACTTGTGTTAAAATGTATCAACAGTGTGCTCTGCTGGAAAGTAAAGAAACATACTTGCATTATTGAAACTGAATTAAATATTTATGTTTCACTAGAAGTGAAGAGGTTAATCTTAAACTTCAAAATATATCTGAAATTAAATTACTTTATGGGTTACGCCATAAAGATGTAATCCCACAATTCTGAAGGGAGACAGAAATGCAATGTCTGTGCTAGGGAATAGGTTGTAGCTCCTGCAAGAAGAAAGGAATGCCAGGATTCATTAAACTCCATATAGGAATAGTGTTATTTCTACATGGAGTGAATGGTGTTCACATCCACATAGACATCTCAGCAGCACGCCTTTCATATTCATGAAGCCACTTTACTGAGAAGGGATCTGCAGACATGAACACTGAATGAGTGCAGGGGGCGTGTTGCAGTAGTTCTTGCAGTAGTTCTTGCAGATCCAACACGCCCCCTGCACTCACTTTTGAAGTACTTTCAGTGTCTGTAGATACTGAAAGCAGCTAATAAAAGTAAAACAGTGTCCATGGACACTGAAAGAGTTAGTAGAAATTGAAATAAATGCAAGGGGTGTGTGACAGAAACACACCCCTTGCATTGTGAAAATGCCATACGGCACCTTACAATGCTTTCAGTGTCTGCGGACACTGATAGCTGGAGTGTGAATAGGAAGCAATGCAGGGGTGTGTGTGACAGGTACTGTCACACACCCCCTGTATTGTGAAAGTGTCTTATGGCACTTTACATACCTCTCGACCTCTTAGAGCAAAACATCTGGACAAAGCTTAAAATGATGGGGGGACAAATAGGGACAGATTTTAAATATTGCCCTTACAAACTAGAAAGTTGATAGAATAATAGGTTTTGCATTAGCATGAATTTTCTGAAGGATGTGGAGTCTTAAACTCAAATGTCTGTCATTATTTAATGACTTCACTCCTCAGCTATATCCCAGAAAGGAACAGATGTTAGGAGGAACATAAATATGAGGCAAAAATCTGGACATTCTGCGAAAACCTGTACGTTTGAGAGGTATGCCACTTTACAGTACAAATATGTCCTCAGACACACAGCCATATCTCTAAACATCTTAGTACCCAAATTCCAGACAAAGGGCAACCAAGTGGGAGGACAAAGGCCCAAAAATAGGGGCATATTTTAAGTACAGCTCTCATAAACTGAGAAAGTTGATAGAGGAACATGGTTTGTATAACATTTTCTGAAGGATTAGAAGTCTAAAACTCAAATGTATGCCATTATTTGGTGACTTCAATCCTGATATTGCTCATACAGACTTAGAAAGTTGATAGAATGACAGGCAGTGCATTACCAAATATGAATCAGCATTAGTATTAATACATGTAATTAAAGAAAGTGCTTGTATTATTTTTTTTCCATTATAAGTTAAATTTAAGCCTAGCTGAGCAGGTTTGCATGTAATGGTCCTCTGCTCAGCATTGCTTAAACATCTCATAGGAGTTAAATAGAAATGTATAGCTAAAATCCTCAGTTGCATGACAGCATGGTGGTTAGAGTTCTGGCTTTGCATGCAGCAGTTCATGGTTTGAGTATCAAGGTAGGCTCTTCATTTTTACATGGGAAAGCATTGTTAAAATTATTTTTATTTTTAAATTATTCGGTAGTTAATGTTTGTTAACCAGGGTAGTGTAGCTGGTCCAAAAAAAGTGTCAGTGGATAAAACATGTGAAATCATCAATGTAAATACAAGTGTCCCATAAAGTATACTCACACCCCAGGGTAATCTAATGAAAGCAGATAGGGATACATTATGTAAAGTAAATCATGTACAACTAATAATATATCAGTAATGATTAATTAATTTGCAATTCTGAAATATTTTCTTAAATGAAAACTGAGCAATGCTTAGCAGTGTGTAGCTCTGCTCAGGCAGTTTTAGCATTGCTTAGATGTTAATTCTAATCAGCAGTCAGCTTAGCTAAGCAGATTTGTGCACCGCTAAGCACTGCTCAACATGTACCCCTTCAAACACTGCTCAACTCAGCTTAGCAGATTTCTGCAGCACTAAGCTGTGCTCACCATTTTCAAAATGGTCCAATAATGGTAAAGGGTGGGAATATGGCCTTATTTAAACTGCACAGGTAGGAATACAGCAAGAAACTGTTATAGTATGATCTCCGCAGGAACTATGTATGCCATTGGAGATGGGCTGCACTTTCGGGCACAAAGCTGGAGCATTTTGGAGTCAAGGGTCATGGCTGGGCTCTTTGTTGAACACCATGATGACCGACTGCTGCAGGGCCAGTACCAGGGCTCACAGCACCAAGTGGAGGCCTGGGACCATCTGGCACATGACCTCACCAGTGCCACTGGAATCCCCTGAACTGGTGAGCAGGTATGGCATCATTATGCTGACCTAAAGCATAGGAAGGGGGGTGCTCTTGGCCGAGTGGATCCAAGATGCTGAGGCACATAATGCTCCACTAGTTTGGAAGTATCTCATCCATAGATGTTCCAAATTCTAGCCTGAGTATGTAATAGACGGGTATGCATAATGTTTGTTTTTCCCCCTACAGCTCCAGAGGCGAGGGCTAGCAATGTGGAGGCCCACATGGACAAACTGTCAAGGCTGTACCAACAGGCTGGTGAGTACGGAGCTATCTTGCAGTATATAGTGCAATAAATAAATAGGAGTACATTGTTTACTGCCAGTAGGTATAGTGTGTTTTGTGTCTACTGAATAAATAAAGTTTGCCAGACTAATATTGATCTACAGGATATGCTGTAATAAAGCACTGTGTCATGTTGCTAAAATAAAGATTTATACCACAAACTGTTGTGTTTACTCTGGTATGTTGTTGTAGAAATAGAAAAAGAACAGGTTCTTCACAGCAAATATGAGAACCAGCTGTTATGCAAAACTGTAGATTGTGAAGCTGTAAAACAATATATAAATGAAATATGAAATATGTTATGCACTAAGATCTGAACCCTGAACAGTAATGTGGAATGTATTATAGTGTGTCCCCTGCAGCATTGCCATGTGTTAACCTTTGCTTTCGAGATTGTATTATTTCAAAGGATTATTACACAGTACACTATCTGTCATGCATGAATCTCAGGATTACAAGGTCAGAATGTCTAACCAACAGAGTATTAGGCAGAAATCAGTCAAACAAGAGACAGTAGTTTCTCAGTAGCTCAGTGTGATGTCAAATAGCTTTGCTGCTCAGTTTTGCACACCCAGACATGGTTTAAATCCAGGGAGTGGTACTGAGATGTGTGCATATATACAATCAAGAAATCTTGAATATTTGTGGAAAAAGTCAGGTAGTGTTAACAGATATTTTCTCCACAGGTCTTATAGATAAAGAAATGATTGTAGTAGCTGTATGAAGGGTATACCAATGTACCATGTACAACTTTTCCACTGTCCAATGCCATGCCTGAAAATGACAGCAAGATAGGTACATACACCATGTATTCTTCCCGATACATGTATCTCAAGTGTCACAGTGTCATGGCTAGTGGTCACTGCTGCCAATAGCCTTGGACACAGATTTAATCCAAGTGAAGTATGCTAGCAGCACACTCACACAACATTAGTGCAGGGTACGCCTTCTTTGTCATATATGTAATCCTGGCATGTACAAGTCCCCTCTAGTCATGTATCAAGAGTTATCACTGTTTGCCCCATTCCATTCCAGGTTGATAGTTTAACAGGTATGTATGTGCTACAGAAGCTATGGGCCATAGGTAGATGTAAAGTGAGGGCAGACTTGTAGAGTATTCAGCAGTAATGTTGTGAAAAATGGAAGCCTATACAGTTGTTAATGGACATTTTTCTCTCCCCCCACCCCTTATCTGCATCACTAATTATTATTCATATACTACGGGTATGTTTTTCTCAAAACCTAATGTTGGGACTTGTGTTCTATTATTGCTCATATATTAAATTGGTTGCATATTAACATACCTTGTTCAAATACCATTTTTGGTGGCCTGTTGCCATTAATGTAACTGGCATGCTGTTACAATGCTTACTGTTGTTCCATTTATCTATGTGTTGTTTTCTATGCATCTGTTTCATATCTATTGTTTTGGGTTAATTGGAACACCCATACATGCTGTTATAACTAATTTTACAATGTTTTGTTCATGACTAACCAATATAGTTTGGAAAACCTTAGCACCATAGCATGTTCGGGAAGGCAGATCCCAGCAGATCTGCCTTCCGTGCCTCATCTGGCCATGGCACCAAGTCCCAGCTTGTCTGAGACCCAACCCAGAAATTTCTTCTCTGCTGGTCCTGCACCACCTTTGGGTGGAACCGGCTCAGGGGACAGGGCCCATCCCCACTCTGGGTGAAGGCACGGAGAAGATCCCATCACCCATAACAAGTTCCGGGGTATGGTGTGCAGTGCCATCTGCTCAGAGTTGGATGGATGGCAGAGCCAGATCGAGGGCTGCCTGGTGCACTTCAAGGGGCAGGCTGCTTGTGCTGTCCAGCCCCCAGCACAGCCACCTTCAGGGCCATGAAAGTGCAGAGGTGACTGCCCATGAGTGGGGAATCTCATTCCCACTTTATCCATTTGGGGGCTCATGGGCCTCTGATTCCCAACCATCCTCCCCATCCAAGGTGTTTACCCCCCTCATATATCATATACCACCTCTGTCTGCTGGATTGTGTGTCTTGTCTGTCTGGAAATGCAACCTTTCCTACCCAACCTACCTCCCCAAACATACCTACAGCCCTTCTCCAACATCCCACTCTCACCTTAAAAAAAGAGCATCTGTCCCACAAAAAAAAATCATTGCCCCATAAATAGCTCTACATGTCTCCCCCATGTCCAGTGACATAAATCAATCTACTCTCAAATTACTCTACAAATGTATCTTGCCAACACCATTCCCTGTGGGATGTGAGGCTGTAAATTCCAAATTTCCCACATCAGTCACAGCTGTTGCTGCAAAAGAAATGTAGAGCTATGGTCCTTTCCTACACCCATCCTGCACAGCCCTAGCTGCTTTTTCTAATGTTTTACACCATGTCTGCCCCCATTTCACCACTTTCCTATCATCCTTTTTTCTTTTTTTTATTTAAAATTGGCATGGGTTTAAGCGGGAATAAGCACCACTAAATAAGGCTAAGGAGACTTAAGCATCTCTTAGGATCACTTAGCTTTGTGCAAAACCATGCAAACCCACTTATAACTGCTTAAATCTGCTTTAATCACTCTGTCTTAATCAGCCCTTGTTCTGCCCAGCAACAAAGTAATCAGCCTTGCCAAATGTCAAACCGAGGACCCAGTGCACTATAATCATAGTAATGTATCACTGCACCACCAGAGCTGTGGGAATTTGTAATGCCTTTACAAGCATGACATGCATTACAGTCATTTACCATAAGGGGAAAATTACACATCCCTGGCAAGTTTCAAACCCAGGAGCCTGTGTAGTGCAGTCACAGTAGCTACCACTACTTCACACGAGCTGTGAGAACTTGCAATGCTTCAGTAAATATATCGTGCAGGATGGTCATCTAACATTATGGAAAAAACCTGTGGAAATAGAAATGCCATATACATATATATATATATATATATATATATATATATATATATATATATATATATACTCAACCTCTTAGTTCAAGACATCTGCACAAAGCCTGACAAAGTGGGGGGACAAAGGCCAAAAAATAGGGACATATTTTAAATATGGATTTTATAAGCTTAGTGGTGCTGTTTGCGTTATTGAATAAACCTTCTACACTAAGCTTTTGTCAGCTCTTCCCTTGGATTTGGATTTATTTGGGCTCAGTGGCTGTGGTGTTTTGTTTTTACAAAGTTGCTAGAGTATCACGGTTTGTTTTAACATAACTTTTTTGATAGATTTCAGGTCTGAAACCCAAATTATATTCATTATTTAGTGACTTCTATGCTCACATCATCAGAGTGATTTGTCAGAAATGCGCAACAGTTATGGCGAACAGACCAAAAATATGAGCCACACATCTGGACAGTGTATGAAAATCTGGACAGTGGAGAGGTATGAGTGCAGTCATATAACAGAAGGGAAAAAACACTGATAGCTGCCAGCTATTTCACTCAGCACCTTCTGAGCTACAGTCAGACCAACTCAACCCTACACCAAATCAGCTCTGGGGAATTACTCATGCATTTACAAATATATCCTGCACTACAGAGATGTAATTGTAGGTAAAAACAGACATCGGTGAGAAATTGTCTACCCACAACCATTTGCACCATGGCCACAGTAACATAACCAGTAAGCCACCTGAACTCTAGAGTATAATGACTATTTGAACAAACACATCCTGATTTCCAGTCACACACTACTCCTACATATACTGCCCTGAGTCTCAGTATACTTGGAATCCTGACGTGTTAAGGGACATGTCTCTGTCTTCCTTTACAAGCATATACAGCTGATAGACCATCAGCAACTGTAGCAGCATGCACAGTCAGATAGAAAAGAATCTATGACACTCACATCTGCCCCTCTCCCTACTCAGCCCAACAAAAGTGTACACACTACACTGCTACACAGTCTTGACAGTCTGTTAACAATGGTCAGACATACCTAATTGTCAACTGTACAGATTTCCACAGAATGTCCTGGGTGTGGGACCATATTTATGGCCACTGCCTCATAACATTTCTGGGATTCTTCTAAATCACCGGGATGACTAAATAATGATATACCATACCTCTGAACCTCATGGTGCAAGATGTCTGGACAAAGTCTGACATACTCGGGGGGAAAGAGGGCCAAAAATAGGGACATATCTTTAAGTAATGATGTTATAAACTGAAAAAAGTTGCTCAAGTTACAGGGTTTGTTGTAACATAACTTTTCTGAAGGATATGAAGTATGAAACACAAATGGATGTCATCATTTATGACTTCAATCCTCAGGTTATCCTACTGATTTGCCAAAAACAAAAATTGTCTGAGGAACAGACCAAACATAAGAGGCAAACCTCTGGATATTCTGCAGAAATCTGTACAGTTGAGAGGTACGTCATATACATATCACTGTCAGACTTCAAATCATGCAGAAAATGCATGTCCAGACAAATCCTGTTAATCTAGCAATTTCCTAACTGTATAACACCAATACTTACAATCTGTCCCTAATTCTGGAACTTCCTCTCCCATTTTGTTGGGTTTCTCCACATTTCTTGTTCTAAAGGTATTTCCACCTACCCTCCATGATGCTGTAGCTCCCACACCTACATAATTTCCTCCTAACAGGCAAGGAAAATGGGCAAGCCCCACATGAAGGACTTAATCATAGCAGTGTGTTGCCATGCCATTGGCTAATAGAAAGACAACATAGCTGTTTTGGATGCAATTAGCAACTGGGAGACACCAATAGGTGCACAGGCCATCACCTGCTCATGAGCATTGCCTACAAAAGGCAAGCTTCTGCCTACACAAAACAGGTCTGAACCTATATATCTAAAGACAGACTGCAACTACAAAACCTGCATGTCTGCATTACTGTGAGAAAACTCTGCACCACTATAACAGGTATGTCAAACAATTAAGCGTGTAATGGAATGCAGAAGGGAGAATGCAAGAATGGGAAATAGGAAGTTAAACAATAGGTCTCAACAAGACTTGCTGTCCAGATGTCTTGCTCTAACAGGTTGAGAGGTATGACTGAGCTGCATGAGTGAAAAAACAGTGTGCCATACTGACAAATAACAGAAATGTATATCAAGTACTACCTGTGCACATGTATGTAGTAATAGTAGTAGCTGAAAGCCCCAAGCATACAGACATGAGTTACAAAACATCAGGTAAATATGCTGTACTTGGTTTACAAATGTGTACTCTTAGTTTTAGTGCATCAGACATAAATGTCTACAGCTACAGGTTGTTGTATTGCCTTGAAACAAGAATAATTAGTAGTGTGATGATAATTACTAGGTTGAAATTGGAAAAGTGTTTAACTGTGTCATGACTTGGTGTCCAAGCCTACACCAAACATCTATATCAGTACCTACATAGCTGTATGGACTTAGAAATACCTGACTGGACAAAATCATCTCCTGCAAGGTAGAATAAACCTCTGTGATGGACAGCACCAATACACAAACTCCATAATAGGTGGAAATATTGGCTGTACAGGGCCAAGAAGGAGCAGGTGCCAAATTGGAAGCAATCTCACACTTGTCTGAACAAGCAAATAAGATCACAGATGAATTACTGTAAGGCTAACTTTGAGTGCAAATTGGACACATCCATCAAGGCCAATCATAAGGCTTTCTTCACATATGTCTGCAATCATAGAGGCAACACCCAAATCTGCTCTATACTGGTGGTCAATAACACCACATACACATACGCAATAGATATAGCCAACCTGCTGCAGATAGGTTAAGTGAAAACCTCACCCCGCTGTCCTCCCATCAGTAAAAGAGGACATGCACAGCACCTGTCCCCCTCCCCTCATCATCAGGGAGCAGGTCCATAATGCCCTCTCAAGGGCAACAAACTGTAGTCCCCATGGGACCTGATAACATCCCTGGCTGCATCCTACATGAAATCAGGCATGGGATCTCAGCTCCATTACACACTGAAGCCAACCAAAGCCTGAGCACCAGGATTATCTCATCTGCATGGAGGACAGCCACTGTCATCCCTCTACACAAAGGTGGAGCATCCACTGACCCAGCCAGTCATATGCACATCAGCCTAACTAGCCTGATTTGCAACACCATGGAAGACATTATCAAGGACCTTATAAACAGGGACATCAGCAACCTCAGAATGCTTGAGCTAACACAGTTTGGTATTGACAAAGGAAGATGAGGCCACATGGATGAGGAGAAGATGGTACACACTGCCTAGCTTAACCTACCCAAAGCCTCTGATAATAATCCCCAGTCAGCCATAATACATAAGCCTACACAGCTAGGCATCAACCTCAATATTACCAGATGGGTAGCTAACTGGCTCAGTGATAGCACCCACTCAGTCAAAGTAATGGAAGCCACCCCTAGTGGTAGACCCTTAAAGAGTGGTGTACCCCAAGGATATGTCTGGGGGCATCTACTGGTTGGGATATACTGTTCTGAGGTGCAAGACAAGAACAGTGGTCTGTGGCTGACCAGGTGTACAGATTACTGCAAGCTGGCCACTGTCTTATATCCTCCTAGTGATGTGAACATCCTTCAAGAGGCTCTTACCCAAATTAATGAGTGGTGCCAGAAGTATTTCCTCAAATTGAATGCCAGAAAATGCATTATCATCCCTGTTGTGGTAAATATCATCAATACTAGTTATGACAGTAATAACAATGTACTGTGCATGCATTCAGGAATGAGGCGACTTGTGCAACAAGGTTAATAGCAACCTGACAATTTCCCACTGCATTGGCAACATTGTACGGAAGGCTGTCTACATGGCCCACTTCACAGATAAGGGTATGTCATCCAGGAACCAGGAGGCTATAGCATCTCTGTACTTGTCCTGTATCAGACCCATTACCAAGCACGATGGCTCATTTGGCAGGTACCTTGCCAAACACATGCAGTGGTTGCAGAGACCACAGACATTTCTGACCAGGAAAATCCAGGGTTTGCAACACCTATCCTATACAGATAAGCTGAAAGTCCTGTCACTTTACTCATTGTAATATAGACTGATTATAGGTGATGTGTGTCTGGCTAACAATGTCATTCCCAAACCAACCTTGATGGAGTTCATGCATATCCCTAAGACTAACCCTAACTACTCACACAAACTGAACGCAAGACCCTCATCTGGTCTGAGACATGAATAGCACTTGTTGGTAGGATAGGTTTGTGTCTCAAACAATACAATGTCTGTAAAATACAGTCCGTCCCCATGTCTAGCAGAGTACCTCTCTAGCCTTCTTAAAGAAGAAGCTGGGTGACTGCATGGGAAACACAAAACACACCCCTGGGATCCCACCTGTGTCCAAGCTGGACAGGGGAAACAGGTGCTGACTTTGAAGGGATATGGGCAAACATCTGGGCTAGGCTTATGATGATATCTGGGCCAATAGCCTATTATCATCCTATGAATCTATGCACCTAGTACTTTACACGTTTCCTGTATAAACTGCAGACTGTCCTGCAATGTTGTCATACATGAATCCCTGTGAGTCTGAACTGTGCAGTTACTGTATTGATAGAGTATTCTCTTGTTCCTTTATTAGTTATTGTCACATATCATTACACCTTGTCATTGTGTCTGGTCTGTATAGCACTAAGTCAGCTCTTAGAGTACTTGCATATGCATATGGTGACACCATATATCTCACTCCAATAGCCTTGGTCGTGGTCACACTTACTATTTTGCTAATAGGCTCATCATACAGTAGGATTTGTCATCCTTTGTTGAGCGCTTTACAGTAGCTGTTACAGAAATGGATAGCGGCAGTCAGAACTACCTTAATGTCTGTGCTGAAGGGCCCACAGGTGCCAAAGTTGTGCCAGACATTAACTGGAGTGTGCATGTTTGTGTGTGTGTGTGTGTGTGTGTGTGTGTGTGTGTGTGTGTGTGTGTGTGTGTGTGTGTGTGTGTGTGTGTGTGTGTGTGTGTGTGTGTGTGTGTGTGTGTGTGTGTGTGTGTGTGTGTGTGTGTGTGCATGTGTGTGTGCGTGTGTGCGTGTGTGTGTGTGTGTGTGTGTGTGTGTGTGTGTGTGTGTGTGTGTGTGTATGTGTGTGTGTGCGTGTGTGTGTGTGTGTGTGTGTGTGTGTGTGTGTGTGTGTGTGTGTGTGTGCTTCTAAATGCAAATAGCAAAGTGTGTGTGTCAGTTACTTGGCCAGGGATCTGAATTGCTCATTGGACAGAGAGGGTGACAGATGTTTTGGATTGACCATTCTGCTGAGATGTTAACCTCATATGTGTACCAGTGTGGAGTGTTATTGGAGTTGTGGAGAGAGAGGGAGAAATGATTCCCACATTGCCTGTGACCTCTATGTCCTCTGAAAGGTAATTGTACTTAAATAGGCATGTGATTGTCTTCCTGCCATTGTGTACATCCCTCCCTGGTGGCAGTGGAGAGTTTTCAGGCTTCCTGATGATTGGGCCAGTGCAGATGTTACACACTGACAATATGTAGTGGTGAATACAAATGGCATATTACATCATGTACCATCATTGAGCCCCTCTCAGTCTGACAATGTCATACAGGCTAATTTCACAGATTGTCCAGGTCTCCTTGACAAGTCCTGTCATAGTCTGCTTAGGTGATTGTGTACTCCACACCTGTATCTGATCGTATCACACCTCTGGCTGGCATACTTGGTGAACCCTGCAGCAGGACAATGAGTTATAGGTAGTAGTAGTGGGTGGATGCTGGCAGTGAGGCAGCAGCAGTGTGTACATACTTATACACAATGTAAGGGAATGGATATAGTACCAGATGCCCAGGTGCCATCACTGTGCCTCCAGGGGTCTGGCATGCCAACAGACACATTCCCCAAACTATGTGGACAAATGTCATGTATTGTTCAACTGGTGTGCAGAAATACACATTTGTCTGGCAGTGGGATCTACATCTCTCAGGTACATGTTCCCATTCCACAAACATCTAGGTGCTAAAGATGTCAGACACCTATGAGGAGGTCAGCCTACAGCACATATGCACTGATCTCAGTTATTGTGTAGCTCAGATGTTCCTGGAATGTCCACATGCACCTGTAGGAGCACTCACCTATTTGTGGGATGTATTTCTGAATACATGATACTGTAACACTGCCCATAGGGAACAACCAGCAGTCAATGGCACTGATGTGTGTGGACACATAACTACACAGTCCACCACAGCAGACAGGCCACTTATGGTATTCCACGTACCATGCCAGGGTACTAGGCTGTGAGCCATGAGCAGCCATCTCTCTAGGCCACATGTTAGCCCATGTGTATGCAAGGCAGCAACTGATGTCCCCATCCAACAGGGACACAGGTGGTATCCCAACGGTGTATGTGCCATTAACCATCCAGTTGGCCATGTTATGCCTGCAAAGGTGTAGGTACCTACTATGCCTGATGTGAACAGTGTTCCCATTCCCCCACAGGGTGAATGTGTGTGACACACATCCAAGCTACCAACATGGCCAGTCCAGGTCACTCACCAGGTGGAGGCTCTGTGTGTGTGTGTGTGTGTGTGTGTGTGTGTGTGTGTGTGTGTGTGTGTGTGTGTGTGTGTGTGTGTGTGTGTGTGCGCACTCTAACAGAGTGGATCATGACCCACACTCGTGCAGCAGTCACAGCAATGTGGAGTATGTGATTGGCTGGCATACCAGAGTGAGGTAACTCTTGAGGGGTATGCATGACACTGGGGAGAAGGTTGGCCACAAAGCCTATAGGTGTATGGCAGATGTCTGACTGGCTGGTATGCCCTGATAGGGAACTTCTGTGATATTCCCAGCTGCTGCATATGCTGTCTGATGTGATTGATGAATGGAGAGTTATGCACATTAATGGTCCTCATTGAGGGGAAAATGAAACATAAGGATCAGGAATGCAATGCATGCTGTAATGCCAGTACGGTGACACTAGCCACACACACACACACAGTGCTGATAGATGGCAAGGGTATGATATGGGTGTTAGCAGTGGATAGTGCTAGCAAATGTGGATGTTCAGGATATGTACATAACGGTGCCCAGTGTATGAGGTCCTGTAATGTGTTTCCCTGTTCATGTCTTTCAGGTGGGATGTCCTGACAGTGGCACCATCCATTCTCAGATGCTGTGTCTGTGGCATTCATCGATGCCATGAGACTACATCAGACAATCATGTTTGGGAGGGGGAGACAGCAGCTGTAACAGTGTTCTGCCCTGTTGTCAGAACTAGTGGCCATGGTGAATAATCTGGGGTAGCATGGCCAAACATATACACCGGTCAGGCACAGAGCCACTGACCTCATCCTCCATGCCTGGCAAAGGGCTGCAATTGTGGCCTGGGACCAGAGAGCCACAGGTGGGGGTCCTGCTATGCAACCCCCACTTACACCAGCAGAGGAGTTCCTGGCCAACCTTGGGGCAGCCACCACACCCCAGGAAACCATAAAAACCTATACCATGGAGGTAGGCAATGGACAGTCAACAGACAAGGAACATCCAGGTAAGGCCCCAGTGGAAATCACTTTAATATTGTATCACTCATACTGGCAGCCTTGGAGTATCTGGGTGCATATGTCTGGTCAAACTGCATTTCTGGGTGAAGTTTTGTAATGCACACAAGTGCACATCTATTGTGAATGACAGCAAATTGTGTAGTATCAGAGCTTGTACTGTACATGTTCAGAAATGAATCATTTATCATGTACCAATTCCATATATGAGTGTGCTGACAACATCTGTCCCCCACAACTTCATAGGTCCCTCTGTTCTGGCTGGAGAACATCTGCCTGATGCCAGTGAGTATGGAAATGTCTTGTTGTGGCTCACTAATACCCTAGGCATGTTAAGGGCATGCACTTTCCATGAACACAACTATTACTCTTAACCATATTGCAATATGTGCATGTTCACTTGTGGTAGGGTTAACTGCAGTGCATCACGGTGTCATCACAGGAGCCTATTCACAGGAGCTGTAACATATTGGCACATATGTTTCTGTAGGTGTTGCCACTGTGCTATACACGGGTACATCAATATTGGTACACGGGTGCAGTGTGTGTTAGGTGAAGGTCCATCACATACTACCAGACCTCACATTTCTCAGTGGTTTATATTAGTAGCAACATTAAGTAGATATATGTGCACTGAATGTTGTTGAGGGCCTGTCCAGAGTGTGTCTGTTGTGGTCTGATTGTGTGTTGTTCATGTCATCATTCAGAAATTGTGCGGTCTGTATAATGCCTTTGTGCCATCGTACCTGTGTGTGTGCGTGTGTGCGTGTGTGTGTGTGTGTGTGTGTGTGTGTGTGTGTGTGTGTGTGTGTGTGTGTGTGTGCGTGTGTGTGTGTGTGTCAGCCAACATTATAGTGCAGGTATTAATTTACATATGTTGTCTTCCCTGCACAAGTGAACATGGGGTTTAGGGTCACTCCCTCTCACAACCTGATGTCAGTATCTTAGCAGACTCTGATGATGATGGTGGTGATAGTGAGGCACAGGTGAGGTTGTCAGGGGTTGAATCTATGCCATTGGTTGGCATCCCACTTTCACCCACAATGTCCCCGCACAGTCAGTATGCCACCACATACCCAGTCCCCAGCAGCCATAGAAAATGGTCATTTGGAGAGTGGTGGCATGGAACAGACAAGTGTGGTGACTATGGCAAATGTGAGTGTAGACACCAGCCATAGCCAGAGAGCAGGTGAGGTCTCACACAGGCAGATGGACAGGGTGCTCGAAGGAGGACAGCTGCCCATCAAGCCACTGTTGCAAGTGTCACAGCAGGTGTCACCAGGCACATGTTTTGGTCCACCATGAATGCACAGACATGTTTTGAATGCAACAACAGACAGATACTCAGAGCCATGAATGCAGCTCTTCCTGTCATGCATGACAACCTCCACGGCCTTGGTGATGCCACACGTTATTATGTTTCTGTCGTGAATAGATGGTGGGGTGAGACATTGTTAGTGCTCGACCATGCAATATCTGTGCTTGAGCATGTGGTGGGAGTACGGGGTTGACCGTCATTAAGTACATATATCTGCACTGAATGTTGTTGAGGGCCTGTCCAGAGTGTGTCTGTTGTGGTCTGATTGTGTGTTGTTCATGTCATCATTCAGAAATTGTGCGGTCTGTATAATGCCTTTGCGCCATCTTACCTGTGTGTGTGTGTGTGTGTGTGTGTGTGTGTGTGTGTGTGTGTGTGTGTGTGTGTGTGTGTGTGTGTGTGTGGGTATCAGCAAACATTATAGTGCAGGTATTAATTTACATATGTTGTCTTCCCTGCACAGGTGAACATGGGGTTTAGGGTCACTCCCCCTCACAACCTGATGTCAGTATCTTAGCAGACTCTGATGATGACTACTTGACGTAGGTCAGCAACAACATCAGCTGGGAGTCCACATGGTCGTACACATCCACACTCCCATAGTAGCAGTACCACCAGCACTAACAAAGAGTGCTGTCCACACCACAATGAAGCAGGCCATGGGCACATGGTCCTGGCCAGGCCCGTTAGAGACACAGATCCAGCAGACAGCAGTCACCATTGGGGAGTAGTACTGCATCTGACCTTGGGCCTGGTCATGACAGTGAGACTCCTGGCAGAACTAATTCCCGTGTCCATGGCCAGAGATGGTGAACTATACATCCTGCCATATACTGTCTACGGGTGTCAAACATACCCCTGTGTAGAGAAACCACATGGCTTGACTGTGTGCATACAAACACTCACACATCTCTATCACAGGCAGGTCATCACCAGACACATACAACTTCTCTGCATGGCCCAATTGAACAACACCCCTGCAGACACACACACATACATGATGTCAACCGTATGGCCCAGCCTAGACCTCTGGCAAACCCACACCACACCTTGTGCATGTGATGATACCTGTGCCACATCCCTATTATCCATACCATCGATGCAGGGACATGCTAATACGGGTCTGATGCACAGGGTGAATATAATACAGTGTAGTAATGTAATTCTGTGTAAGGTGCTGTCTGCTGGCAATTGTTATGAGTACACATCAGTGTATGTATCTTTTATAGACATAATGCATTATTGCTGTTAGTACTGCTGTCTGTCTGTATTCTCACATACTGTATTATGTTTGTGTTCCAGGTATCTGTGTGTCTGCAGACTGTGGGCCTGCTGACATTACCAAAGATTAGTATGGCAGAGTGGAAACGGAGTGACCTTTTAATAGCCAAGTTATAGCTGTATATGTATATGTTTACCAGGTGTGTATGCATGCAACAGTGTGTGAGAGACTCTGGTGGCAGACAGTGTGACCTTGCATACATACGCTTTGACACAGCCAGCTAGCCTTCATACATGTCACCTAGGTGTTCTGTAGTATCACAGGCTCATACATACAGAGGAAGTTACTGGAGTACTGGCACTAGGTCACACAGAAGCCTAGCCATTACTTTAACACCAACAGATTCACCTATCATATGGGCACTGGGTAATCACAGGGCATTCACACATCTACATATTGCACACAGTTAGGCAACACACAATGTGTGTGTGACATTATCAAATGTGGAGTGTGGGACACAACTTGTAGTAATGTGACATTTGGCAGCACATAGAATGCCCACGGCAAGTGCAACACACAGGACCTCCTCTAGTTTGCTACTATGACACCTTCTTTGTGTGACATTAGCTTACAGTATTTATCATAATATTAAGGTGCTTCAGATATGCAATAACTGCTCTATGCAATCAGTACAGAACTATATGACATGTTTCTTGTCATACAGTCTTGGGACCTCTTTTAACTGTTTCAGTTGTTGTCACAGGTTACATCTTGCCAAACATGGACTGCAACCTGCAGGGTGGTATAGACATACCTCTCAACTGTATAGATTTCCACAGAATGTCCAGATTCTTGCCTCATATTTGTGGTGCATTTTCTCATAAACCTGTGTTTTTCTGGCTAATCATTGCCAAATCATTGCGGGTTGATGTCAATAAATAATGGCAGACATTATAAGTTGCAGACATCATACCTTTCAGAGTATCTATGCTAAATCAAAAGCTGTTATCCTATCACCTATATAGGTTTGTAGGAGCAATATTTGACAAGTATCCCTATTATGTGGCATTTTCACCCCATTATTTATGGCTTTGAAACATTTAGTGCTGTAAGAACTTGTGAGGTATGGGTACAGATGGTGGCCATAGCTCAGACCACTGCATAAGTCTGCAGGTTGTCCTGATGTCTTACACATAATTTCTTTCCATCTGTCATAACCCTATGGTTTTCTGGCCAATGTTTTAGGAAATCCTGACAGACTGACATTGTAGATTCATGACAGATATTATCATGTAACAACACATACCCTTTGTAAGGTGCATTCACATGCATGACCTGTTCTGTTATCTATTTCACATGTGTGGCACAACAATATGTGAAGGGTTTTCCTAATGTTTGGTGTTTGTCCCAGCTTCCAATATAGCTTTAACCAGATGTCTTTCTGTGAGTGGTTGAGAGGTATGCTGGCACATACATACATGCAGACACACACACACACACACACACACACACACACACACACACACACACACACACACACACACACACACACACACACACACACATTCATGGCCTGCCCCTGCTGATAGCCAAACCTCTACCAGCCCAGTTTTACAAATGATACTGATAGATACATAACAGAAACACCACAGAGGTAATGCACTGTTGCAGTGTCTGCCAGTACTATTAAAGTGGGTGACAATTGCAGGGGCTGTTATGATTGCCAATGGTGGGTTCTGAGGCCCTTTACATGGTAGAGCATCTGAAACACGCACACACTTCTGCATGGGGACAGGCATTGAAACACACATGCACACAGTTGGCACTTCCCATTTTAGATGACACACCTATCTATTTATGTACGATACACAGTGATATGACTGTTGCATGTACCACAGTGCCTTTGTGTTAGAAACTGTGTAACTGTGCTTGTAAGGTGGATGACATCTGTAGGGGCTGCAACTAGTTGTCAATGGGAGAGATTGCAGGGTGGAAGAGGCACACAAAATGGTATAACCATCACATACACAGAGTAAAGACAGCCACTGGGGATATGGATACAGAAACACATACACAGATGCCAATAGATTAGTAATCCTACGTATCCACTTGTTTGTACTATACTGCCATGTACACATTACATGCATCACAGAGATTATATGCTGGGGACATAACTTTTACTACCTCTTACAACAAGTAATCTTGGGAATGCCTTCATGGATGGCTGGATAGAACACTCAAAATAGAAACTGATCTCATACATTGCTCTTACATACCTGGACAAGTGATAGAGTAACACACTTTGTATCAGCATGATGTTTCAGACAGGTACGATGTCTGATGCTGACATATCTGTCAGTATGGTATATGTGACATATTTGGCAATGGTTACTCATAAATACTCATTGCTACGGGACATAGACCATGTATAGGTTGCAAACATCTGGATATTCCATATACATCTGTACAGATGACTGGTATGGCCTGTATAGTGTAACATGGTGCAGGTAAGGCAGATGACATTAATGGCATCTTTAAAGTAATGCCATGGAGAGGGAGTCAACAGGCCCTAAACTGATATAACCAACACACAAAACAACCACAGGGGATATGCTTCACACAAAAACATATAGTTGCCAGTATTGAGATTTGAACCCCTACCTATCTACTTATTTGTGCTGTAGCAGTACACAGTTATTGCATGCTCCACAGAGCTTATAGGGCTGAATACTATATACAGGTACTTCTAAGGTGAATGGCATCAACAGGTCTTGTAAATTAGGGCAATGTGAAGTGCACTGGGTGGAACACACCTCAAAATGGTATAACCCATACACCCAGGGATATGGTTCACACACACTTACATTTTGCTGGACTGAGATTAGAACCCCCACCTATCTAGTTATTTGTACTACAGTGTTAAGCAATTATCGCACATGCCACAAAGGTATAGGGCTAAGAGCTGTCCAAAGGTACTTCTAAGGTGAATGACATCAGCAGTTCTTGCAAAGTAGGGCAATGGGAGGTGTACTGGGTGGGAAAGGCATCAATGTACTTTAAACTACACACATACAGACACTTATACACAAATACATTTTTCAGAACTGAGATTAGAACCCCTGCCTATCAAGCTATGTGTACTATACTGTTACATAATTATTGCATGCACCACAGAGCTTATAGAGCTGATGACTGGCCAAAGGTACCTCTAAGGTGAATGACATCAGCATCCCTTGTAAAGTAGGGCAATGGGAAGTGTACTGGGTGGAACACACCTCAAAATGGTAAAACCCAGAAAGATACGGTTCTCACACAGACACACACATGCACACACACTTGTCAGTATTGAGATTAGAACTGCTACCTATCTAGTTATTTGTACTACAGTGTTACGCCATTATTGCATGTGCCACAGAGCTTATAGGGCTGAGGGCTGTACAAAGGTACATCTACAGTGAATGACATCAGCAGCCCTTGTAAAGTAGGGCAATGGGAAATGTACTGGGTCAGAAAGGCCTCAAAATACTTAACCTACAAACATGCACACTTGCAAACACACTTATATGCACACACACACACACACACATTAGCCAGAACTGAGATTAGAACCCCCTATCTACCTAGTTATTTACACTACAGTGTTACGGAATTATGGCATGCACCATCATGCTTATAGAGCTAAAGGCTGTCCAAAGGTACTTCTACAGTGAATGACATCAGCAGCCATTGTAAAGGGAGCAATGGGAAGTGTACTTGGTAGGAAAGGCCTCAAAATACTATAACATACAAACATGCATGGTTACCAGCAGTTACACACACACACACACACACACACACACACACACACACACACACACACACACACACACACACACACACACACACACGACAGAAATGAGATTCGAACCCCTGCCTATTTAGTTAGTTGTATTATAGTGTTACATAGTTGTTGCATGTGCCACAGTGCTTATAGGGCTGAGAGTTGTCAAAGATACTTCTAAGGTGAATGACATCAGAAACTCTTGTAAAGTAGGGCAATGGGCAGTGTACTGGGTGGGAATGGTCTAAAAATCTTTAAATTACAAACACTTGGCAAAACTGAGAATAGAACCCCTAATGATCTAGTTATTTGTACTATAGTGTTACACAGTTATCGCATGCACCACAGAGCTTATACTTTACAGGGCTGTCAGGTGTCCAAAGGTACTTCTAAGGTACATGACATCAGCAGATCTTGTACAGTTGGGCCTTTGTATGTGTATTGAAGGGTAAGGCCTCATAATACTTTAATGGGTCTATATTAGATGAATGAAAGTTCATCTTAGTGAACGCTCACATGAGCAAAAATCCAGGAACTCAAAACTGCAATTGTGAGGGGCAGCGCCCTCTCCCCCCCACTAAATATATATTCCTGCTCTAAAATCGCACTACAGTGAGGAAAGGGCAAATATTTCCATCTTCACTATACCGTGATCTCACATTTGCAGTTTCGAGTTCCACAATTTTCGCTCATATGAGAGTTCACTAAGATGAACATTCGTTCATCTAATATAGACCCTATTTTAACCTACAGACACACATGCACACAAAGGTGGGTGATGTGATATTACAACCCACTACCTCAGTACTATTACACAATGGGGCTCACCGTCATACTGGCACATGCGACTGGTTACAACTGGTATGCAACTGTCCACTGCAGGACATCAGTCTATGTCTTTCAGGGTATCCCTGTCTATGTGTGTGTGTCTCCCTGTGTGTCTATCTCTATCACTGTCTGTCTCTCTCTTCCCCATGTCTATGTGTGTGTATGCTTGAAATATTGTTCTATGTTGCCCATATATATGTTTGTGTATCACAGGCAACAGATGCAGATATATCACATATGGGTCACCTACAGCTAGCTGTGAGTACTCCTGTCTGAAGGGTGTGGGTAGAGACAGTTAAGGTGTACATAGCTGTTTGTATGCAAAGACATCTATGCACAATACAGTTATATACTCCAATGTGGGTTTAGACATGGGCTGTAATTCTCTAAGTATATGTGCATGCCCAGTATGACCTTCTATAGTAAGAGTGGGACTCCATTCCAGAGATAGTTGTACTCGGGTCCAGTGTTTTGTGTGCTACAGCCTACCTGCCAACGTGTTAGTGCAAGAAATATGGAGGTAGCCTGCCAAAATGAGGGATAATGGCCTAAACATAAGGAGATACTGTAAATATTGCTTTTATTAATGCAGAAAGTTGCTAGAGTAACAGGGTTTGTTTTAGCAGACATCTTCTGACATATATGTCATCTGACACTGAAAAGTATTGTGTTATTACTGATTGACAGATTTATGATGCACAGACTGAAATTGTGAGCCAAACTATAGACATTCTTGCCCAGTCCAGCTGATAGAGTGGTGTGGCTACAGCTGATTGGCTGACGAAGTTGTGTAAACAGTCCAGCACCTCAGTGATATACTGGCTTGGAATCTCCTGCTTGTGTGGTATTCTTCTTAACTGATAAGCCATATCCAGGTGTGGGTACAGAATGCATGCTACTGAATAAAGATGTCCATTATATGTGAGGTATATGTCACATAACACTGTGAATTCCAGCTATGCCAGTGGCAGGGCAGTATAGAGTAATGTAGTAAACCACTGACAGACATTTGTTTATAGGTTGATAGGTTGATATGAGCTTACTAGGCCATTGGGCCTGAAGCCCTCACAGATGAGGATGTATCCCATGTTAAGACATGTCAGCACTCAGAGCCCCTGTCCAGCAGGGACACAGGTGGAATCACAGGACTGTATTTTCTGTTTCTCATGCACTTATACAGGGAGGACTTAACAAGTGGTATTGAGGCACTCGACTTGATGCGGACAGGGAGTGTAGTCCACAGATGGTGGAGTCTGTGGGACATGTATTTGTCACATCAACAAGCCCTATTGATATCACAGACCAGGTTGATAGTGCGCCTACAGGTTGTTCGAGTGGGCCTTGACTTCCAGATGTGCAACAGTCCCATCATGGCAGGGTCTGGATTTCTTTGTATGCCAGACAGAGGTCACCTTTGAGGAGTCTGTATGGAACTCAGTAGAGGGACAGTGCTGTTAGCCTATCTGTGTAGACTAGTTGTTTGGGGTCCTGGAATTTGCCAGTGAGGAACCTCTGTGATCTCTCCAGCTGCTGCATGTGTTTTGTGAGGTACATGCCGAAGTAGGCATTGTACAAAATAATTGACCTTATAAGCTTAGAATACATGGATCTTATGACCTCTTTGTCCCTGGATGAGATACCCCAATGTTTGAGTTGGCCCATCTATGAAGCTTTCTGTGCAATGGAAGCGACATGGTGCAAAGACTTCCAGCTGCTATCAACCTGAGGGCCAAATGCCTCAATACTGATTGTGTATGTTGGACATTGTTGTTAATGTGATAATATGTGGGGACATCAGTCTCCCTGACGAGGATGATGATGCATCTGCAGGCATTCAGCTTGAGGCCATGTTTGTGGCAGCAGTCATTTTATTTTGGTGAGACCCTGTTGTGGGACATCCACATCTCTTTGGGTATTGATGACTGTTCCTAGCTTGCAGTCATCTTCCAAGTTGGTAAGCCATAG
This sequence comes from Protopterus annectens, assembly GCF_019279795.1. Classification (NCBI taxonomy): domain Eukaryota; kingdom Metazoa; phylum Chordata; order Ceratodontiformes; family Protopteridae; genus Protopterus; species Protopterus annectens. The sequence continues at coordinate 197,214,755 of NC_056737.1, forward strand.
GCCAGTGTTTTTGCCCTGCACCTCAGGGAAGTATATTCCATATACCAGAGGCCCACAGACCAATCCTTTTGGTATGCCACTCATTATAGGTATACTGCTTGGGTTGGCTACCCCAATTATAATCAGGTGGGCTCTATCAATGAAACCATTTGTTACCCATCTGACAACATATGGATTGCTGTCTAGTTGACAGGGTTTATGTACTATGGCCAAGTGGGGAATAGTGTGCAAAGCTTTTGCCAAGTCAAGGTGGCCAGAATGCACCATCTTTCCCACATCCATGCCTTTGTTGGCTGTCGTCAGGGATGTCATCTATAGTTCACTGAGATACCTCCCCTTGAGAAAGGCAGACTGTGTGGGGTTAAGTGTTTGGAGTTTTCCAATGTCTCTGTTAATAGATTCATAGGTAGGTACTAGGCTATCTGCCCAAAGGCATTTATAAGCCTAGCCGGAATGTGTTGGCTTTCGCCACCCCCTTAGATTAGTTCCTTGTGCCTCTGTCCAGCAGAGCCATTGAAGTGATCCCTGGGGTAAACTTTCTGTTTCCCAGCCACGCGTCAAGGTTTCTCTTGAAGAGGGTTAGCGAGGAGCTCTGCCTAATGTAGATTGAAATCTTGTTCCAGAGAATGGGAAGTCTCTGGGACAGGAATCTATCCCTTCAATACATCCTATTTATTGTTATGGTGAGGTTTAGATCCCTGAAGCATGTGGCTCGAGGGGATATGGTTTTCTTTAGGTGGAGCATGCCCATCAATTCTGGGTTGGACATGGTCTTGTATGTCAGGCAGAGATCACCTCTGAGTAGGCGGTATGCAACCGAGTACAGCTGGAGTTTCTTCAGTCGAGCTGCATAGGGCATCTGCTTGAGGCCAGTGATCATCTTGGTGACGTACTTCTGTGGTCTTTCCAGCTGTTGCAGGTGTCTTGTAAGGTACATTGTACTCTATGATAGGTCCAAAGAGTGATGCAATGACCTCTTTTGATCTGGATGCAAACCCTTTTGTGATAAGGTGGGTCACATAGAAGGATTTTCTAACCACTTTGGCAATGTGATTATACAAGGGGAGGTTACTATCTGCTTGGGTCCCCAGATCCCTTATTACATTTTCTGTATTTAGGGGACTACCTTCTATGTGGTAGTTTGCGGGTACTTTGTTTTTTCCAAAGGGGGTCACTATGCACCTTTTGGCATTTAGCTTGAGGCCATGATTTTGACACCAGGTATCTGTCTTAGTGAAACCCATCTGGAGGGTGTCTGTATCAGCCAGAGAATCAATTATGGCCCCTAGTTTGCAGTCGTCTGCGAACTTGGTCGGCCATAGTCCTCCTATGCTTGCCTGTACCTCTGAGAAGTATATACCGAACAGGAGGGGGCCTAGGACTGAGCCCTGGGGGATGCCGCTTGTAACTGGTTTAGAGTCAGACATAGAGCCTGCAACTCTCACAATGTGGGTTCTATCCATGAGCCATTTGGCAACCCATCTCGTGACGTAGGGGTTATGTTCAAGCTGGTGAGCTTGTCTATAATACTAGAATGGGAAATGGTGTTGAAAGTCTTTGCAAGGTCTGGGTAGGCTGTGTGGACCTCCTTTCCCTTGTATAATGCCTTGGTAACCATCGCAAAGATGTCCACCAGGTTTAGGAGGCATGATCTGCCCTTAACAAAGCCAAACTGGGTAGGGTCCAAGATTTGGAGGTTCCCAATGTCTCTGTTAATGAGTTCCATGGTGATGCGTTCCATAGCCTTGCAGACCAGACTAGTCAGGCTTATAGGGTGATAGTTCCTAGGGTCCATTGTGGTTCCACCTTTGTGGAGTGGGATAACTGTTGCTGTGCGCCACTCTGTGGGTACTCAGCCTGTAGAGAGGCTGAGTTTGAACAGTGTATTTAGGTGAGGAGTTAGTTCATTTTGGATCTCTTGTAAGACACAGCCTGGGACATCATCTGGTCACATTGAAGCTGTGTTTCTGGCTTTGGATAGGGCTGTTTTAACATGTGTGTCAGTGATTGATGGGGCCCTACATTCTTCTGGTATGGTTATGGGCCCTTTAGGGGGGTGAGAGGGGGTGAAGTTTGCACTAAACCTGTCTGCCAGAATGTTGGCAATATCAGTCGGTTCAGTGTATTTTGTGCCATTCTGCACTAACTCAGAGCAGATCTGAGAGTTTCCACTTGACATAGCTAAAGAACACTTTGTGGTTATCTTTGGAGTCACTGGCAATTTTTCTTTCGAAACTAGCCTTGGATGATTTTAATGAGGGATCACAGTTTCTTGCTGATACTGATCAGGCATGTCTTTCCTTCTTGGGATTTTACTCTTTTCTGTACTAGTTTCCTCCTTCTGCTTGTTTATGACAGGGGTCCACCAGACTGGTTTCCTTTTCTTGGAGGAGTGAGTCTTGGTTTTACTTGGGATGGCATTATCCATGCATTCCTGCAGATGCTCATAGAGTACCTTTGTAAAGGTTTCAGCAGTGTGGACAGCATTGTCCTTTAGCATGGGGGCTGTGAACCTTTCCACCTTGGTCTTAAGTAACGTGACGTTTGCTTTTGAAATTTTTTTCATGGTGGTTTCCTTGATTGGAGGTGGGGGTGGAATGTGGATATCCATAGTGATTAGTCTATAGTCTGATCTAACCAGCAAGGGGTTGACCTCCGGTGTGGAACACTGGTCACCCATGTTGGTGATGACCAGGTCCAATATGTTGTTCCCTCTGGTGGGGGTGTTGACCAGTTGATCCAGGGCATTCGAGTTTATAAATTCTAGGAATCATTGGGCAAGGGAGTTAGTACTTGAGTAGTTCTCCCAGGTTATGTTTGGGTAATTGAAATTACCCAGTATTAGGGTGTTTGGTAGGATATTTCCCAGTATCTCCAGAAATGCGGAATGGGGGTCCTGGGCCATGGTGGGTGATCTGTAGCAAGCTACAAATTGGATTGCAGTTTTGCCCATTGTTAATCGCACATGGATGATCTCTGATGTATTGTGCTGCGCCAGTAACCTAGAGGTGTGGGTATCCTTGATGAATATGGATACACCCCCACCTTTTGTGTTTCGGTCCTGGTTCTGTGGCTGAAAGGTATGGTATGAGTTATAGCCTAGTAGTGCCAGTGTGCTCTCAGAAGCCTTAAACCAGTTTCTGTTACTGCACAGATGTCGATGTTCTCCATACTGAGGAGCACCTCAAGTGTGTGCATTTTGAGGTTTAGTCTTCTGGCATTGAGTAGCATTACCCTCAGTTTTTGGTTACTTGTGCTATTTATGGTGGTGGGTTTGTCTTTTTTTTTTTTTTTCAATAATAAATCTTTATTATTTTTCACTTCTTCATACAAACTCTAATATTTATTACTAATGTAATACTAATTTCCAAACAACTTCTATCAACATTAACACAAAATATATACATTATTTACATAAATGCTTTCACCATTTGAATAACATATCTATAAAAATTATTATGTGCAAAGATAATCTCTTGAAATAGCAAGGTTCTTACAAAGGTTGTACTTTATAGTACAAAATAAAATAATAATGGGGTTTCCTGATTTCAGTGGATTAAGCTAATATAATGTTGAAAATTTGTTCCCAAATCTTTAGATTATTTGGATGTTTATTTTGGCTATTGATAACATATTTGTGGGCTAATATGTGTTTTATCACTAAGATCTTAAAATTTTCTCAAGACGTTTGAGTTGGGTTCAGCCAATTTGTAGCTATATAGAGCTTCATTAATAGGAAAATATTCATAAGTACACTCACCTGGGATCTAGGTGTATTATTTGGAGGAATATGTAATATCATAAATTTCCAAGATAACGTTGAATTTTGATACCCCATCTTCTGTAGTTGTAACCTTAGGGAATTCCAAAGTTAATATATACATTTACAGCTCCAAAACATATGAAGGAGGTCTGCAGTTTCGTCTTTACAATAAGGGCATTTTGGAGAATTCTTGGAGTTAAATTTATACAAGCTAAGGCGTGTGTAGTATGCATTATTGAATATCATGAGGTGGGTGAAAGTTAGCTTTTGGTGGGAGATTGATTTTGCTGTTAATTTAATTGCATTTATGAATTTACTTTCTTCAACCAAAGGTAATTTTTTCTTTTCAATAGTTCGATACAAGAAGGTGATCATGATATTTTATCAGTTTATAGGTGGACGTTATATATTTGGTCATTTGTAATAGAGCTTGCCATATTGAGGTACATTTCGTTAAATTCTCTTTATTATCAGATAAGCCTTTAAAGTAACCAGTAGATAATTCTTTAATCTGCCTCAATATGACTAAGTATGATTTGGGGAGATTCATTTCTTGTCTTAGATCATGGGCGGAATAATTCAGATATGGGTATATATCTTGTAGAGTTAAGTTTATTATTAGTGGGAAGTTTTTTAAGTCTATAAGTTGATTATTAATTCTTAGGTTAGGGTTTTATGAAAGGGTTGTAAGAACATCATATATTAAAATAGATTTAATGATCTAAAGAGATTTTGTAATGATGATATATAAATTTTTATATAATCCATTAGAGCATATGTTTTAATGATATCTCTGTTTAGAAAGGGTAAAGCTTTGGGATTCATGTTCAAATGTTCAACATGTTTGTAACCCAATCTTATCCAGTTAGGGGACCAGTTACTATTATGCATGTCATAGTTAGCTATTCTTAGAATTCTATTAGCATTTATAATTAAATAATAACTTCCAAAGTCGGGTAAATCTAACCCACCTTTATTTTTCAGGGTCATCAACTTATCGTATGATATTCTAGTTTTCCTTGGTTCCCATATAAATTTATCAAGTTTGATGTGGATTTGTTTGAAAAATTTATAGGGGATTAACACTTGAATGGATCTAAAGATATATAACATTCTGGGCAAGACATTCATTTTAATAATTGATACCTTTGCTAATGTGGGTAATTTCAGGTTATTCCATCTCCTTAGATCTAATAAAATTTGTTCCCATTTTAGTTTAACATTATTGAGATAGAAGTCCTTATTATCTGTGGAGAATGTGATTCCTAAATAAAACCAATATATTTCCTTTGAAAACACCTAAACCCTTTTCACTTCTACCTCTGATAGGGTTTGTCTTTTGAGCCTTGCCTAAAAAAGGCACTATGGGGGCGGCAAGAGCCTTGGCCAGTATTCAAAAGCCTAAGGGTGACAGGTGCAAGCCATCTCTTGTGAAGCAATGTGGCTTGTTGAGCATGTCATCCCAGGCAGACAGATACTGGATCCCCTTTGAATGACACCAGAAATTTAGCCAATTGTTGAAATTGATAATTTTTTCTTTATACCGTGGCATCATTCTTGGTGAGGGCAGAATGCTACTCAGGGTCATACCAGCCTGGGCTACATGATCAAAGAGCTCTTCCATGTCTTTTTTCATGTAGTCCAGGGAGGCACATCTCGGGTCATTCACACCAACATGGACAATGACAGAGTTGTATTTGTACTTGTTCTGGAGAGTCCTGAGTGCTTGTGTTATGTGGCGGAGCCTAGGACCTGACAGGAAGCTAACTGTAACCTTCTCCTTGTCCAGCCTAGTTAGTGGGACATCAGTGTGCCTGACTATAAAGTCACCTATTACTAGTGTGTTGGGTATGTTATTTTGCATTAAGGGCTGTGATTGCATGGCACACTGATTATGTGAAGTATGTGTTTCATGGTTGGTGATCGGGTGTGAAGGTTGCTTGGATGTCTGCTTTGTAGGTCTCTGTTGCTTTTGTATATTTTTATTTAGAGCATCCGAGTATGTTTTCATGTATTCATGTGTGTTATTTTCCAGTGTTGGTTCATTAGGTCTATGTGAGACTGGTAGTGTGTTGCAAGTATTACCCTTCTCCCCTTGACTGTCAGTTCCAGTCTTGGGTTGAGAGAGCTTTGCCTCCAGTTTGGCAGTGTAATTGCATCTCTCGCATATATTAGTGTTTGGTGGTGGTAGGAGGAGAGGGTTCTCTGTGTACATGAGGCAGTTGTATCATTGCCTCAAAATGCCCAGATTCACCAGTTGGACTGGAGAGTACACCAGAAACTGCCCTTTGGACATGCCTGAATAAGTAGAGTAAGCTGTTTTTCTGATTGTCTGGTGGGGACGAATAGAGAGCCTTGTCCTTCTGGACAGTTTAGGGGGGTCTAGTGCTAGAGTTAATTAGTGCTTGCCATGAGTTTTAAGCAAGTGCTTGACTGTGAAATGAATGGTTTTAGTGCTAAAGTTGAAGGTTTGTCTAGTTTCAAGGGAAAAATTTAAGAGTAGACTTTGTGGAGTCGGGAATAGTTTAACTCTAGCTAAACGGTGCTGCCCGGTGTGCTAAACTGCAAAAATGCGTTTTTTATAGCAGGGAAGCGAAAGAGATAGAAATTAGCCCAAAATGGTCGATAAACTACTAACTTCTGGGCTGAAACCACTCCTCCAGGGACAGATAGGCTGCTAAAAGCTCCCCTCTCTCACAGGTGAACAGAGAAACTTCCTTCTATCCAAGTAAGGTATGGGCAACACAGAAACTTGTAACACAGCCCTGGATTCAGCAATAACCTGAAAACTGGGCTATACTAGTTCAGAAAGGCGGGTAACAAGTATATATATATATATATATATATATATATATATATATATATATTTTTTTTTTTTTTTGCTTGAATTGCAGCTGCTGTACAGATATCGTTATGACAGACAACAATATTTTTGTCCACCCTGTTACCAATAAAAACTATACTTTTAAATGTGTAGCAACATGTAATACAGTATATGTGGTATATCTGGCAACATGTACAAAATTTCCATCATTTTATGTGGGAAAAATTACCAGGAAACTAAAGGAAAAAATAAGCATAAATCAGATATCCATAAACAGATACAACAAAATGCGTTGAGTAAGCATATTATGGATAAGAGTACTGAGCATACATTTAAATTCAGGGTAACAGAAACTGTACATAAACAAATAAGGGGGGGTGATACAAATAATTTACTAGAGAATAAAGAATATAGTTGGATTTTAAGAGTGCAGGCAGACAGAGCCTGAGTTGAATAACATGGTTAGTATTAAACCAGTCTTATTAGTTCATGCAATTTTAAGTATCACAATGCTATATTAGTATATTGCAATATATTTTATATAAAAATATCTCTAAATGTAGTACCCCCCCTTTTTATGTATTTTATACGCTTTTTATGTTTTTTTATGTAGTTTTAATATGGTTTACGAGTTTTTTATATGCATAATTTATAAGAAAGCTAAATGTATTATATAGTTTTCAAGGGTATTTTTAAGGGAATATATGTCTTTAAAATCAGATAATTGGTTGAACTTTTAAGAAATTATGTGATTAGCTGGCCGTGTTCACATGATTTTAGTTTAGTTCCATAAAGACTGAAAGAGTAAATAGAACGTATTAAGCGCTGAAGAAGGATTTATATCTGAAAGCTTTGCAATAAAGTATTGGCATTCTTGGAATTGGATTTTTTATTGTACTTTTATCCTTTAACTTCTGGTTTATCACCTCACTAACTTCGTATCTGTGCTGTTCATAGGTTCGCCCATGCTGCCCAGGATTGTTGACAGTTGCCACTAGTTCTGCCCACAGGGCTGTCTGCTGTTGCTGCTGTGGTCTGCTCCTCCCAAACATGACTGCGTGATGCAGTCTTAGGGCACCCAGGATTGCTGCAGTCTCAGTGTCAGAAAACGCTGGCTGGCGCTGTAGAGACATTCCACCTGAAAGACATGAACAGGGAAACACATCACAGGACCTCATACATCAGGCATCATTATGTACATATCCTGCAAATCCAAGTTTGCTAGCACTATCCACCACTAACACCCACATCATACCCCTGCCATCTATCAGCACAGTATGTGTGTGGGTAGTTTAACCATATTGGCATTACAGCATGCATTGACTCCTGATCTTGATGTTTCATGTTTCCTCCCAATGAGGGTCATTAATGTGCATAATCCTCCATTCATCTTTCCCATCAGATGGCACATGCAATAGCTTGGGACATCACAGAAGTTTCCTTCCAGGGCATACCAGCCCATCAGACATCTACCGTACACCTATAGGCAATGAGGCCAACCCTCTACTCAGTGTCATACATACCCCTCAAGAGTTACCTCACTCTGGCATGAAAAGCAATTACACACTCCACATTGCTGGGACTGCTGCACAAGAACAAGTCAGGCTCCAGTCTGTTAACACACACACACACACACACACACACACACACACACACACACACACACACACACACACACACACACCCTCCACCTGATGAGTGACCTGAAATGATCTTGTTGGCAGCTTGGATGTGTGTCACACACAATCACCCTGCGGGTGAATGGGCACCCTGTCCACATCAGGCAGAGTAGCTACCTATACCTTTGCAGGTGTAACATGGTCAACTGGATGGTTAATGGCACATACACCCTGTGTCTCTGTTGGATGGGGACATCAGCAGCTGCTTTGCATACACATGGGCTAAAATATGGCCTAGGGATATGGCTGCTCAGGGCCCAGAGCCTAGTAACCTGGTATGGTACATGGAATACCATAAGTGGCCTGTCTGCTATCACAGACTGTGTTGTTATGTGTCCATACACATCAGTGCCATCGACTGCTTTGTGTCCCCTGTGGGCAGCATTACATTACCATGTCTTCAAGCCTACATCCCACAAATAGGTGAGTGCTCCTACAGGTGCATGTGGACATTCCAGGAACATCTGAGCTACACAATAACTGAGAACAGTGCATACGTGTTATAGGGTGACCTCCTCATAGGTGTCTAACATCTTCAGCACCCAGATGTTTGTTGAATGTGTACATGTGCCTGAAAGATGTAGACCCCCCCCACCAGAAAAATGTGTATTTCCACACGCCAGTTGAACAATACATGATGTTTGTCCACATAGTTTGGGAAATGTGTCTGTGGTATGCCAGACCCCTGGGGTCACAGTGATGGTACCTGGGTATCTGGTACTGCATCCATTCCATTACATTGTATGCTCAGTATGTATGCACTGCTGCTGATCCAGTGCCAACATCCACCCACTACTACTACCTATAACTTGCTGTCCTGCTGTAGGGGTCAACAAGTATGCTAGCAATAGGTGTGAGGCAATCAGATACAAGTGTGGAGTATACACTCACCTAGGCAGAGTATGTCAGGAATGGTCAAGGAGTCCTGAACAATCTTTGAAATAAGCCTGTATGACATTTTCAGACTGAGAGGGGCTCAATGACGGTACATGATGTGATATGCCATCTGAATCCACCAGTGCATACTATCAGTGTGACTCCCCTGCACTGGCCAATCATCTGGGAGACTAAATACTTGCCACTACCACCAATGACGGATGCACACAATGGCAGGATAACAAGTACATGCACATTAAAGTACAATTATCCTTCAGAGCACACAGAGGTCACAGTCAGTTTGGGAGTCATTTCTCCCTCTCTCTCCACGTCCCCAATACTACTCCACACTGGCACACCTATGAGGTTAACATCTCAGCAGATCGGTCAGTCCAAAACATCCATCAGTCTTTCTGTCCAACCAGTACTTTGGGTCCCTGGCCATGTAGCTGATACACATGCTTTGCTATTTCAGTTTTGAATCACACACACACACTCCTGGTAAAGTCTGGCACAACTTTGCTACCTATGGGCCCTTTAGCCCAGACTTAAAAGTCGTTCTGACTGCTGCAATCCATCTCTTTAACAGCTACTGTAAGGCCCTCAACAAAGGGTGACAAATCCTACTGTGTGATGAGCCTATTAGCAAAATGGTAAGTGTGGCCAAGACCAAGGCTATTGGAGTGAGCTCTACAGTGTCACCTCATGTATATGAAAGTACTCTGAGACCTGACTTAGTGCTATACAGACCAGACACAATGACAAGGTTTAATGATATGTGATAATAACTAATAAAGGAACAACAGAATACTCTATCAATGCAGTAATTACACAGTTCAGACTCACAGGAATTAATTTACAACAACATTGCAGGACAATCTGCAATACATGCAGGAAACATGTAAAGTACTAGGTGCATAGATTCATAGGATGATACTAGGCTATTAGCCTGCCTGCCCTTATAAGCCTAGCCCGGATTTTTGCATAGAATAAACTCAGCAAAAATACTGGAACCTCACCACTTAAGGTAGCTGTTCTAAACAAATGTTTCAAACAGAAATAAAAATAATAAAAAAATAATAAAAATAAAAAACAAATGATAAAAAATAATAACAAAAAAAAGAAATAAAAATAATAAAAAATGCTGGCAAGCAATAGGCTGTAGATAAAAAATTATTGAACAACTTCAATAAATAAATAAAATGTTAGCACTTTTGGGTTAAACCTTTCATCAGACATTTACAGTCATTAACAACTTTTTATTTATACAAATTTTATCTGTGGCCTGTTGGTTGCCAGCATTTTTTATTAGATTTTTTCCCATGTCCCTTCAAAGTCAGCACCTGTTCCCCCTGTCCTGGTGGGATCCCAGGGGTGTCTTTTGTGTTTCCCATGCAGTCCTACAGCTTATTCTTAAAGAAGGCTAGAGATGTACTCTGCTAGACATGGGAGGGAGTGTATATTATAGACAGTGTATTCTTTGGGATACAACTCTATCCTGCCAACAAGAACTATTCATATCACAGATCAGGTGAGGGCCTTGCATGTAGGTTGCTCGAGTGGGATTTGCCTTACGAATATGCGGAAACTCCATCAAGGCTGATTTGGGAATGGCCTTGTATGCCAGACACATGTCACCTATGATCAGTTTGTATGAGGCTGAGTAGAGTGACAGGGCTTTCAGCCTATCTGTATAGAATAGGTGTTGCAGACCCTGGATTTTCCTGGTCAAGAACCTCTGTGGTCTCTGCAACTGTTGTATTTGGGTGGCAAGGTACATGCCAAATGAGCCATTGTACTTGGTAATCGGTCTGATAAGGGAAGAGTACAGGGATGCTATGGCCTCCTGATTTCTGGATTACATACCCTTATTTGTGAAGTGGGCCATGTGGACAGTCTTCCATACCATGGTACCAATGTTGTGGGAAACTGTCAGGTTGCTATCAACCTTGGTGCACAAGTTCCCTCACGCCTGATTGCATGCTCAGTACATTGTTATTACTGTCATAATTAGTGTGGAAGACATCTACCACAACAGGGATAATGATGCATTCCCTGGCATTCAGTTTGAGGCAATGCTTTTGACACCAGTCATTAATTTGAGTAAGGGCCTCTTGGAGGATGTTCACATCACTGGGGGGATGTAAGACAGAGGCCAGCTTGCAGTCATCTATAAACCTGGTCAGCCACAGACCACTGGTTTTGTCTTGCAGCTCAGAAAATGATATCCAAAAGAGTAGAGGCCCCAGACAGATCCTTGGGGTACACTGCTCTTTATGGGTCTACTACTAGAGGTGGCTTCCAATACTTTGACTAAGTGGGTACTATCATTGAGCCAGTTAGCTATCCATCTGGTAACATACAGGTTGATGCCTAGCTGTGTGGCTTATGTATTATGGCCAAATGTGGATTATTGTCAGAGGCTTTGACTAGATGAAGGTAGGCAGTTGCACAATCTTCCCCTCATCCATGTGTTTCTTGACCACTTCAAAGAAGTCGACCAGGTTTAACAGGCATGATCTCCCTTTAACAATACCAAACTGTCTGGACTCAAGCATTTTGAGGTTGCCGATGTCCCTGTTTATAAGGTCCTTAATAATGCCTTCAATGGTTTTGCAGATCAGTTTAGTTATGCTGATGTGCATATGATTGGTTGGGTCAGTGGATGCTCCCCCTTTGTGTACAGGGATGACAGTGGCTGTCCTCCAAGCAGATGGGATAACACTGGTGCTCAGGCTTTGGTTGACTACAGTGTGTAATGGAGCTGAGAGCTCATGCCTGAGTTTATGTAGAATGCAGCCAGGGATGTTACTAGGTACCATGGAGACTTCAGTTTGTTGCCATTGAGAGGGCATTATAGACCTGCTCCCTGATGATGAGGGGAGCGGGGCAGGTCCTGTGCATGTCCTGGTTTACTGATGAGGGGTCAGGGCTGTGAGGTCTTCACTTAACCTGTCTGCAGCAGGTTGGCTATATCTATGGTGTATGTGTATGTGGTGTTACTGACCACCAGTACAGAGCAGATTTGGTTGTTGCCTCTGAGATTGCAGACATATGTGAAGAAGGCCTTGTGATTGGCATTGGTGGATGTGTCCAATATGCACTCAAAGTTAGCCTTAGAGTAATTCACCTGTGACCTTATTTGCTTGTTCAGACAAAGGTGAGATTGCTTCCAATTTGGCACCTGCTCCTTCTTGGCCCTGTACAGCTAATATTTCCAGCTATTATGGAGTTTATGTATTGTTGCTGTCCACCACAGAGGTTTACTCTACCTTGGGGGAAATGATTTTGTCCAGTCAGGTATTGCTGTGTCCATACAGCTATGTAGGTGCTCATATAGATTTTTGGTGTAGGCTTGGACACAAAGTCATAACGCAGTTAAACACTTTTCCAAGTTCAGCTTAGTAATTATAATCAAACTAGTAATTAATTATGTTTCAATGTAATACAACAACCTGTATCTGCAAACATTTATGTCTGTTTGATGAACTGAAACTGAGATTACACACTTGTAAAACAAGTACAGCTTATTTAATTGACGTTTTGCAACTCATGTTTATATGTTTGAGGCTTCCAGCTACTACTATTAATACATACATGTGCACAGGTAATATGTGATATACATTTCTGTTCTTTGTCAGTATGGCACACTGTGTTTACACTCTTGGAGCTCAGTCATACCTCTCAACCTGTTAGAGCAAGACATCTGGACAAAGGCAGAAATAAATGGTGAGCAAGGGCCCAAAAATAGTGACACTTTATAAATATTGCTGTAACACACTTAGACAGTTGATAGCAAAGTAGGTTTTGCATTCACATGAATACTCTGAATTATATGACACCTGACATTCAAATGTATGCTATTATGTTATGACTTCAGTCTTTAATGATTTGGCAGTGATTTTCCAGACAAAACACAACTGTATGAAAAAATTAATACAACTATGAGGCAAACATGAGGTCAGTCCACAGAACTCTCGACAGTTGAAAGGTATGAGCTCAGTAGTGTCTATATCATGTTATCAAAATCTTACTACACCGAATCACTAAAGGCCGACCTCTAGTGATCGATGTAGTAAAGCATCGAATAACATTTAAAAAAAAAACAAACAAAAATAAAAACTAACTAGCATAGGCAAGGGGGGCAAGCCCCGCTGCACCCCCCACACCCCTCCTACTTAAATATTGCAACTCTGAGACCGCACTACATTGAGGTAAATGGAAATCTCCCCCTACGGAGATTTCCGTTTACCTGCAAGATGTTCTGCGCTTTCAATGTTGTGGTGCCAACAATATCAGCTTTGATATTGTCGGCTTTTGACATCGTGAAGTAGACCCGTTCAGTATATAACATACAGTTCAACACACACTTCTGCACCTGTTGTTGACTATGCACATAACCTATATAGGTCTCTTACATTTGCAAGACAAGCATATGTATCATAGTAGCATTCACAAGTGACATATGAATATTTACAACATCCCAGGTAGCTGTCCTGGTAGTCTCACAGTCAGTATTGTACAATAGAAACTCCAGTAGTAGTCATATGTGAGCTGACCTTTGCTGGGGTGACTCAGGGGCCAGAGCGGTGATCTATGTCACTGCAGACAGAGCCATCAGGGATGGCCGTAGGTGCTGGAAAGCAACATATCAGTCCAGCAAGTTTTGTTGAGACCTATTGTTTAACTTCCTTTTTAAAAACAGAAAAAAATGAAGACACAAACCACTGAAAAATTAGGCGATAGGAACACAATAAGAGCCGGCAAAATAATAAAATAGCATTTATTAGTAAGCGCTTTCAGTGAATGTTTTCCTTTTCAACTATTATGACAATTTTAATCATTTTAACAAAGAAAAATTACGGTTGTTTGTGACTGCTTACCATTTTATGTAAACAGGTATGTATGCCGTAGGTAACGACTTCTCATGGCATGCAAAGAAAGAACTTTTTTCTTTAAGATACTATAGAGACTTTTTAATTAAGGTACCAATTGAATAATTGGTTACTCATTCTTTTATATAATGTACATTAATTGATATTAATTTTGTTTTAGTCTGAGGAAGGTGAGGCACTGGTCCACACTGAAAGCGCTTACTAATAAATGCTATTTTATTATTTTGCCGGCTCTTATTGTGTTCCTATCGCCTAACTTCCTATTTACCATGATTGCATCCCCCATCTACATTCCATTGCATGCTTAATTGTTTGAGATACCTATTACAGTGGTGTAGTGTTTCCTCAGAGTAATCCAGAAGTGTTGCTTTCTGTATTCAAAGTCTGTCTTTCCATAAAAAAGGTTCAGACCTGTTTTACATAGGCAGCAGCTTGCCTTTTGTAGGTAATGCTCATGAGTTGGTGATGGCATGTGCACCAATTGGTGTCTCCCACTTGCTTATTGCATCTAGAACAACTGTGTTGTCTTTCCATTAACCAATGGCATGGCAACACAGTGCTATAATTAAGTCCATCATGTGGGTCTTGCCTCTTTTCCTTGCTTGTGAGGAGGACATTATGTAGGTGTGGGAGCTACAGCATCACAGAGGGTAGGTGGAAATACTGTCCACTGTTTGGATTGATGTGCTATATACACAGTTTTGCATGCTGTATCTGCATACCTGTCAACCTCTTACCACAAGAAATGTGGAGAAAGCCCAATGAAATGGGGGGCAAAGTTCCAAAATTAGGGACAGATTGTAAGTGTTGTTATACAGTTTGAAACTTGCTAGATTAACAGGGTTTATCTGGACATGCATTTTCTGTGTGATTTAAAGTCTGAACCTGATATCTATATGACATACCTCTCAACTGTCCAGATTTTCACAGAATGTCTAGAAGTTTGGCTCTTATTTTTAGACTGTTCCTCATATAATTGTTTTTTTTTTTGGAAAATCACGAGGATGATCTGAGGATTGACGTTACTAAGTAATGGCATCCATTTGTATTTCAGACTTCATATCCTGCAGAAAATGTATGTTAAAACAAACCCTGTCACTCCAGCAACATTTTCAGTTTATAACACCAATACTTAAAATACATCCCTATTTTTGGGCCTCTGTCCCCCAATTATGTCAGGCTTTGTTCAGATTTTTTGCACTAAGAGGTTGAGAGGTATGGTATATCATTACTTAGTGACTTCACTCCTGATTTCATCCCAGTGATTTAGCAGAATCCCAGAAATGTTATGAGGAAGAGGCCATAAATATGAGCCCAAACCTTGGACATTCTGTGGAAATCTCTACAGTTGAGAGTTATGTATGTCTGGCCACTGTTAACAGACCTTCAAGATTGTGTAGCAGTGTAGTGTGTAAATGTTTGTTGGGCTGAGTAGGGAGTTGGGAAGATGTGAGTGGCATAGATACCTTTCTATCTGACTGTGCATGCTGCTACAGTTGCTGGTGGTCTATCAACTGTATATGTTTTTAGGGGCAGACTGAGACATGTTCCTTAAAACACCAGGATTCCAAGTACACTGTAATTTGGGGCAGTATATATAGGAGTAGTGTGTGACTGACAATCAGGATATGTTCGTTAAAACAGTCATTATACTGTAGAGGTCAGTTAGCTTACTAGTATATTGCTTTGACTGTAGTGCAAATGGTTCTGGGTAAACAATTTCTCACCAATGTCTATTTTTCCCTACAGGTATATCCCTGTAGTGCATGATATATTTGCAAATGCATCAGCAATTCCCCAGAGCTGATTTGGTGTAGTGTTGTGTTCCTCTGACTGTAGTTCAGAAGGTGCTGGGTGAAATGCTTGGCAGCTCAGTGTTTTTTCCCTAATGTTACATGACTGCACTCAAACCTCTAAACTGCTCGGATTTTCATAGAATGTCTAGATGTCTGGCTCATATCTTTAGTCTGTTCCCCATAACTGTTGTGGATTTCTGACAATTCAATGGGATGATGTGAGGATTGAAGTCACTAAATAATAAGAAGCATTTGGGTCTCAGACTTGAACTATTTCAGAAAATATATGTTAAAACAAACTGTGTTACTGTAGCAACTTTCTAAGCTTATAAAATCATTAATTAAAATATGTCCCTATTTCTGGGCCTTTGTCCTCCCACTTTGTCTAGCTTTGTCCAGATCTCCTGCACTAAGAGGTTGAGTATATATATATATATATATATATATATATATATATATATATATATATATATATATATATGTGTGTGTGTGTGTGTGTGTGTGTGTAGAACATTACTAATTGCACTGTTTTTTTCAGTTAGATGACCATCCTACATGAAAGATTTACTGAAGCATTGTTGCCTTTCATAGCTCATGTGGAGTAGTGGTAGCTGAAGTGCACAAGGTTCTGGGTTTGAGACTTGCCAAGGGTGTGTATTTTTTCCCTTTTGTTAAATGACTGTAATGCATGATATGTTTGAAAAAGCATTATAAATTCCCAGAGCGCATATGGCATAGCGGTACATTGCTCTGACTGTAGTGTACAGGGTCCTGGATTTGGGATGTGCAGGGCTGGTTATTTTCTTGCTGGGCAGAACAGTGGCTGATTGAGACAGACTGATTAAAGCAGTTTTAAGTGGGTATGTGCGGGTTTGTGTGATGCTAAGAAATGCCAAGAGACGCTTAGCTTCCCTTACCTTTGCTTAGTGGCACTTACTCCCACTCAAACCCTTGTTAATTTCAAAAAAAGAAAAGAAAAATAGTGTGATAAAAAAGTGGTGAAATGGGACAAACAGGGGGAAAAACAATGTGAAAGGCAGCTAGGGATGTGCTGGATGGGTGTAGGAAAGGACCATAGCTGTTCATTTCTTCTACAGCAACAGCTGTGCATTTGTACAGATTTGGGGGATGAATTTGAACTCTCAAACACCAAAGAGAGAGGGGTGAGGATAACAGAAATGTGTTGTCAAGCCAATTGGACCACATTAGATGTGTCCACTTGACACGTGTGCGAAATGGATAGCTATGTATGGGGAGATATTTTTTTTGTGGGGACAGATGTCCCCTTTATTTTTAAGGTGAAAGTGGGATGTTGGGGAAGGGTTGTAGGTATGTTTGGGGAGGTAAGTTGGGTAGGTGAGGTTGCTTTTGCAAACAGACAAGACAGCAGACAGGGATGGTGTATGACACATGAGGGGGGTAAACACCTTGAACAGGGAGGGTGGTTGAGAATCAGAAGCCCATGCGCCCCCAGATGGAAACAGTGGAACTGAGGTCCCCACCCATGGGCAGTCACTACTGCCCCTTCCCAGCGTCAAAAGTGGTTGTACTGGGGGCTGGACATCAGGGGCAGGCTGCCCATTCTGGTGCACCAATCTGTCCTCGATCTTGCTCATCCATCTATCCAACTATGAGCAGATGACACTGTACACCATACCTCAGAACATGTTGCAAGTGACAGGTTCCTCTCAGTGCCCGTACCCAGGAGGGGAAGGACCCTTTCCCCTGAGGCAGTTCCATCCAAGGGTGGTGCAGAACAGGAGGAGAAGGAAGTTCTGGATTGGGTCCCAGATGTCCTTGGGCCCAGTGCCATGGCCAGATGAGGTGGGACAGGTGGATCCACTGGGATCTGCCTTCCCAAATGTGCTATGGTGTTGAGGTTTTCTAAAATGTATTGGTTAGTCAAGAACAAAACATTTCAAAATTAGTTATAACATCATGCATGGATGTTCCAATTAACCCAGAACAATAGATCTGAAGCAGTTGCACAGCAAACAGAACACATGCATAAATGGAACAGCAGTAAGCATTGTAACAGCATGCTAGTTACATTGACAGCAACAGGCCACCAACAATGGTATTTGAACAAGGTATGTTAATGTGCAACCAATTAATTATATGAACAATAATAGAACAGAAGTCCCAACATTAGGTTTTGAGAACAACATAACCGTAGTATATGCATAATAATTATTGATGCAGATAAGGGGTGTGGGAGAGAAAAAAGTCCATCAACAAACTGTATAAGCTTCTATTTTTCACAAGAGTACTGCTCAATACTCTACAGGTCTTCCCTCTCTTTACATCTACCTGTGGCCTATAGCTTCTGTAGCACATACATAACTGTTAAACTGTCAGTCTGGAATGGTATGGGGCACACTTTGACAAGACGAAGAAGGCGTACCCTGCACTGATGCTAGAGGCATACTTCACCTGGATTCATATCTGAGTCCAAGGTTATTGGCAGCAGTGACGACTAGCCATGACATTGTAATACTTGAGAGACATGTATCAAGAAGAGTGCATGGCATATGTACCTATCCTGCTGTCATTTGCGGACATGAGTTTGGACAGTAGAACCGTTCTACACAGTTTATTAGCATACCTTTCATACAGCTACTACAAACATTTCTTTACCTGTAGGACCTGTGGAGAAAATATCTGTTAACACTACCTAACTGTTTCTACAAATATTCAAGATTTCTTGAGTGTAAATATGCACACATCTTAGTACCACTCCCTGGATTCAAACCATGGTCTGGCTGTGCAAAAATGAACAACAAAGCTATTTTTTGTCACACTGAGCTACTGAGGAACTGCTGTTGATTATTTGACTGAATCCTGCAGAATTCTCTCTTGGTTAGACAGTCTGACCTTGTAATCTAAGTGTAGTGTCACCAAAGACTGAGGTGACAGATGAACATACATGCCTGAGATTCATGCAGGACAGATAGTGTACTGTGTATTAATTCTTTGAAATAATATGATCTGGAATGCTAAGGTTAACACAAGGCAATGCTGCAGGAGGCATACTATAATACATTACACATTACTATTCAAGATTCAGATCTCAGTGCAGGACATATTTCAGATTTCATTTATATCTTGTTTTACAGCTCCACAGTCTACATTTTTGCGTAACAGCTGGTTATCAGAACAACCTCAGTTAATGCATGCTGTTAAAGCCATATTTGCTGTGAAGAACCTGTACACATTCTATTTCTACAACAACATACCAGAGTAAACACAGCAGTTTGTGGTATAGATCTTTATTTCAGTAACACAACACAGTGCTTTATTACAGTTGTGATTCTACTTTCAGTAGTACTGCATATCCTGTAGATCAATATCGGTCTGACAAACTTTATTTATTCAGTACAGTCAGAACTCACTATACCTACTGGCAGTAAACAATGTACTCTTTCTTATTTATTGCACTAAATACTGCAAGATAGATCTGTACTCACCAGCCTCTTGGCACAGTCTTGGCAGTCTGTCCACATGAGCTTCCATGTTGTTAGCCCTCTCCTCTGCAGCTGAAGGGGAAAAAAACAAACATTAGGCATACCTGTCTATCACATACTCAAGCTAGAATTTGCTGCAGCTATGGATGAGATACCTGCTACATACTGGGGCATTCAGGTCCAGAGCATCTTGGATCCACTGGACCAAGAGCGCCCCCTTCCTATGCTTTAGGTCAGCATAATGATGCCGTACCTGCTCACCAGTTCAGAGGATTCCAGTGGCACTGGTGAAGTCACATGCCAGACAGTCCCAGGCCTCTGCTTTGTACTAAGAGCCCTGGTACTGGCCCTGCAGCAGTCTGTCATCATTGTGTTCAACGATGATTCCAGCCATGACCCTGCTGAGAGGGGGATGCGGATGTGAACATGATTCACTCTGTGTAGGGATAGCACTATTCCTACGTGAAGATTATTAAATCTGGGAGATAGTCTTAATTAAAAGTATATCTCTGTTGGAAGTGGTGACAAAATGTAATACTTTGATATAAAAAATCAGAGATCTTACAACTGCAATACTTCCTAAAATATTGCATTTTTTGAAAAACATGCCATTATTGTCAGTTTGTCTGGATCTTTAGGCCAGTCTAGGAGGTGAAGTTTAATACTGTTTTGGGGAGACTGGAGATATGAATTTTAAAATATAAGGTCTGTTTAGCTCTGAGACAAGAGGGGAGTAAGATTATGCTACATTTTCCCACTTATGTTCTTGCTTTTTGTTTGGTAGTCTATATTATTATTTCTCCTAAGGGTAATTAGGTTTGACAGGCACTTAATATTAGCATTATTAGTTTAAAGCTTATTTCTAGTTATTGGGTAATGGACTGGCAAATAAACCTTATGAGTTGAAATGATATAGGTTAAGAACACCAGTCTGTATGTAATAATAATACTAGTAATAAAAGGAAGAGATATTGTTGGGAGTGTGTGGGAAATGATGTATGATACTAGCTCAGTGAACAAGGTCATGAAACATCAGATGTCTAGGAAGAGAATTTCATTGGTTTACTTATTTACGGTTGCATTCAGCTTTTAAATCAACACAAAAACACTAAACTCAGTGACACTTCAATACCACAATGCAAATGGATTAGTGTTAGATGTGTCAGGTGGACTTGTGGATACCCAGTGTTGTGGGAAAGCTGAGGCTGGGCAATCCTCAGTGGAAATTAAGGTAGATGTAAAATCCATAATACATTTAAACTCATTAAAGATGAATAATGAGATATCTGGTTAGGAGCTGAAAGTGTAAAGAAATGGTCAAGAATATGGAACCATCAAATGAGAATTTTCCACAGATGTTACTTAACCTGAAGGAGATTATTTTTGGGTGATTGAAAAGTGGATATTAGGTGTTGAAGATGTGATGCATCTGAAGACTTCAATTGTGTGTGTTTTGTTCTTAATGAAAAGCATAGATTAGGTGGCAATAAGCAGTTAGAATTTTCATCAGGATGTTCAAAGTGCCTTCAGGATTTTTCTTGAAGGTCATGCTAACACGGTTTGAATGCAGGTCAAGAAATGTTGAGCAACAATATTTCCAAATAAAACATATAGTAGCTAGTGCCACCAACAGTGTTATACTAAGGAAATGGGAAAGCAACATTATCTCATTCAAGCCTATGGTGTCTTTTTGTATACTTCCTGTAAACTTAGCTCCTTATTGTGATTTACCAGCTAATAATAGGCAGTATTACAAAGAGCAAGAACCTAGTAACACAATGAAACAACAATTATTAATCTGTGATACCATAAAGTACAAAAAAACAATAACTATCACTTATTCATATTTTCATATTTGTTTTCATATTTCCATAACTGGGAGACAGACATATTATTGAGGAGTATGGTGTGAAATGCCATGATGGGAGACAAGAAAATTAATTGTCAATGTCCATTTATATCACATTATACTAGAGATATTACAAGTTGTTTGTCAGTGATTATAAAAATAAGCAATATTTCCATATTTACTTAATACTTGAGGGGAAAAAAAGACGCGTGACTTACAAACTGCTGCATGGTATCAGGTGAAATCTTAGATGCTGAAGAAAACTGTCATTAATATCTCCACTATAATTTGCACACGTTGATAGATGTTCAGTGTTATTTATATTGCTAATTATAGAATTAAACATCTGTTTTCATATTTCTGTAAAGATCTCAATAAGCATAACTCAGAGGAATTTTTTGCTATAATGTGAAAGCTTATGTCTGGTTAAAACAAACTTTCTATAAATACATGTTTAGGTTTTAGTCTGAGATGTGATAGCTTTGTTTGTGAAGGTTTAGTAAATATATAATTCTGGGTCTGTAAGCATTGCAATATATTACTGTATTTAGTGAAAGACTACAGGGGTAATTCAATAAAGCTTACATGGAGCTAATCTCCATGTAAGCATAATGGCATGTCTCAAACATGGAGTTTGGAGCCTGTGCGATCCAGGAAACAAGGCTGGGGGTGTGCATGAACCTCCCAGCACTATTCTGGCATGGAGACAATGGAATAAAGCAAATCACCTAATTTGCTGGTGAAAAACATGCAAATGAGGTGAATTTGTGATCCAGCAAGCAGACAGGCATCCATGTAGGAGCTGTGTCTGCAGCAGAAATGTATGCGGTTAGTAACCATGTACAAGACTGCAAAATTAAAACTGGGGTCGCGACAACTCCAAATAAAGCATGTATTATGTACATTAGGCATGCTAATGGCCAAAACTATGGCCATTGGCATACAAAAACATTTCAAAAGCATAAAAATCTTTTTTTTTTTTTTTTTTTTACCAGATACAGTCCATTTAAGTGGAGCACAGCGGGGTGCAAACAGGGATTGTGAAAAGAAAATTGAAAAATGCAATAAATGTGACACTTTTAATTTTGCCATTATACTGGCCAGCATGCAAACTCATAACAATGACAGGTAACAGTGGTTGCTAAGGACATAGGCTCTGGTGTAGTGCTGTAACTAGGGTATAAGCAAGTAGGGGTATGTAAATGAGTTAAGCTTATTGAATAACAAAATGTGACACTGTGTCCACAGGTACCTAACAATGTAGGGGTTATAATGTGGTGGTGTAGGCAGAAGAAGTGGCTGACATGAAAAGGGGGGTTGTCATGCTTTCTGTAAGCACATTGGTGCTTACAAATGCATCAGTGTCCATGAAAAGAGGATCTGTTAACGGAATGGAATGCAAGTTGTGTGTGACAGGAACTGTAATATACCCCTGCATTGTGAAAGTGCTGTAAGGTACTTTACAATAAAAAGTGCCCTCAGCAAACACCTCTGAACCTCTTAGAACAAGAAGTTTGGACAAAGGCAGTACAAAAGGTGGGGCAAAAGGCCAGAAATAGGGACAGTTTTTAAATATTGTCCCTGCAAACTTAGAAAGTTGATAGAATGACAGGTTTTGCATAAGCATGGATTTTCAAGGAACGTATGTGGCCTGCAACTGACATGCTAATGTTTGATATAGTGATATATATAAATTTAAAATGGTTATATGTTTTTTTCTACCGTATTTGAAGTTTAAGTATAGCTGAGTGGGTTTGAGTGCAGTGGCGCGTTGCTCAGCAGTGCTTAAAACAGTATGAAGAGCTATATAGAAATGCATAGCTGAAATATTCACCAGTAAAATAGCTCAGTGGTTAGAGTTCTGGCTTTGGATGCTGTAGATGTGCAGATTTAATACCAAGACAGGCAATTCATCTTTTACATGGGAAAGCATTGCTAAATTATTTTTTATTTTTAATGATGTAGTAATTGATATTTGTTAAACGGGGTAGTGTAGTTGGTCCAAAACTCCAGTGTCAGTGGATATATGATGTGAAATCCCCCATGTAAACACAAGTGTCCCATACAGAACAGTCACACCCCAAGGTAATGTAATCAAAGCACATAGGGGGACATCATGTAAAGCAAATTATATACACATAATAATATGTCAGTAATGATTAATTAATATGCAATGCTTCAGTATTGTTTTAACACTAAAACTGAGCAATGTTTAGCAGTGCTTAGCTCTGCTGAGCCAGTTTGAGCATTGCTAAGAAGTTTAATTCTAAGCAGCATTCAGCCCATCAAAGTGGATTTGAGCACTGTTAAACACTGCTCAGCATTTCTGAAACCAGCTAAGCAATGCTAAGCAAGGGTATGTGTCTGAGGCTGCTTAACTATGCCTAGCTGGTTTCATAAATGCTGAGCATGTTCATGTCCAGGGGAGGGCCCTTTTCTACTCAGCAATGTTCACACTAGCTGCAACAGTTTTAAAGGCCTAAAACTGGAGGAAATGGGAAAAATAAAATTAAAATAAAACGAAATAGTAGACAAAAGGCAATCAACTATAAATGACTAATAAGGCCTCTGACACTCACAGTGGCAAATTCAAACCCATCAATAATGTAGCTGACAGGTGGAATGTATCATAGTCAGCCAATCACACAGACAGCATCTGCAACACACCACTATAAAGTATGCAAGCACCCTTCAATCTAATTCTCCCACATACTGAACACCATTGGAGTACACACTTGGGAATTGTAACTGATAAAATGATAGGGGCTGCTACTGCCTTGCTACATGTTTATGTGCTACAGACTGAGGGCAGTGATGAGGAGGATGCTGACAACTGGGCCAGACTGAGGACGAGAACAGTGTTCATACCCAGGGTAACTGTTCAGGGGCTACATGAGCTGGAGATAGTAGAGCGCTACAGGGTGGGCAGGGACATACTTCAGCAACTCACCAAGATCTGCCACCCTCACCTGAGACCCAGAGCCAACAGAGGGGAACCCATCCCAGTCAAAACAAAGGTATGTGTAGCTTTAAGAATACTACCTACAGGTACTTTCCAAAGACCTACTGCGGGCATCAAGGAGGTCTCACAGGCATCTGCATCCAGGGTACTCCACCAGTTCCTGGATGTCATGCTAAGACATGCCAGTAAACACATTTATTTTCTCAGCAACCTTGAGGAGAGGACCAGCAATATGCATCTCTTTCACTATGTAGCAAACTACCCCGAGGTACTGGGTGCCAAAGACTGCATCCATGTCCACATCAAAGCACCACCCAGTGAAGTGGGTAGAGTCTATGTCAACCACAAGGGCTATCACTCCATGAACTTCCAGGTCATGTGCAATGCATCTTCCTCAAATTGTGTGCTGGCAGCCTTGGCAGTTATCACAACTCCCACATGTGGCATGCCTCACAGCTGTACCAGGCATGTGCCGGGGGGGGGGCATCCCGTATGGCTATTTCATGGGGGATGCTGACTATACACTGGAACTGTAGATGATGACACCCATCAGAAATTCATACACACAGACACACACACACACACACACACACACACACACACACACACACACACACACACACACACACACACACACACGGAAGAATGCCATAATGGGGCACACACACACAAGCTAGAAACATTGTAGAGCATGTGCTTGGGCTGTTCAAGTCATGGTTCTGCTACCTTGACATATGGTGGAGCCTTTCAGTACTCTCCAGCCACATGTGCACACATGTTAACAGTATCTGTCATGCTACACAATATGATGCTGCAGAAACAGTTATGGCAGGAACATTACAGGGAAGGGGGACAAAGCACCCCACCATTGCCAAAGTCCCCACAGACACAGAGGACTCAGAGGAGGAAACCCTGAGCCTCTCCCTGTAGGCAGACATAGACATGCCCAGTACACCCTAGCCTTGGCAAAGAGGCAATGCATAACACATACACTGACATCCTAGGGACCCAGGGAGTGACACCTCTCTCAGACTTGCACACACAGTAAAAAGGATGCCACACACATCACACTATCTGTGCCTTACCATGTATAGACTGTGTACTGGGTGCATCTGACAGAGTCATCTCTCAAGCAATGTCCTCACAACTGATGCAGGCACAAGGTACGCCACTCTTCTTAACAACAAATGAATGCTGTATTATGTTGTGCTAGCATATCTATGGTATCACTGCATGTATGTAAGGGAATGGGGTGGCCTACAGGGATAGCAGCAGACAACTGACAGCTATATGGGATAACAGGAAATGTCTGTCAAATGATGGCTTACCCAGAATATGCAGTAGTCCCCTAGGTGACAAAACTGACTGCAGTATATGTGGTGGCCTAACAAAATGTGGGGTCATAGGTCACATGCATGCATGTCATTGCTGGAGTCCCATACACACCTGTCGGCCTTTCACAGCAAGTCAGCTGTCCAAAGCCAGAAAGAAATGTGTGACAAAGGCCCACAAATAGGGACAATGGTAAAATAGTTCAATTACAAACTAACACACTGAGATCACAGCAGGTCTTCAGTTGCCTTAAGTGTCTGAAGAGTAAAAAGTCTGAAACTCAAATGTCTGTCATAACTGTCTAACCTTCAGTCTCTAGTGATATGCCAGTATTCTCCAAGACAAGCACAATACTATTCTAAATGGAACCAAAATGTAAAGCAAACATCTGGACATTCTGTGGAAATGTGTACAGTTGAGAGGTATGCCCACCTTCCCTAACACACCCGTCTTCCTGTAGTAATGCAGGAACATTTATGTTTGTAGGGTAATAGCAGCAGAGCACACATTCCCAGGTCTGTCCCAATCAACTTGCTAACTTGTAGCCTGTCCACAATATGCAGGGGTAAATGAGCTATGTATATGCATGGTTGATACTGTCAGGAAGTAAGCAGCACTTACTGTTGGCTGTTGCGGCTTAGTGGTCTAAGTACAGTACTGTGCTTGACAGGTTCCATGTTTCCAGACTGTTTGTGCAGACTATGTTGCATGTCAGCTACACCTACAGTAGGTGTAGTACAGACTCTCCAGATGTCAATATCCATTACTGCAGGAAAGATGGAAAATTGAGGGACAGGGGGGGCCACACATCCGAACCGTACACAGTTTAGAGTAACCTACACAGTGCCTAGTAGGACAGCAGGTCTTTGAAAGTCAGTGTACTGCCAGGTTATAAATGGCTGCCTCCTTACTGTGTCAGTACTGACAACAAGTCACTGGGCACCAGCCATAGCCATGGAATGACAGGGTGTCACAGAAGAACCACAAGTATGCCTCATATATCTGCTTTGCTTGTCATAACATTGCATTTGCCTGCCAAACTACTTGCAAAACAATAAAGGCTGATATGAAAACATCAATGGCAGACATAGGAGAAGCAGATGTCATACCCATAAGAAAAAGCAAGCTATTAACAAACCGTTCTCCAAACTATGTCTGGCAGAGCATCATTAACACCCTGTACCCATGTGTGGGCCTGTATCTGACTGATATATATGTGCCTGTCCAGATGTCACTCTGTGATGGTTTGACAGCTATGGCCGACATGTAGCAATATAATAACAATGCAACACAAACTGTCTGAGTATCACACAAGATGTAGGGGTGCATTGATGAACAACCTGCTGAACAGGTTCTGTTCTTCTGACTTCTACAGCTCAAAAACTGACCACAACCTTCTAAGGAAGGTTATCAGTAGCTACACACCACCCCCCCTCAGAACATGCAGACAAATATGCTGAACAGTATGCCAATGTAGTATACAAGTACTAGTACAACTGCATGGACTTAGCCATACCTAACAGAACTGACACCTGCTTCTCACGGAAACACAAATCTATGTGGTGGAGATCCTCCATCAACAGGCTTTACAACAAAAGGAAGCAACTGTTGTCCAAGGGTAAAAAGGCATAAATCCCCTACTGGAAAAACCAACCATGCCATAACAGAAATGCACAGAGATTCCCCCATCTTATCAATGCTAAATCCTTAGGAGAGCTACTGTGATACATATGTTGGACTTGGCAGTAAACAAAATGATTAACCACTATAGCACCCCTATGGTATCATCTTCCCTGACAAGATCCCACAGAAAAGAGGTCACGTTCAATATTGCCATCTCTCCTGACCCCCCTCTAGCCATGGTAAAATTAAAACATCTCCCAAGCAGATCACTACCACCTGAGGGCTGGTATAAACAGACAGGACAACAGCATCATCCACAAGGGAGAGTAAACCTGTCTGGAAACATCTGCAATAAAGAAACTATATATCAAAAGGATAACATTGGTGTCCAGGACCAAGAAGAAGAAGCAGGTGCACAATTGGAAGCAATCTCTCCTTAGACTGAACAAACAAATAAGAGCACCAGTGAAATCCTCTAAAGGCAACTCTGAGTCCAAATCACCCACATCTAAGACAGACAGTCATAAGGCCTTCCTCACATATGTCTGCATTTTCAAAGGAAGCTCCGAGATCTGTGAAGAACTGGTGTTCAAGGATACCACACACAAAAATGCTGCTGTAGATATAGCCAATCTACTGGCTGACAGATTCAGCAGAAATGTCTCCCCTCTGTCCCCCATCAGTAAAGCAGGAAATCCCTGGTACCTGACCACCCAACCTTTATCTCTAGGGAACAGGGCATCACTGCCCCTTCAAAGCCAAGAAGAAAGCCTCCATGGTACCTGAATACATACCAGGCTGCAACCTAC
Organism: Protopterus annectens; assembly: GCF_019279795.1. Lineage (NCBI taxonomy): Eukaryota > Metazoa > Chordata > Ceratodontiformes > Protopteridae > Protopterus > Protopterus annectens. The sequence goes on from NC_056737.1 coordinate 197,242,627, forward strand.
ATGAACTCAAGCTAGAACTGGCAGCACCATTATGCACCCTACTCAACCATAGCCAGAGTACTGGCTTTGTCCCAGCTGAGTGGCAGACAGCCACTGTCATCCCTTTACACAAGGTGGAGTGTTCACAGATCCAGGAAATTAAAGGCCCATCAGCCTAACTAGCCTGATCTGCAAGCTCATGCAATGGACTATCATGGACCTCTTTAACAGGGACATCAGCAAACTCCAAATACTCAACCCCACATGGTCTGTTTTTGTCAAGGGGAGATATGTCAGTTAAATCTGGCTGACTTTCCTTTAACAGTCACCAAAGGCAATGGATGAGGGAAAGATGATGCACACCAGCCACCTTGACTTGGCCAAAGCCTTACACACTATTCCCTACTTGGCCATAGTACATAAACTCTGTCTACTAGGCATCAATCTATATGTTACAAGATGGGTAGCAAACCGGCTCATTGATAGAACCCACCTAATCATAATAGGGGTAGCCAGCTCAAGCAGTACACCTATAATGACCCTGCATACCCCAGGGATCGGAGTTGGGGCCTCTGGTATCCAAGACATACTTCCCTGAGGTGCAGGCCAAAAACACTTGCCTATGGCTGACCAAGTTGGCAGATGACTGGAAGCTGGGAACAGTCATCAATTCCCTAAGTGATGTGGATGTCCTCCAGCCAGGATCTCACCAAAACAAATGACTGCTGCCAGAAACATGGCCTGAAGCTGAATGCCTCCAAATGCATCATCATCATCCCCTTCTGGGAGACTGTAATCTCTACATACTATCATGTTACCAACAATATCCTACATACACAATCAATAGTGAGGCATTTGACCACCCAGGTTGATAGCAACTTGAATTCTGAGCACTATGTTGCTTCCATTGTACTGAAAGCTTCATAGATGGGCCAACTCAAAAGTAAGGGTATCTTATCCAGGGACAAAGAGGTCATAACATCCATGTATTCTAACCTTATAATGCCAGTTATTTTGTACAACGCCCCCTTCGACATGTACCTCACAAAGCACATACAGCAAATGGAGAGACCACAGAGGTTCCTCACTGGGAGAATCCAGGCCCTCAAATACCTACCCTACACAGATAGGCTAAAAGCACTGTCCCTCTACTCAGTTCCATACAGACTCCTCAGAGGTGACCTCTGTCTGTCATACAAAGCAATCCAGACCCTGACTTGATGGGACTGCTGCACATCTGGAACTCAAGGCCTACTGGATCACCTGTAGGCAGAGCGTCAATTGTAGTCTATGATATAAATAGGACTTGTTGATGTGACAGATATATGCCCCATATGTAGGCAAACATCAACCGTAGTATGTGATATAAATAGGACTTGTTTTGTGACAGATATGTGTCCCACAGACTCCACTATCCATGGAATACACTCCCTGTCCACATCAATCCGAGTACCTCAGTACCACGTGTGAAGTGCATCCCGGATAAGTGCATGTGAAACAGAAAATACAGTCCTGTGATTCCACTTGTGTCCCTGCTGGACAGGACCTCTGGGTGCTGACATGTCTTAACATGGGCTATACTCTTATCTTTGAGGGTTATAAGGGCTTCAGAGCCAATAGCCTAATAACTTCATATCATCCTATGAACTATAAACAAATGTCTGTCAGTGGGTCATCACATTACTCTATACTGCTCTGCCACTGACATACCAGGAAATCACAGTGCTATGTAGGAAACAACACACATATTATGTAAATCTCTGCTCAATACAATGCACTCTGTACCCACACCAGGATATGACTTTTCAGTTAAGAAGGATACCACACAACCACATGATCCCCAGCAGGTAAAAGCTCCACTCTCTAAAGCCAAAAACACAACATCCATGGGATCGGACAAAATCCCAGGCTGCATTTTACACGAACTTCAGAATGAACTGGCTCCCCACCTAAGCACCATGTTCAATCATAGCCTCACATCAGGCTTTGTGCCCACTGAATGGCACACAGCAACAGTTATCCCACTCCACAAAGGCGGAGCCACCACTGATCCTGGGAACTATTATCCTATTAGCCCGATGAGCCTGGTCTGCAAGGCCATGGAACGTATCATCATGGAACTCATAAACAAAGACATTGGTAACCTTCAAACTCTGGAACCCACCCAGTTCGGGTTTGTGAAAGGCAGATCTCGCCTCCTGAATCTGATTGACTTCTTTGAGGCAGTCACCAAAGCCGTAGATGAGGGTAAGGTGGTTCACACAGCCTATCTTGACCTTGCTGAGGCTTTTGACACCATCCCCCATTCTGGAATTATAGCTAAACTCACTTAACTAGGTATAAATCCCTAATGTCATAAGATGGGTTGCCAACTTGCTCACTGACAGAGCCCACACTGTAAAAGTTGCAGACTCCAAATCTGACTTCAAGCCAGTGACAATTGGAGTACAACAGGGTTCAGTCCTGGGACCTCTCGTGTTTTGGTATCTACTTCTCTGAAGTACAGGATAACAAAGAAGGCCTCTGGCTAATGAAGTTCGCAGATGACTGCAAACTGGGAGCCATAGTCAATTCCCCAAAAGATGTGGACATCCTACAGAATGGCCTCACTGAGACAGATGCCTGGTGTCAGAGCCATGACCTCAAGCTCAGTGCCAAAAAGTGCATTGTCATCCCCTTTGGTAAAAACTCTGTACCCATGAACTACCACATAGGTAGCAGTCTACTTAACATTGAATGTGTGATAAGAGACCTTGGCACCCAGGTGGACAGTAGTCTCTCCTTTGATAATCACATTGCCACAGTAGCCAGGAAGACCTTCCACATGGCACACCTCATCACAAAAGGGTTCTCATCCAGGAAAAAAGAGGGCATTGTTCCCCTCTATTCGACACTCATTAGACCCATTATAGAGTACAATGCCCCTTTTGGAATGTACCTCACAAGACATCTGCAGCAGCTAGAAAGGCCACAGAAGTACCTCACAAAGAGGATTACTGGCCTCAAACAGATGCCCTACACTGACCGTCTCAAATAACTCCAGCTTTACTCCATAGCATATCGCCTACTTCGAGGTGATCTCTGCCTAACATATAAAGCTATGTCAAACCCAGAGCTGTTGGACATGCTACACCTAAATAAATCACAGTCCCTCCAAGCTACATGCTCTAGGGACCTAAACCTTGTCACCACAATAAACAGGACATGATGGAGGGATAGATTCCAGTCCCAGAGACTTCGCATACCCTGAAACAAGCTACCCATCTATGTCAAGCAAAGTTCCTCATTAGCACTCTTCAAGAAAAATCTTGATGAGTGGATGGGAAATAGGAAATGCACCCCAGGGATCATGCCTATGGCTCTGCTTGACTGGGCAATAGTAAAATAACTTTCTTGGGTGGCGTAATCCAGTGAACCTTTTTGGATAGGCTTACTTAGGTCCTTGGGTCAATAGCCTAGTACCTACCTATGAATCTATGAACCTATGAAGCCTGTATATCACTGAGGTGCTGGACTGTTTACACATCTTTATCAGCCAATCAGCTGTAGCCACACATCGCAACTGGCCAGATTTAGTGAGAATGCCTATAGTTTTGCTGATAATTTGGGTCTGTTCTTCATAAATCTTGTATTTCACTGTTAAATCACTGTGATGATCTGAAGGTATCTGTCAGTAAGTAATGACACAATACATTTCAGTATCAGGCATCATATATGCCAGAAAATGTCTGCTAAAACAAATCCTGTTACTCTAGCAACTTTCTAAAGTTTATAAGAGCAATATTTACAGTATCTCCATATGTTTGGGCCATTGACCCCCCCCCCCCCATTTCGGCAGGCTATCTCCAGATTTCTTGCACTAACAGGTTAAGTGGTAGCACACAAAACCCCAGACCGGAGTGCACCTATTTCCGGAATGGAGTCCTACTCTTACTATAGAAGGTCATACTGGACATGCTGTTACACTTAGAGAATAATAGCTCATGTCTAAACCCACATCGGACTATGCAACTGTATTGTGCATATATGTCTTTGCATACAGACAGCTATGTACATTTTAACCGTCTCTACCCACACCCATCAGATAGGTCTACCCTGAGCTAGCTCTAGGTGGCCCATATGTGATATATCTGCATCTGCTGCATGTGATACACAGACATACATATGGGCAAAATATAAAAATATTTCAAGCAGACACACACATAGACATGGGGAAGAGAGAGACGGGCAGTGATAGAGAGATAGACAGGGAGACGAGTGAGTCATAGACAGACATCCTGAGAGGCATAGAGTGATGTCCTGCTGCAGACAATTGCATACCAGTTATAACCAGTTGCATGTGCCTTCATAAAGGTGAGATACATTGTGTAATAGTAGTGAGGTAGGGTAGACACATAGACATGGGGAAGAGAGAGACAGGCAGTGATAGAGAGATAGACAGGGAGACACAGACAGAGAGTGAGTCATAGACAGACATCCTGAAAGGCATAGAGTGATGTCCTGCTGCAGACAATTGCATACCAGTTATAACCAGTTGCATGTGCCTTCATAAAGGTGAGATACATTGTATAATAGTAGTGAGGTAGGGTTTGTAACATGATATAACCTGCCTATGTGTGTGTGTTTATGTGTGTCACATACACATACAGGTGAGATGACACAAAGCCATTATACAGACCACACTTTCTGAATGATGACATGCATGACACACAAACAGACCACAACAGACATGGACAGGCCCTCAGCAACATGCAGTGCAGCTACATCCAGTTAATGTTGCTACTACTATAAACCTCTGAGATATGTGAGGAATGGTGGTATGTGATGGACCTTCACATAACACACAGTGCACACATGTACACAATACTAATGTACCCTGTATAGTACAGTGGCAATAACTGTACAAACATACATGCCAATATGTTACAGCTGCTGTGAATAGGCTCATGTAATGACCAGTGTGATGCACCCCAGTTAACCCCACCACAAGTGAACATGCATATATTGCAATATGACTAAGTGTAACAGTTGTGTGCATGGAAACGTACCTGCCCTTAACATGCCTAGGGTATTGGTGAGCCACAAGAAGACAGTTCCACACTTATCAGCTTCAACTTGCTGTTCCCCCAGTCAGACCAAAAGGACCAATGTAGTTGTAGGGGAGAGGCATTGTCAGCACACACATGTGGCATTGGTACAGGATAATATGTGCATTTATGAACATGTACAGTACAAGCTGTGATACTACCCAAATTACTGACATTCACAACAGGTTTGCACATGTATGCATTACAAACCCCACGCACAAATGCAGTTTGACCTGACATATGCATCCAGGCATGCAAAAGCTGCCACTATGAATGCTACAGTATTGATGTGATGACCACTGGGGCCTTACCTGGATGCTCCTCATCTGTTGACTTTGTGCCACCCACCTCCACTACATATGTAGAGGTGTGTTCCTGGGAGGCGGTGGCTCCATCAAGGTTGGCGAGGAACTCTTCTGTTGGTGTCAGTGGTGCTTCTGTAGCAGGCCCTTCACCAGTGCAAGCACAGTCCCTGGCTACAGCTGCAGCCCTTTGCTGTGCATTGTGTATTAGTTTTATGGCATGGTCTCTGACCAGTTCATAGCTCCTGCCGTGGTGTTCAATGTTGTTGACGGTCCCCACCAGTTCTGCCCAGAGGGCATTGCATTGCTGCATGTGCTGTTGGCTCCTCCCCAACAGTACCCTGTGATGTAGTCTCACAGCATCCAAGATCGCTGGAGTCTCGGTTGGATGACATCTCTGATATATCCCACCTGAAAGACATGAATAGGGGAACACATCACAGGACCACATACATTGGCTATCATCATGTACAGACCCTGTACATCCACACTTGCTAGCACTATCCACTGCAAACACCCATATTATACCCCTGCCATCTATCAGTACAGTATGTGTGTCAGTATTGTGAACATACCAGCACTACAGCATGCATTGCACCCTTATCCAGATGTGTCATGTTCCCCCTACTGAGGACCATTAATGTGCATAATCCACTATTCATCATTCATGTCACACAGCACACACAGCAGCTGGGGACATCACAGAGGTTCACCATCAGGGAATACCAGGCCATGAAACATCTACCATACACCTACAGGCTATAAGGCCAACCCTCTACCTGGTGTCATACACATTCCTCAGGAGTGACCTCATGGTGGCATGTGAGGAAATCACAGTCTCCACATTGCTGGAACTGCTGGCTGCATGAATGCAGGTCATGCTCCACTGTGTTAGCACACACACACACACACACACACACACACACACACACACACACACACACACACACACACACACACACACACACACACACACACACACACACACACCCTCAACCTGGTAAGTGATCTGGACTGACCTTGCTGGCAACACACATGTGTGTCACACACAATCATCCTGCAGTGGAATGGGCACACTGTCCACATCAGGCAGGGTAGCTGCCAAAACCTTTGCAGGCATAACTTGGTGAAATGGATGGTTAACAACACATGCACCCTTGGGATACCACCTGTGTCCCTGTTGGATGAGGACATCAGCTGCTGCCTTGCATACACATAAGCTAACTTGTGGCCTAAGCATACGGCTGTTCATGGCTCATAGCCTAGTAACCTGAAATGGTAGCAGGGCTACCAGAAATGGCCTAACTGCTATGACAGTCTGTGTTGTTATGTGTAAACACACATGACTGCCATTGATGGCTGGGTGTCCTGTATAGGAGTTACAGTGCCAGGTCATCCAACCTACCTCCGGCAAATAGGTGAGTGGTACTACAGGTGCATGTGGACATTCCAGGAACATCTGAGGTACACAGTAACATAGAGTGGTGCATATGTGGTGTAGGGTGACCTACTCAAAGGCGTCTGACATCTGCAGTACCCAGATGTTGGCAAAATGGGTACATGTACCTGATAGTTGTAGATTCCCCTGCTGAACAAGTGTGCATTTCCACACACAAGTTGGACAACACATGATGGTTGTCCACAGAGTTTCGGGGGTGTGTATGTGACATGCCAGACTCTTGGGGACACAGTAATGGTACATGAATTTCTAGTACTGTATTGATTCCCTTACATTGGATGCTCAGTATGTATACACTGCTGCTAAGCCAGAGCCAGTACCCCCCACTACTACTACCTATAACCTGCTGTCCTGCTGCAGGAGTTCACCAGGTATACTAGTCATATGTGTCAGTCAATCAGATACAGGTGTGCAGCACATATTGACCTCACCAGAGTGTGTCAGGAATGGTAAGGGAGACCTGGACAATCTGTGAAATAATCCTGTATGACATTGGCAGACTGACAGCAGCTCAATAATGGTACATGATGTGATATGCCAGCTGAATCCACCATTACATACTGTCAGTGTGACAACCCTGCACTGGTCCAGTAATCAAGGAGCCTCAATGCTCACCACTACCACCAGTGAGGGACATACACAATGGGGGATGATAAGTACACACACATTAAAGTACAATTACCCTTCGGAGCACACAGAGATCACAGTCAGTCTGGTGCTGGTTTCCCCCTATCTCCAGATTCCCCAGTAAGACTCCCCACTGGCACAGCTATACAGTTAATATCTCAGCAGAGTGGCCAAGCCAGAATATCCATCACCCTGTCTGTCTGACCAGTGCATCGTGTCTCTGGCCATGTAGCTGACACACACTTTAAGATTTGATTTATGAATCACACACACACACACACACACACACACACACACACACACACACACACACACACACACACACACACTCCTGGGAAAGGCTGACATAGGTTTACTAGCTAGGGCCCCTTTCAGACACACTTACAGGTAGTTCACACTGCCACAATCCAGCTGTATATCAGCTACTGCAAGGCCCTTAGCAAAGGGTGATGAATGCTACTGTGTGATGTGCCTATTAGCCAAATGGTAAATGTGAGCAAGAGCAAGGCTATTGGAGTGGGCTATACAGTGTCATCAAATACATATGCTAGTACACTAAGAGCTTACTTAGTTCTATACAGACCAGACACACTTACAAGGTTCAACTATATTTAATGATAACTAATAAAGGAACAATCAATACAGTGACTACATAGTTTAGACTCACAGGGAATATATTAAGACAATATTGCCGGACAGTCTGAAATAAATACAGCAAACATCTAAGGTAGTAGGTGCATAGGTTCATAAGATGATACCAGGTTATTGGGCAGGAGGCCCTTATAAGCCTAGCCATGGATTCTACCCATGTTCCTTCAAAATAAGCACCTGTTTCCCCTGTCCAGCAGAGACACAGGTAGGATGCCAGGGGTGTATGTTCTGTTTCCCATCCAGTCATCTAGGTTCCTCTTAAACAGGACTAGAGAGGTACTCTGCTTGACATGCAGAGGAAGTGTATTCCACAGACAGCTGGGTATTTTGGGACACAAATCTATCCTGGCAACATGTTCCATTCATGTCACAGACCAGGTTATGGCCTTGTGTGTGGATTGCGCGAGTGGAGTTTGTCATACAGATTTGCACCAACTCTATCAAGGCTAGGTTGGAAATGGCCTTGTATGCCAGTCACAGGTCTCCTCTGGGCAGTCGGTATGAGACTGAGTAGAGAAACAGGCTTATAGCCTATCTGTATAGCATAGGTGTTTGAGACCCTGCATTTTCCTGGTCGGGAACCTCTGTGATCTCTCCAACTGCTACATGTGCTTGGCAAAGTACATGCCTAAGGGGACATTGTACTAGAAAATGGGTCTGATAAGGGAAGAGTACAGGGACATTATGTCCTCCTCGTTCCTGGATGACATATCCTTTTTTTATGAGGTGGGTCATGAAGAAAGCCTTCTGTACAATGGTGGAAACATGGGGGTCAAAAGTCAGGTTGCTATCAACCTGGGTACCCAAATCTCTCACGAATGATTGCATGCTTTGTACATTGTTATCAATGTCGTATGTACCGGGGATGACATTTTCCCAAAGGAGATAATGATGCATGTCTTGCCATTCAGTGGCAGCCATGTTTCTGGCATCAGTCATTAGTTTGGGTAAGGCCCTCTTGCTGGATGTTCACATCAGTAGAGGAATTTAAGACAACACCCAGCTTACAGTCATCTGAAAACTTGGTCAGCCACATACCACTGTTTTTGGCATGCACAACAGAACTGTATATGCCAAACAATGGAGGCACCAAGAGAGATTATTGGGGTACACTAGTCATTACAGGTCTACTATTAGAGGTTGCTTCCCCTACTTTGACTGAGGGGGTTCTAGCACTGATCCATTTAGCTAATCATCTGGTAAACATAGAAGCTGAAACCTAGCTGGGAGGGTTTATGCATTATGGCAAGTGGGGAATACTATCAAAGGCTTTGGCTAGGTCAAGGTAGGCACTGTGCACTGTCTTCCCCTCGTCCATGACTTTGGTGAGTGTTTTGAAGAATTCAACCTAGTTTAACAGGCATGATCTCCCTTTGACAAAACCAAATTGTGTGTGGTCAAGTGCTTTGAGGTTGCCAATGTCATTGTTTATTAGGTCCATGATAACACACTCCACAGCCTTGCAGACCAGGCTAGTTAGGCAGATGCACTTATAATTGCCTGGGCCAATGGATGCTCCAACATTGCATGGAGGGATGACACTGGCTGTCCTCCATTCAGCTGTGATGAAGCCGGTGCTCATGCAGTGGTTGAATAGGATGTGTAATGGAGCAGTGACCTCATGTCTGAGTTCATGTAGGATACTGGCAGGGATGTTATCTGGTCCCATGGAGACTTAATTGCTTGCCTTTGAGAGACACTTGCAGAATAACAGACAGTAAAAGCCTTCAACCAGCAAAGACCAACTTATAAGGATGTAAGCTACCCCTCCCTGCCACAAGAGTGCAGACCACAAACCATCTTACTGTAAAACAACTGGCATGAAGCCCAAGTGCTTAAACCAAAAGGCTTAGAATGACAGTTACATTTTAATCAGGCTACTAACAAGCAGTATTACATGCAGCAGACTAAGTGCAACTGAGTACTTTTAAGAACAGGCAGCAAAAGCAATATAGTCCTGCCTTCTCCCAAAATTATACCACAGTATAAGGACAAAATTATTGACTTCAACAATTGGTTAAGCTTCCGGTGTCATTCAAAGGGGATCCAGTATTTGTCTGCCTGGGAAGACATGATCAATAAACCACGATGCTTTGCCAGAGATGGTCTGCACCTGTCACCCCTGGGATTCAGATTACTGGCTAAAGCTCTTGCCACCCCTATAGTGCCTTTTTTAGGCAAAGTTCAAAGGATAAAACCACTACTGTAACAGATAGAAGCAGGCAAAATCTGAAGGTAATGCTGCTCAATGCTAGAAGTCTACACCTCAAAATGCACTCTCTCCAGGCACTCCTAAAAATGGAGAACATCGATATCTGCGCAGTAACTGAGACCTAGTTCAAGGCTCCAGAGAGCCGCCCTGCAATACCAGGCTACAATTCTTACCACACATTTCGGCCACAAAACCAGGACTGAAACACTAAAGGTGGAGGAGTGTCCATATTCACAAAGGATATTCACACCTCCAGGCTAGTTGCCCAACACAATGCATCTGAAATTCTCCATGTGCAACTAACACTAGGTAAGACTGCAATCCAAATTGTAGCTTGCTACAGATCCCCAACCATGCCCCAAGATTCTCACTACACCTTTCTAAACATAATGGAAAATATTAAGATACAACCAAACACCCTAATACTGGGTGATTTCAACTATCCTGCCATTAAATGGGAAAGCTACTCAGGTACCAACTCCTTTTCCCAATGGTTCTTGGAATTCATAAATTCCAACGCCCTGGATCAACTAATCCATTGTCCCACCAGGGGCTCCAATATCCTAGACCTGGTAATTACCAACATGGGAGATAGATGCTCCACACCAGTGGTCAGCCCTCATTGGTCAGGTCTGACCATAAGCAAATCACCCTTGACATCCACATCCCACCCCACAGTAAGGAAACCTCCTTAAAAAACTTCTCCAAAGCCAACTTCAAGCTACTGAAGTCAGAAGTGACAAACTTCACAACACCCACACAGACGGGAACTGGAAGTTTGACTGCAGAATCCTACACTAAGGTACTGTACGAGCACATCCACTCGTGCACGAATTGTGCCATCCCAAACAGAACCAAGATGCTCTTCTCCAAAAAAAGGAAGCCAATCTGGGGGTGCCCTGCTATAAACAAACTATACAACAGAAGGAAGAAACTGTTGCAAAAAAGAGGAAAATCCCAGGATGCAAAAAACTCCCTCACCAGCCTCAGTAAGAAGCTGAGATCCCTCATAAAATCTTCAAAAGCTAGTTATGAAAATAAAATTGCCAAAGATTCCAAAGACAACCACAAGGCATTCTATAGTTATGTCAAGAATCTAAATGGCAATGCTCAGATCTGCTCTGAGTTACAACAGAATGGCATTAAATATACTGATCCCAAGGATACTGCTAATATCCTGGCAGATCGATTTAGTGCCAACTTCACCCCAGTCTCACCCCCTAAAGGGCCCATCTCAATACCAAACGATTGCCAAATTCAAATAATCACGGCCACACAGGTAGAAAGCACACTCTCCAAAGCTAAGAATACAGCATCCATGGGACCAGATGACATCCCAGGCTGTGTACTACATGAACTACAAAATGAACTGGCACCTCACCTAAGTGTCATGTTTAATCATAGCCTCACCTCAGGCTTCGTGCCCACTGAGTGGCGCACAGCTACAGTTATCTCACTCCACAAGGGAGGATCCACCTTAGATCCCGGGAACTACCGTCCCATTAGTCTGACAGGCCTGATTTGCAAGGGCATGGAACGCATTATCATGGAACTTATAAACAAAGACATTGGCAACCTTCAAGCACTGGACCCCACCCAGTTTTGGTTTATGAAGGGCTGATCTTGTCTCCTGAATCTGATTGACTTCTTCGAATCAGTCTCCAGAGCTGTGGATGAGGGTAAGGCAGTCTACACAGCCTATCTGGACCTCGCCAAGGCCTTTGACACCATACCCCACTCTGGAATCATGGATAAACGTACTAAGCTGGGCATAAATCCCTACGTCACTCAATGGGTTGCTAACTGGCTTACTGACAGAACCCAGACAGTAAAAGTAGCCAACTCCAAATCCAGCTCCAGATAAGTGACAAGTGGAGTACCTCAGGGTTCAGTCCTGGGACCGCTCTTGTTTGGCATCTACTTCTCTGAAGTACAGGCCAACACTAAGGGACTCTGGCTAACAAAGTTTGCAGATGACTGCAAATTGGGAGCCATTATTGAATCCCCAAATGATGTGGATATTCTACAAAAGGACCTTACAGAAACAGATGCCTGGTGCCAGAGCCATGGGCTCAAGCTTAATGCCAAGAAATGTATAGTTATCCCCTTTGGAAAAAAAAATATGTACCCATGAATTACCACATAGGTGGCAGGACACTAAACATCAAAAGTGTGATGAGAGACTTAGGGACACAGGTGGACAATGGTCTCACTTTCGATAACCACATTCCCACAACAGTCAGGAAATCCTTCTATGTGGCACACCTCATCACTAAGGGCTTTTCATCCAGAAAAAAGGAGGTCATTGTCCCACTGTACTCATCCCTCATTAGACCCATTATAGAGTATAATGCCCCATTTGGTATGTACCTCAGAAGACATCTGCAACAGCTGGAAAGGCCACAGAAATACCTCACTAAAAGAATCACAGGCCTAAAGCAGATGCCATATGCTGACCATCTAAAAAACCTCCAGCTATACTCTGTGGCATATTGTCTACTCAGAGGCAATCTCTGCTTAACATACAAGGCCATGTCAAACCCTGAGTTGTTGGACATGCTCCACTTAAAGAAATCCCAATCCCTCAGAGCCACACGCTCCAGGAATCTAAACCTTGTCATCACAATGAACAAAACATGCTGGAGGGATAGGTTCCTGACCCAAAGACTCCCCATACCCTGGAATAGACTGTCCATACATATCAAGCAGAGCGCCTCATTGGCCCTCTTCAAAAGGAACCTTGATGATTGGATGGGAGATAGGAAATTCATCCTGGGGATCATGTCAGTCACCCTGCTAGACAGGGGCCTGAAGAAGTAAATATTGTGGGAAGAAATATCCAGGGAATTGTTATGGCTAGGCTTGCATAGGCCCTAGGGCTGATAGCCTAGTACCAACCTATGAACCTATGAACCTATAAAGTAATACAGTATTAATTAACACAAATACAGTAAAACAGTTTTAATTTAGATTTAGTGGAAACAGATGAAACACAATACTTTAAGTTTGGGAAACCAAGGTGGGAGGAGGCTTCCCAAATGATCTATCTCTACTCAGTAGAATACACTGATGGGATGGGAATGGGAGCAGTGTCCAAAATGAGATTTATAGTAGGGACCGGCAACTCGCAAGCCACCAAATTTAAGGACACAACAAGGACTGGGCAAGTAGGAATGCAAACATTTATAACTCCAACAGAACAGAAAATGTAAAAAAAACAAACAAAAAAAAAAAAACAAATGTAATACTAGAATAAGATACAAAATAGAAGTGATCAAACCTTAAATAAATGTCTTCAAATCAACATTACAAGCAGAGATGACTGATACTCAGAGCAAAGCAGAACACACACTTCAGCTAACTACAGGTATTTCTAACTAAAAGAGCATTGCTGTCTGTCAGCTCCTCCAACTACTTAAATGATGCTATTCACAGTTTGCAAACAGATTCTTTGGTAACCTTTTTTTGAGTGACCCTAGCCAAGAACTCTTAAAACTCCAAAAGAACAGTAATGCAAAACTAAACAAATGTAATACTAGCATGAGATACAGAATAGAAGTGATCAAATGTTAAATCCAGAGCTTAAAATCAACATTAACTGCAGAGATGACTGATACTCAGAGCAATGCAGACCACACAAACATCAGAAAGATATACTATATTCCCATCTATATGTAAACGTTTTTACATGTCCCTAGTTCCTCACTATTAGCAAAGCAAATGCATATGAGTGGATAATGTCAGATACACAGACACATGTAACATGCAAATGTCTTTCTCTGAGACAGGTCTGGAAGTAATAATCAACATTCATGCTGGCTTAGCTCAGATTACATCAGTGTTTGTCACCTGCCTTCACTTGCCAGGCTAACAGCAACTAACATACATTTTGGCATCTCTGCATCAGAAGAGAATATCTGTCTGATATTTGTGTAGAACTGGAAGTCATAACACAGTTAAGCACTTCTACATTTTCAACCTAGTAATTATTTATGCTTCCAGCAATACAAAAACCTCTAGCTGTAGACATTTATGTCTGCTTGCTGCACTGAAACTGAGATAACACATTCATAAAACAACTTCAGCTTATTTACTTGACGTTTTGCAACTTATGTTTGTATGTTTGAGGCTTCCAGCTTCTACTATTAATACATTCATTTGCACAGGTAATACTTTCTATACATTTCTGTTCTATGTCAGTAACCTTTTAGAGCAAGACATCTGGGCAAAGGCAGAAATAAAGGGGGGACAAAGGCCAACACATAGTGGCACCTTATAAATATTGCTCTTGCACACTTCGACAGTTAATAGAATACTAGGTTTTGGATTTGCACGAGTTATCTGAAGGATATCACATCTGACATTCACATGTGTGTGCTGTTAGTTTATGACTTCTCTCTTTAATAATTTGCCATGGATTTGCCAGACAAAACACAAATGTAGGAGTGAGGAAAAATATAAGGAAAACATGTGGTAAGTCTGCAAAACTATGGACACTTGTAAGGTATGAGCTCAGTACATAACATACAGTTCAACCCACACACTTCTGCACCAGTTGTTTAATATCCACATAACATACATAGGTCTTTTACACTTGTAAGACACCCATATGTATGATATAAATATACACAAATGGCATGATAACTTACAACATCACAGTTAGCTGGGCTGGCAGTGTCACAGTCAATATTGTACAACAGACAATCCAGTAGTAATTATATGTGAGGTGACCCTTGCTGGGGTGAATCAGGGTCCAGAGCTGTGATCTATGTCACTGCAGGCCATACCTCTCAACCTGTCAGAGCAAGGCATCTGGACAAAGCCATAATTAAAAGTGTGACAAAGGCCCAAAAATAGGGACAGTTTATAACTATTGCTCTTTACAAACTTAGAAAGTTTTAGAATAACAGGCTTTGCATTAACATGACTTTTCTGTAGAGAATGGAGACTGGAACTGAACTGTCTGTCATTATTTTCTAACTTCAGTCCTTCATGATTTGCCACTAATTTGCCAGAAAACCACAATTTATGGAAAACATGGGCAAAATTGTGAGGAAAAAATCAGGACATTCTGCAAAACTCTGTACAGTTCAGAGGTATGCTGCAGACATAGCCATCATGGATGGCTGTAGGTACTGGACAACAGACTACCATCAACATGACAGTCCAGGAAATGTTGTTGAGAGCTACTGTTTAAATTCCTATTTCCCATGACTGCATTCCCCATCTGCATTCCATTGCATACCTAATTGTTTGACATCCCTGGTATAGTGCTGTACTCCTTTTTTCAGAATAAATCCACAAAAGATGTTGTGAAAAGCCACAGTCTGTCTTCTTGATAAAGTATCAGACCTGTTTAGCATAGGCAGCTACTTGCCTTTTGTAGGTAAGGTTCATGAACAGGTGATGGCCTGTGCACCAACATGTTGCTCTCATTTGCTAATTGCATCCAGAACAGCTGGGTTGCCTTCTCATTAGCCAATGTCATGGCAACACAGTGCTGTAATTAAGGCCTTCATGTGGGCTTTGCCCCTTTTCCTGGCCTGTGAGGAGGACATTATGGAGGTGTGGGAGCTACAGCATCACAGAGGGTAGGTGGAAATATTGTCCACTGTTTGGATTGATGTGTTGTGGTCACAGTTTTGCATGCTATGTCTGCATACCTCTCAATGTCTTAGCATAGGAAATGTGGACAAAGTGCAACAAAATGTGTGGACAAAAGGTCAAATATAGGGAGAGATTTTAAATATTGCTGTCATAACCTTAGAAAATTGCTAGAGGAATAGGGTTTGTTTTGATATTCATTTTCTGAGGGATTTGAAGTCTGCCACTCAAATGTGTATTATTATTTAGTAACTTCCATCCTGATATAATCCCAGTGATTTAGCAGAATACACAAATGTTGTGAGGAACAGGCCATAAATATGAGCCATAACCCTGGACATTGTGTGGAAATCTGTACAGTCATATGTGACACTTTGCAGCATTTATTTGTCTGTGTACTGGTTCTGTGTCTGTCAGAGGCCCAAGTACACTGTGATTTTGGCCACTATATGTTGAAGTTCTGTGTGACTGGCTATCAGGATCTGTTTATAAAACCCAGTTGCTGGACTCAAGAGATCAGTTGGCCTACTGGTATGTTGCACTGACTGCAGTTCAAATGGCTCTGTGTTCATAATTTGGCAGCAATGTTTTTCACCTTAAAGGTATATCCTTGTGCTGCCTGATAACTTTACAAATGTATCAGCATACCAAAAACTGTACATATTTTCACAGAATGTCTGGATTTAGTGCTCATATTTTTACTCTGTTCCTCAGCATATTTGTTGTTTTCTGGCAAATAACTGGGATAATCTGAGGTCTGATGGCACTAAATAATGACAGGGCTTTGAGTTACAGACTTCACATCCTTCAGAAAAGGTATGTTAAAACAAACCATGTTACTCTAGCAACTTTCTTATATGTATAACTGCACTATGTAAAATATGTGCCTATTATTTGGCCTTTGTCCCCCATTTTGTCGGTCTTCAGCCAGATTTCTTACACTAAGAGGTTGAGAGGTATGTGCATCAAAAATTTCCCAGAGCTGAATTTTTGTAGTGGTGTGTTTTGGTGACTGTATTTCAGAAGTTCCTGTGTTCATGACTCTTCAGCTTTGTCTTTTTTTCCCTAATGTTAAGTGACTGTAATGCATGATATGCTTGAAAAAGCAACAGAAATTCCCACAGCTGATTTGGCATAGTGGTACATTGCTCTAACTGTAGTGCAGGGGGTCCTGGATTCAAAAGTTGGCAGTAGTATCTTTTTTCCCTAATGCTACATGACTGTAATGCATGATATGTTTGAAAACGCATTGCAAATTCCCACAGCTCATTTGCTGTAGTGGTCTGTTGCTGTGGCTGTAGTGGACAGGATCCTGAGTTCAAGACCTGCCAGTGCTTGTTATTTTGTTGCTGGGCAGAACAGGGGCTTATTGAGACAGAGTGATTAAAGCAGTTTTAAGCAGGTTGGCACAGGTTTGTGCAATGTGCCACAATGCCAAGAGGTGCTTAGTCATTTTTGGCTTTGCTTGGTGCTTCTTATTCCCACTTAAACCCATGTTAATTTCAAAAAAGAAAATAAAAAAGGTGATAGGAATGTACTATAATGGGAGCAAGCAGGGGATAAAACAATGTGAAAGTCAGCTAGGAATGTGCGCGATGGGTGTAGAAAAGGACCATGCCTCTCCATTTCTTCTGCAGTAGCAGCTGTGAATAATGTTGAAAATTTGGAATTTAGAGCCTCACACCACACAGGGTGGGGTGTGGGTGACAATACATTGGTTGAGCAGATCAATGGTAAATTGATTGATGTCAGTGTACATGGGGGCAAAATGGAGAGCTATGTATGGGACATGATTTTATGGGGGGGGCAGATGCCCCCTTTTTAAAAGGTGAGAGTGGGATGTTGGGGAAAGGTTGTAAGTATGTTTGAGATGGTAAGTTGGACAGGAGAGGTTGCTTTTACAGACAGACAAGACAGACAAGATAGCAGACAGAGGCAGTGTAGAACACATGAGGGGAGTAAACACCTTGGACTGCAGGGTGGTTGGGAATCAGAGGTCCATTTGCCCCAGATGGAAGCAGTGGGGTTGAGGTCCCCACCTATGGGCAGTCACCACTGCCTCTTCACAGCCCCAAAGGTGGCTGTGCTGGGGGCTCGACAACAGGGGCAGGCTGCTCATCAAGGTGTGTCAGTCTGCCCTCAATCTGCCTCAGGCATACATCCAGCTTTGTCTGGATGACCCTGCACACCATACC
Source organism: Protopterus annectens (assembly GCF_019279795.1). Taxonomy (NCBI): domain Eukaryota; kingdom Metazoa; phylum Chordata; order Ceratodontiformes; family Protopteridae; genus Protopterus; species Protopterus annectens. Next base: position 197,260,743 of record NC_056737.1, read on the forward strand.
TCTGAACTGTTTGTGGGTGTCTGGCTCCTCTCCACACCCTCACCCAGAGGGAACAGGGCCCATCCCCTCAGGTGGTTTCAACCAAGGGTGGTGCAGGACCAGTGGAGGACGCAGTTCTGGGTTGGTTTTCAGATATGCTGGGGCCCGGTGCAATGGCCAGATGAGGCAGGACAAGCAGATCTACTGGGATCTGCTTTCCAAACTTGTGATGGTGTTGAGGTTTTTCAAAATGCATTGGTTAGCCATGAACAAAACATTTCAAAATTAGTTATAACAGCATGCATGGATGTTCCAATTAACCCAGAACAATAGAATTGAAACAATTGTATAGCAAACAAAAAACATGAGTAAATGGAATAACAGTCAGCATTGCAACAGCATGCCAGTTACATTTAATGGCAACAGGTCACCAGCAATGGTAATTGAACAAGGTATGTTAATATGCCACCAATTAAATATATGAACAATAATAGAACATAAGTCCCACCATTAGGTTTGGAGAATAACATACCTGTAGTATATGAATAATAATTATTGATGGAGATAAGGGGTGGGGGAGAGAAGAAAAGTCCATTAACAACTGCATAGGCTTCTTTTTTCACAACAGTACTGCTCAGTACTGTACAGGTCTCCCTCACTTTACATCTACCTGTGGCCCATAGCTTCTGTAGCATATACATAACTGTTAAACTGTCAACCTGGAATGGTATGGGGCAAACTGTAACAACTCTGGCTACATGACTAGAGGGGACTCGTACATGTTAGGGTTACATATATGACGAAGAAGATGTACCATGCACTGATGTGTGAGTGTGCTACTAGTATACTTCACCTGGATTCATATCTGTGTCCAAGGTTATTGGCAGCAGTGATCACTAGCCATGACAGTGTAACACTTGAGAGACATGTATCGGGAAGAGTGCATGGTGTATGTGCCTATCCTGCTGTCATTTGCTGGCATGGAGTTGGACACTAGAACAGTTGTACACAGTTTATTAGTTTTTTACCCTGTATACAGCTACTACAAAAATTTCTTTACCTGTAAAATCTGTGGAGAACATATCTGTTAACACTACCTGACTGTTTCTACAAATATTCAAGATTACTTGAGTGTAAATATTCACACATCTTAGTACCACTCCCTGGATTCCAGCTGTGGTCTTTGTGTGCAAATATGATCGACAAACGCATTTCTCATCACACTGAGCTGTTGGGAAACTGCTCTCTTGCTTGACTGATTTTTGCCTAATACTCATCAATCAATTTACCATTGAACAATCTGAACTTGTAATCTAAGTGTAGTGTCACCTAAGACTGTAGTGACAGTTGAACATACATGCCTGAGATTCATGCAGGACAGAAAGTGTACTGTGTATTAATCCTTTGAAATAATAAGATCTGAAATGCAAAGGTTAACACAAGGCAATGTTGCAAGAGACACATTATAAAACATTACACATTACTATCTAAGGTTCAGATCTTAGTGCAGGACATATTTCATATTTCATTGTTATCTTGTTTTACAGCTCCACAATCTAGTTTTGCATAACAGCTCATTATCAGAACAACCTCAGTTAATGCATGCTGTGAAAGCTATATTTGCTGTGAAGCACCTGTACACATTCTATTTTTTCAACAACATACCAGATAAAACACAACAGGTTGTGTTATAAATCTTTATTTGAGTAACATGACACAGTGCTTCATTACAGATGAGATTCTACATTCAGTAGTATTGCATATCCTGTAGATCAATATTGGTCTGACAAACTTTATTTATTCAGTACACTCAGAACACAATATACCTACTGGCAGCAAACAATGCACTCCTTCTTATCTATTGCACTATATACTGCAAGATAGACCTGTGTTCACCAGACTCATGGTGCAGCCTCACCAGTCTGTCTGCATGGACATCCACATTGCTAGCTCTCACCTCTACAGCTGTAGGGAAAACACAACCATTATGCATACCTGTCTATCACATACTCAAGCTAGAATTTGGTACAGCTATGGGTGAAATACAAACTAATGGGCATTCATGTCTTGAGCATCCTGGATCCATTGGGCAGAGAGCGCCCCTTTCTCAGCTTTAGGTTGGCATAGTGATGCTGTACCTGCTCACCAATTTGTGGGATTCCAGTGGTACTGGTGAGGGAGCATGCCGGATGGTCCCAGACCTCACATTTGTATTGGGAGCACTGGCATTGGCCCTGCAGCAGTCTGTCACCATGGTGTTGCACAAGAAGCCCAGCCATAACCCTGGACTCCAAAATGCCCCAGCACTGCACCCGAAAGTGAGCTCCCTCTCAAACTCCAGACATAGCTCCTAAGTTGATCAAACTACAACAGCGTCTGGCTGTATTCTCATCTGTATGGTTTAAATAATGCCATATTCCTGCCCTTTGCTGCCATTGGACCATTTTTGAAAATACTACGCACAGCTCAGCAGTGCTTAAAGTGGCAAAGGCTGAACAGTGCTTAGCAATGCACAAATCTACTTAGATGGGCTGAATGCTGCTTGGAATAAACTTTAAACTGGCTAAGCAGAACTAAGCACTGCTAAACATTGCTCAGTTTTTATTTTAAAAAAATATTTAAGAATTACATATTAATTAATCATTACTGAAATTATTAAGTATATATAATTTACTTTACATGACGCACCACTGTATGCTTTGATTACATTACCTTGGGGTGTTACTGTACTATATGGGACACTTGTGTTTACATGGGGGATTTCACATCATATATCCACTGATACTGGAATTTTGGATGAACTACACTAGCCTGATTAACAAATATCACTTACTACATCATTAAAAATAAAAAAAATAATTTAACAATGCTTTCCCATGTAAAAGCTATATTGCCTGTCTTGGTATTCAAACTGTGCACCCACTGCACACAAAGTCAGAACAATAATCACTGAGCTTTCTCGCTGATAAAAAATTCAGCTATACATTTCTATATAGCTCTGCATACTGTTTTAAGCACTGCTGAGCGAAGCACTGCCATGCGCAAACCTGCTCAGCTATGCTTAAACTTCACATTTAAAGGGGAAAAAATGTATACAACCATTTTAAATAGATATATCTCAATATATAAAATGTCAGCATGTCAGTTGCAGGCCACATACTCTTCATGAC
>NC_056737.1:197268891-197451391 GCF_019279795.1 Protopterus annectens
CCATTTTAAACCATGAAAGACCCAATCCTATTTTACCTCCTATTTATTCACAAAGCCAGTGGCTCTACAAATATCCACATTAAGGGCCTACAGCTACACCAAGAGATAAATAACATCCACTGAAGGGATAGGGTCATAACCTAACATATTCCTAGCCTATGGAATAAGGTCAAACAAAGTTCTAATTTGACTACTTTTAAAGCTGGTCTTTTTGAGTGGATGGATAGACACAAATTTACATCCAGATTATCATGTATGGCACAGCTAGATTTTGGAGTGGAGCACTATTAAGTGCTTGAAAAGGGTGGCAAGAACTTTTAAGTTTGTCTGCCTAAAGAGATATAAGGCTAGGCATCCTATGGTCCATGTTGTCACTTGACTAATATGCTTGTATGTTATAAACCTGGACATGCATGTAGCTCACCCCACATCTCCTCAGCCATGGTTAAATCTCACAGCAAATCGGTCATCACTCTATCTCTCAGTCATACTGGAACCATCCTGCCAACCAAGCAAAACCACCTTTATGAACTTCTCTGGGGGATAACTGTTTCAGGTAGGAGAAGACCTCAGCAAAATAATCAACAATACTCCGTAAATTAACCAAGATGAGAGGGATTATGCATTCAAGCCTAATTTTTACCAGGATCGAAACAGCTACATAGAAAAGTTAATACCTGTCCACCCTAAACACAATGGTAAATGCAACAACAGATATCTGTTGGAATTGCTGCATTAATGAACAGTATAATAAAATAATGAAAAATGTAACTGTTGTAAACATCCCCATTCCCTCACCTAAAGGCTTCAATGAAACATGTGAGCAAGGAATTTAAGAGTTCTGTTAAAAAATGTAACATAGGTTTCGAGCTTAGGATTGCTACAGATACTAAAAGAAACTAAAAAAATCATTCTTCAGTTATGCCGAGAAATTAGATAATGTCCAGGAGCATATGAGCTCATCCATAATAGTATCATACATTCTCATACCAAGGATAAAGCCAACATATTAACAAAGGATATTAGTGCCGACATTACCAATCTATCTACACTGCTACCCCCTGCTATGCATAAAAATTAAATTTTGTTTCAACTGAAATCACCAGGGAACAAGTCTTAAAATCATTGTCAAAAGCTAAAAATACTACTTCTTTGAGACCAGACAACATAAACTGCATTATCATACACTCTCAATGGCTCTTCTCAAAGTATTTATTTTCAAGCAATCTACATTTGTGCTTGATACCTGGACTACAGCTGTTGATACTTCCCTACACAAGGATGCTCCTTAATGGACTTATTATGTAATTACCAGCCTTATATGCAAACTATGGAACATATAATTCCAGAACTCATTTATGCAAACCTAAGCAACAATTAATCTAGACACCAGTTTTGTTTTGTGAAGGGCAGGACCTGTCTCCTGAACCTAGAAAGTTTCTTTGCAATGTTACAGAGGCTGCTGACAGTGGCTACTATGTGCATTCTCCTTGCCTTGATCTGGCCAAAAATATGACACTATACAGCATGTCAACTTCACAGAAAAGTCATACAAGCTCAACATAAACTTCTGCTTTGTATGTTAAATTGCAAATTGGCTAACGGATTCCATGTAGAGAATGTTGCTGATACCCTCTCTGAAAGTAAAGCTGTAACTAGAGGGGTACCATAGCAATCAGTGCTGGACCCTATCTTGTTATTCTAGAATTGTGGATGCCCAAGTTTGCTGATGACTGTAGGGTGGGCACTACTATTGGGTTATTGGGATAAACAGTTCCTGCAAGGGGTGGAATATGCACACATCTGGTGTATCAAAAACAGCTTCAAACTAAATGCAAAGGAGTACAACATAGTAACATTCAAAAAAAAAAATCTGCTCCTGCCTGATATGTTGTAAACTGTACTCCTCTTAAGAAAGACACAGTTATAAGTGGCCTGACTACTTATGTGGACATTTCTCTCTAATTCAGTCATCATTTTCTACTATAGTCAGGTTGCCTTGCCTTGACCCAGTTATTTATTATATTATCAAGGTCCAAAAAAGTCATCCTACTGCTGTACCCATCCTGTATCAGAAACATCATTGTATACATTGCTCCTTTCAGGATGTACCAAATATATGGCTCAGCCGCAAAGACCAAAAGATTTCTAGAAAGAAAATTAAAGGCCTTACATTTGTGAACTAAAACAAGATGCAGACATGATTCTTCTTATACTCAGTAGACAACCAGCTTCTCTGAGGTGATCTATGTCTCACTTTTTAAGTCCTAAAAGACCCACCCCAGGATTCAATAAACTCCATGCAGGAATAATGCTATTCCTGCAAGGAGTGATCCGTGTCCATTTCCGCATAGCTTTAAAAGCAGCACACCTTGCATATTCACGAAGGCATACTACTGCTAAGGCTAAGCAGACACGAACACTACTGAGTGCAGGAGGCATGTTTAAGTAGTGCACGCACATCTAACATGCCTCCTGCACTCTCAAAGTGCCATACAGCACTTTTTCAATGCTTTTCAGTGTTCACCGACATTGAAAGCAAATAAAATAGTTTACCAGTATCCATGAACACTGAAATAGCTAGGAGATGAATAAATAAATGCAGGGAGTGGGTGACAGGTACCGTCACACCCCTCCTGCATTGTCAAAGTGCCATACGGCACTTTCCAAGTGCTTTCAGTGTCTGTGGACACTGAAAGCAAGAAGTTTAGATAGGAAGCAATGCAGGGGGAGGGTGTGACAGGTACTGTCACATACTCCATGCATTGTCAAAGTGCTGTACAGCTATACCCGTCAAATGTACAGGTTTCTGCAGAATGTCCAGATGTCCACGTCACATACCTCTCAACCACTTAGAGCAAGAAATCTGGACAAAGCCGTAAATAATGGGGGGACAAAGGCCCATAAATAGGGACACTTTTTAAATATTGCTCATATAAACTCAGAAAGTAGATAGAATAACAGGTTTTGCAATAGCACAGATTTCCTGAAGGGTATGAAGTCTGAAACTCAAATTCTGTCATTATTTTCTGACTTAAACCCTGCGAGTGATTTGCCAATGATTTGCTAGAAAACCACAATCACATGAGAAATGAACCAAAAGTATGACATAAAAAGCTGGACATTATGCAAAAATCTGTACAATTGAGAGGTATGCTGCATCATATTTTTAGCGTGTTCCCCCAAATATCTGTCCCTACCTGACAAATAGCAGAGTATTTGAGTCATTAAATAATGACAAACATTTGAGTTTAACACACCACATCCATCTGAAAAGTCATGCAAATATAAAACCTATTATTCTATCAACTTTCTGAGATTTTAAGAGTAATATTTAACATCTGTCCCTATGTGTCCTCTTACAATTGCCCTTACTGTGACTGACAAGAAGTATTGATACATGTAAATAAAGTGGTTTTATTAATTTTCATTTTTTTTCATTCTAAGGTATGTTTAAGCGTAGCTGTGAGGGTTTGTGCATTAGGGCCCTCTGCTTAGCATTGCTTAAACATCTCATAGCAGCTAAATAAAAATGTATAGCAAAAATTGCAATGATGAGCTAGTGTATTGGTTAGAGTCCTGGATTTGCATGCAGGTGTTCATGGTTTGAATATCAAGACAGGCACCTTATTTTTACATGGGAAAGTATTGTTAAAAGTAATTTCTTTATGTTAAATTATGTAGTAAGTGATATGTCTCACTCACAGTAGTGTAGCTGGTCCAAAATGGAAGTGTGAGTGCATATAACATGTGAAATCACTCATGTATACACAAGTGTCCCATACAGTATAGTCACACCCCAAGGTAATGTAATGAAAGCACATAGGGGTTGCCATGTAAAGTAATCATATACACTTAACAATATGTCAGTAATGATGAATTAATCTACAATCCTGATATTTTTTTTAAATGAAAACCGATCAATGTCAAGTAGTGCTCAGCTATGCTTAGCTGGTGTAAGCATTGCTTACATGTAAATGCTAAGCAACAGTTAGCTCAGCTAAGCGGATTTGTACACTGTTAAGCAGTGCTCAGTATTTACCCCTTTAAGCACTGTTCAACTCAGCTTAGCAGATATGCATATGGCTTAGATGAGCTTAGCCTTTTCAAAATGGTCCAATGACAGCAAAGGGTGGGAATATGGCCTTATTTAAACTGCACAGGTGGGAATACAGCCAGAACCTGTTGTAGTTGATCTGTGTAGGCACTATGTCAGGTGTTGATGAAGGAGAGCACTTTCAGGCGCAGTGCTGGGGCATTCAGGAGTCCAGGGACATGGCTGGACTCCTTGTAGAAAACAACTATGAGAGACTGCGTCGGGGTCATTACCAGGGCTCACAATACAAAGTGGAAGCCTGGGACCATCTTGAACATGATTTCACCAGTGCTACTAGCATGCCACAAACTGGTGAGCAGGTATGGCATCATTATTATGAACTAAAGCAGAGGAAGGGGGTGCTCTTGGCCCAGTCCATCCAAGATGCATGGGTATGGTAGTTTGTACCAAAGTCTAGCCTGAGTATGTGATAGACAGGTGTGCATAATGTTTGTTTTTCTCCCCTACAGCTGCAGCAGAGAGGGCTAGCAACATTGAAGCCCATACTGACAGACTGTTAAGGCTGCCCCAATCTGTCTCGCAGTATATGGTGCAAATAACTAAGAAGGAGTACATTGTTTACTGCCAGAAGGTATACTGTTACTGTGTTAACTGAATAAATAAAGTTTGTCCAACTAATATTGATTTACAGGATATGTAGTACTAAAGCACTGTGTCATGTCACTGTAAGAAAGATCCATACCAGAAACTATTGTGCTTACTCTGGTATGTTGTTATAGAAATAGAATGTATACAGGTTATCCACAGCAAATATGGCTTTGACAGCATGCATTAACTGAGGTTGTTCTAAGAACCAGCTGTTAAGAAAAACTGTAGATTGTGGAGCTGTAAAATAAGATATAAATGAAATATGAAATACATGCTGTACCAAGCTCTGAACCCTAAATAGTAATGTGTAATGTATCACAGTGTGTCCCATGCAGCATTGCCATGTGTTAACCTTTGCTTTCCAAAGTGTATTATTTCAAAGGATTAATGCACAGTACACTATCTGTCATGCATGGATCTCAAGATTACAAGGGCAGATTGTCTAAACAAGAGAGTATTAGACAGAAACTAGTCAAACAAGAAAAAGCAGTCCCCCAGTAGCTCAGTGTGATGAAAAATGACTTTGTTGTTAATTTTGCACACCAAGATATGGCTCAATTCCAGGGAGTGGTAGTAAGATATGTGCATATTTACACACAAGGGAACAGGAATAAATGTAGAAACAGTCAGGTAGTGTTAACAGATATTTTCTTCACAGGTTTTGCAGGTAAAAAAATGTTGGTAGCAGCTGTATGAAGTGTATACTAATACACACCGTGTACAACTGTTCCACTGTCCAACCCCATGCCTGCAAATGACAGCAGGATAGGTACATACAACATGCACTCTTCCCGATACATGTGTCTAAAGTGTCATGCTGTCATGGCTAGTGGTCATTGTTACCAATAACCCTGGACACAGATAGGAAATCAGGTGAAGTATACCAGTAGCACACGCACATAACAACAGAAAAGGGTACCCATTCTGTGCCAGATATGTAACCCTGACAAGTACGAGTCTCATCTAGTCATGTACTCAGAGTTGTCACAGTTTTCCCCATACCATTCCAGGTTGACAGTTTACCAGGTATGTTTGTACTACAGAAACAATGGGCCATAGGTAGATGTAAAGTAAGAGCAGAACGTTTGAGTATTGAGCAGTACTGTTGTGAAAAATAGAAGCCTAAACAGTTGTTAATGGATTTTCTGTCTCTCCCCTTTCCCCTTATCTGCATCAATAATTATCATCCATTTATCATGTGTATGTTATTCTGAAAACCTAATGTTGGGACTTGTGTTCTATTATTGTTCATATATTTGATTGGTTGCATGTTAACATACCTTGTTCAAATACCATTGTTGGTGGCCAGTTGCCATCAATGTTACTGGCATGCTGTTACAATGCATATTATTGTCCCATTTATGCATGTGTTCTGTTTGCTATGCAACTTTTTCAAATCTGTTGTATGGGCTTAATTGGAACACCCACACACATGCTATTATAACTAATTTTGAAATGTTTTGTTCATGACTAACCAATATATTTTGGAAAACCTCAACACCATAACACATTTGGAATGGCAGATCCCAGCAGATCTGCCTGTTCCACCTCATCTGGCCATGGCACTGGGCCCCAGCATGTTTGGGACCAAATCCAGAACTGCCTCCTCTGCTGGCCCTGCACCACCTTTGGATGGAACCACCTCAGGGGACAGGGCCCATCCACCCAGGTGCGGGTGCAGAGAGGAGCCCATCACCCACAACCATTTCCAGGGTATGGTGCACAGTGTCATCCACATGCAGATGGATGGATGGCTGCGCCAGATGTGGGGCAGACTGGCGCACTTCAAGGGGAAGGCTGCTGCTCCTGTCTAACCCCAGTACAGCTACCTTCGAGGCCATGAAGGTCCAGTCATGAGTGGAAACCTCAGTCCCACTGTATCCATTAGGGGCTCATGGGCTTCGGATTGCCAACTACCCTCCCCGACAAAGATGCTTACTCCCCCCCTTCATGTGTCATATACTGACTCTGTCTGCTGTCTTATCTGTCATGTCTGTCTGTGAATGCAACCTGTCCTAACCAACCTACCTTCTCAAACATACCTACAGCCCTTCCCCAAAATCCCACTCTGAACTTTAAAAAAAAAAAAGAGGGCATATGTCCCGCAAAAAAATCATTGCCCTATACATAGCTCTGCATTTCTCCTCCATGTACAGTGAAATTAATCAATCCACCTGAACATTATTCTACAAATGTCTGTTGCCAACACCCCTCCCCGTGTGAGGCTGTAAATTTCAAATTCTACACATTATTCACAGCTGTTGCTGCAAAAGAAATGTAGCACTATAATCCTTTCCTACATCCATCCTGCACATTCCCAGCTGGGTTTCCTAATGTTTTACCCCTGCTTGCCCCCATTTCACCACTTTCCTAGCACCTTTTTTCTTTTCTTTAATTTAAATTAGCTCGGGTGTAAGTGGGGGTAAGTGGTGATAAGTGAAGCTAAGAGAACTTAACCGTCTGTTAGCATCACTTAAAACCATGCAAACCCACTTACAACTGCATAAAAGTGCTTTAAATACTCTGTCTCCACCATCCATTGTTCTGCCCAGCAACAAAATCAACAGCGCTAGCAGGTTTTGAACCCAGGACCCTCTATACCATAGTCAAAGAAATGTACCACTGCACCTTTTGAGGTGTAAGAATTTCTGATGCCTTTTCAAAGGATCTATATCAGTTCAACGAAACAGCACATCATCGAATATAACAACCTCGAACTTCTAACCACGAAATCTAAAAACATCGAAAGCTCAGAAGAGCAAATTTTTTTCCCTGGGAAAACATTCACTGTTCCGAGAAACACACACACAACACAAACGCACCAAAAAAACAGCAATCAACACACATACACTTAAAATCCTACATGTAACCCTTCACTAAACTGTACATACAGTACTATCTATCCACTATCCTTAACCCAAACCCTAACCCTAAGGTCTGTCACTATCACACACTCACCTCACCCGTGCCCTAACCCTAACTCACATACCCTGGCCTAACCCTAACGTCCACACAATCGCACACTTACCTGAACCAAACCTGTAACTTTTCACCACAGTGTTGAAAATAGTGAAGCCACAGAAATGGACAACCAAATTCTTTCCCTAGGAAAAAAATTGGTTATCTGCAGCTTCGCTATTTTCAGCATTCGCTGTTTTCAGGTCGATATTAGACCATTCAAAGTAGTAACACTTTGATGATCTAATATAGACCCCTTTTCAAACATTTCATGCAGTAGATTCATTCAACAGTTGGCATAAAACTCTGTGGAATCAGTCAGGTTTTGTATATATATATATATATATATATATATATATATATATATATATATATATATATATATATGGAAAAATATATATATATACATATATATATATATATATATATATATATATATATATATATATATATATATGACATGCAGTGCAGTCATACCTCAGTAGGAGTTGCCACTGTGCTATACAGGTGAACAGCAATAATGTGCACATGGCTGCAGTATGTGCTAGGTGAAGGCCCATCACCTACTAACACTAATCATGTATTCCAGAGGTGTATATTAGTAGTAACATTAAGTGGAAATGACTGCACTACATGATGCTGAGGGCCTGTCTAGAGTGTGTATGATGTGGTCTGACTGCGTGTCATGCATGCCACCATTTGGATATTGTGAGGTTTGTGTACTGCCTTTGTGCCACCTCACTAGTATGTGTCAGGTGTGTGTGTGTGTGTGTGTGTGTGTGTGTGTGTGTGTGTGCGTGTGCGTGCGTGTGCGTGTGTGTGCGTGTGTGTGCGTGTGTGTGTGTGTACCAGCAAACCTTATAGTGCAGGTATTATTTTACCTATGTTGTCTTCCCTTCACAGGTGGACATGGGGGTTATGGTCCCTCCCACTCAGAAACTGATGTCAGTGCCTCTGTGGACTCTAATGATGATGGTGGTCATAGTGAGGCACAGGTGGTGTCAGGAGCTGAATCTGTGTCATCGGTTGGATCCCACTGTCATCCACAATGTCCCCACACACAGTCACAATGCTCACACATACTCCGTCCCCAGTGGCCACAGATAATGGACAGTTGGAGTGTGGTGGCATGGAACAGGCTAGTGTGGTGACTATGGCAATTATGAGTGTAGACACTAGCCATAGCCAGAGTACAGGCGAGGACCCACACAGACGGATGGACAGGGGTGCTCAAAGGAGGACTGCTGCCCATCAAGCACCTGTCACAAGTGCCACAGCAGGTGTCAACAGGCACATGTTTCAGGCCATCATGAAGGCACATACTGAATGCAAGACCAGACAAATATTCAGGGTCTTGGATGCAACTCTTCCTGACATCCATGCATGACCTTGTTGAGGCCTCACATCACAATACTGAGGTCATGAATAGATGATGGGGTGAGACCTTGGCAATCCTCGACCATGGGATGTCTGTGCTGGAGCATTTCATGGGAGATGGGCATCAGCCACATGGATGTAGATCAGCACAAAAATCAGCTGAGGGTCTACGGGGCGATGCACCTTCACAATCCCATAGTGGCAGTACCATCAGCACTACTGAGAGGGGATGCTGTCCACATCACAATGGAGCAGGCCATGGGCATGTGGTCCTGACCGGTCTCATTAGGGACATGGATCCAGCAGACAGCAGTCATCATCGGGGAGTAGTACTGCATCTGGTCTTGGGCCTGGTGGTGCCAGTGAGACACCTGGCAGGAACAGTTCCCATGTTCATGGCCAGAGACAGTGAACTTTACACCCTGACATGTCAGGCCCACAGTTGTCCAACATACCCCTGTGTAGGGAAGTCACATGGTGTGACTGTGTGGATACAAACACACACACACACACATCTCTATCACAGGCAAGTCACTTCCGGACACACACAGCACCTCTGCACAGCCCATTTATAGAGCCCCCCTCCAAACACACACACATGATATCAGCTATATGGCCCAGCCTAGGCCTCTGGCAAACGCACACCACACCCTGTGCATATGATCATACCTGTGCCACACCCCTGTCATCCATACCATTGATGCAGGGATATGCTAATAGGGGTCTGATACACAGGGTGAATATAGTACAGTGTAGCTATGTAATGCTGTGCAAGATGCTGTCTGCTTGCATTTGTTATGGGTACACATCAAAGTGTATGTACCCTATTAGCCAGGATGCATTATTGGTGTTAGTAGTGCTGACTGAATGTAGTCTGACATGCTGTATTCTGTTTATGTTCCAGGTGTCTGTGTGCCTGCAGGCTGTGGCACTGCAGACATTACCAATGTGGAGTATGGCAGAGTGGAAACACATCGACCATTTCATAGTGAAGGTACAGCTGTATATGTACACGTTTACCATGTGTGTATGCATGCAACAGTGTGTGAGGGACACTGTTGGCAGACAGTGTGACCTTGCATACATACTCCTTGTCACAGACAGCTAGCCTTCATACATGTCATTCAGTGGTCTGCAGTACCACGGGCTCATACATACAGAAGAGGTTACTGGAGTACTGGCACAATGTCCCTCACAAGCCTAGCCATGACTTTAACCCCAACAGATTCACCTATCTTGTGGGCACACAGTAGACACAGGGCCTTCTCATGTCTACATATTGCACACACATAGGCAACACTCAATGTGTGTGTGACATTATCAATTGTGGAGTGTGGGACACACAGGATGTCCTCTGGTATTCTAGTATGACAACTTATTTGTGTGAAATTACCTTTGCTTACAGTATTTCTCATGACATTAATGTGCTTTTGATGTGCAATCACTTCTCTATGCAATCAGTGCAAACTGTATGACATGTTTCTTGTCCCACAGTTCTGGGGCTTCTTAACTGTTTCAGTTGACACCACAGGTTACACCTTGCCAAACATGGACTGCAATCTGCAGGGTGGTTCAGATATACCTCTAAACTTTACAGTTTACACAGATTATCCTCATGCACGCCACATATAGTAGTCCATTTTCTCATACACCTGTGTCTGTCTGGTAAATTGTTGCCAAATTATTGCGGGCTGCATTCATAACATAATGGCAGATGTTATGAGTTGCACACTTCATACTATTAAGACCATTTATGCTAATGCAAACCCTGTTATGCTATCACTGTTATATGTTTGTAGGAGCAATATTTGACAGGTGTCCCTATTATGTGTCCTTTGTCACCCCATTATATATGGCTTTGTGAACAGTCCTTGCTACAACAGCGTAACAGATATGGGTACAGATGATGACCATACCTCTGACCTCTGCATATGTGTGCAGGTTGTTCTGATCTCTGACACATGATTTCTTCACATATGTGCATATGGTTTTCTGGCCAATCTGATAAAATCATGACAGACTGACATTGTAGTTTAATGACAGCTATTGTCATGTAACAACACATACCCTTGGGAAGGTACATTCAGTTGCATGACCTGCTCTGCTATCCATTTTCCATGTGTGTCACAGCAATATGTGATGGGTCTGCCCAATGTTTGCTGTTTGCCCCAGCTTCATATATGGTGCTCACCTGATGTCTATCTGTAGACTGTTGTAAGGTGATGTGATACAGTAATAGAGTAACAGTCTGTCTATCAGCATTATGTTTCAGACAGGTACAAGGTCTGCTGCTGCCATGTCTGTCATTACAGTGACTGTGACAGTTTGGCAATGTGTTTCATAAATGCCTATTGTTAGGGGTCACAGACAACTTATTGGTTGCAAACATCTGGGTATTCCATATAAATATGTACAGATGGCTGGTATGGGCTGTACAGTTTAACATGTTGCATGCACAACAGATGCCATTAACTGGCTCTGCAAAGTAATGTCATGGTGAGGGAGTCAACAGTCCTTAAAATTGTATACTGACACACACAACAGCAACAGGGAATATGCTTTTCGGACACACACACACACACACACACACACACACACGCACACACATGGGCAGTGTACAGGGAGGGTAAGGCCTCAAAATACTATAGTCTACAAATATACACACACACACACACACACACACACACACACACACACACACACACACACACACACACACACACACACACACACACGCACACACTTGCCAGAACTGAGATTAGAACCCCTGCCTATTTAATTAATTGTACTGTAGTATTGCATGGTTATTGTAGACACCACAGGGCTTATAGGGATGAGAAGTGTATACAGGTACTTATATGGTGGATGACATCAGCAGCCCTTGTAAATAGGGCAGTGGGAAGTGTGATGGGTGGATCACACCTCAAAATGGACATGGTCTCAGCCAAACACCCACACACAGAGAATACTGTTCTCAAACACACACACAGTATCACAGTTGTCAGTATTGAGTTTAGAACCACTACCTATCTAGTTATTGATACTACAGTGTTATGCAATTATCACGTGCCACAGAGCTTATAGGGTTGAAGAGTGCCCCAAAGTTCTGCGAAGGTGATTAACAACACCAGTCCTTGTATAGTATGGCAATGGGCAGTGTTCTGGGAAGGTAAGGCCTCACAATACTGCATCCTACAAACACACACACACACACACACACACACACACACACACACACACGCACACACGCACACACACACACACACACACACACACACACACACACACACACACACACACACACACACACACACACACACACACACACACTTGCCAGAACTGAGATTAGAACCCCTGCCTATCTAATTAATTGTACTGTAGTATTACACAGTTATTGCATGTGCCACAAGGCTTATAGGGCTGAGAAGTGTATATAGGTATGTCTATAGTGGATAACCTCAGCAGCCCTTGTAAAGAGGGCAGTGGGAAGTGTAATGGGTGGAACACATCTCAAAATGGTAAAACCCACACCCCCAGAGGATATGGCCTCAGCCAAACTACTACAGTGTTATGCAGTTGTCGCATACGCCATGGACTTATAGGGTTGAAGAGTGTCCCAAGGAGCTTTTAAAGTGTATAACATCACCAGCCTTAAAGTATGGCAATGGGGACGTGTCCTGGGGGAAAATGGCCTCAAAATACTGTATCCCACAACTATACACACAAACGCACACTTATATTTGGCAGGACTGAGATTAGAGCTCCTGTTTATTTACTTATGTGTACTATAGTATTACATGGTTATTGCACATGCCATAGAACTTATAGGGCTGAGAGTTGTCCAACAGTACTTTTAAGGTGAATGACATCAACAGCCCTTGTAAAGCAGGGGACTGGGACATGTTGTGGATGGGAAGGTCCACAAACCAGTTTGTCCTACCAATATACACACTTATACACATACATTTGCCAGTACTCAGAGTGGAACCCCTGCCTATGTAGTTATTTGTACTATAGTGTTACACATTTATCGCATGCACTACAGAGCTTATAGGACTGAAGCCACTGCAAATGTACGTCTAAGGTGAATGACATCAGCAGATCTTGTAAAGAGGGTAATGGGAAGTGTACTGGGTGAGAAAGGCCTAAAACTCTTATTTCTACACCCCCACATGCCAGGACTGAGATTAGAACCCCATACCTATCTAGTTATTTGTACTATAGTGTTATGCAATTATTGCATGGGCCACAGAGCTTACAAGGCTGAGGCCAGTTCAAAGTTACTTCTAAGGTGAATGACATTAGCAGATCTTGTAAAGTAGGGCAATGGCAAGTGTACTGGGTGGGAAAGGCATAAAACTCTGATTCCTACACACACACCCTCACACATGCTGGGACAGAGATTGAACCCCTACCTCTCTGGTTATTTGTACTATGGTGTTACATACTTACCACACATGCCACAGAGCTCATAAGGCTGAGGCCAGTCCAAATGCATTTCTAAGATGAATGACATCAGAAAATCTTGTAATGTAGGGCGATGGGAAGTGTACTGGTTGGGAAAGGCCTCTTAATACTTAAACCTACAGACACACACACAAAGCCAGGTGATGTGATATTACAACCCCCACCTTAGTACTATCACACAATGGATCTCACCTTCATGCTGACACATGCAACTGGTTACAACTGGTATGCAACTGTCTGCAGCAGGACTTCACTCTATGCCTTTCAAGCTATCCCTGTGTATGACTCACTCTCTGTGTGTGTCTCCCTGTGTCTCTCTTTCTATCACTGTCTGTAACTCTCTTCCCCATGTCTATGTGTGTGTATGCTTGACATATTATAATATGTTGCCCATATATATATATATATATATATATATATATATATATATATATATGTGTGTGTGTGTGTGTGTGTGTGTGTGTGTGTGTGTGTGTGTGTCACATGCAACAGACGCAGATATACCACATATGGGCCACCTACAGCTGACTTTGGGTAATCCTGTCTGATGGCCATGTGTGGAGACAGTTAAGGTGTACATTTTTATTTATTTATTTTACATTTGTTGACCGGGCTAGTCAAACTGGATATGTGTCCATTTTCAGTAGAGGCCCGGGGAGATAAGCTCCACTATACAGATAATAGCAATTTCAGGTACAGTACAAATTTAAGACTAGAATGCAATTGTTTACATAGCAACTTAGCAATCTTACTACTTAACATATTTTTAAAAAATTATTTATAAGGAAGAGACAAATTCATAAAGTTGATAGCTTGGTATACAAGTCCATACTCTATATTGGTTTCTTAAAAGACTAAGTTCATACAGATTTTAGTTTAGTTTAACAGATCATACTCTCTGGTTTATGAAAGAGCTAGACTTAATGCAGCAATAGTGAAATAAGTATACAATGCACATAGCAAGGAGGGGATTTTTAGTCTGGGTTAGTACAGAGGCATAGCCAGTGAGTTATAAGGTATACTTTAAGTTTCTTTTTGAAAAGTAATGTTGAAGAAAGAGATGATAGTTCAGTGGGAGGTAAGTTCCAGGTTTTCCCCACAGTGTTGGAGAACAGTGAATCCCCAGCCTTATTGTTGGATTTGTGCATAGATACAAGACATTTATTTGCTGAGCAAAGGGTTGTAAAAATTTTGTAGGGGGTGATAAGGCTAGTAAGTATTGGAGTATTGCTAAGATGATAAAGGATCTTGTGGGTGATAATAAGTTGGTAGAAATGAAGCTGATTATGCAGCTCCATCCATCCTAGCTGTTTTAGATTTTGGCAGTGGTGGGTTCTAAATGGGGAGCCAGTGGCAAATCTGGCAATGTTATTATAGGAGGTTGCCAGTTTGTTGAGGTTCTTTTTTGACAGATTAGTATAAATAGGTGAGGCATAGAGGAGAGTAGAGATAAGATAGGCGTGGGCAACAGTAGTTCTAGCTATTGGAGTAAGAAAAGGTTTAATCTTATAGAGAGAGCCTAGTTTTCTGTTAAATTATTTTATTGTAGTGTTGATGTGAGTGTCAAAGTTAAAGTTGTGGTCTATTATTACTCCTAAGAGTTTGGTGGTTGGGTGAGGAAATATGACAGTGCCATTATTAGATATAACTCTGAAGTCTATTGGGGATGACTTTTGTGTTAAAGTGAAGAGCAATAATTTTGTTTTTGTTGAGTTCAGGAGGAGGCAGCACTGTAAGAACCAGCTTTCTACTATATTAAATACTTTTTGGGTGAGGGACTGCAGTTCAGATGAAAAAGTAGTGGAGCATATTAATGTAGAATCATCTGCATATCGTATACAGGTAGTCTGAGGAATTTTTACATTTAGATCATTGATAAAAATTGGGAATAGGAGAGGGCTCAATATAGAGCTCAATATAGAGCCTTGAGGGACACTGAGGGTAATAGGAAGGTGGGTGGATAGATTTTTATCCCAGAGTACAGCCTATTGCCTATTTTCTAAGTAGGATTTAAACCATTGTAATGCCCGTGTATCTAGTGAGACGGATTTAAGTATATTCATAAGTATCTGGTGGTTTACCATATTGAAGGCTTTTGAGAGGACAATAAAGAGTGCAGAGGATAGAGCATTGCTGTTATTATTTTTGTTAATGCAGTCAGAAAAGGATAAGAAAGCAGTGGTGGTGCTGTGGAATGGCCTAAAGCCATGCTGACAGTTAACTAGTAAGTTATTTTGGAATAGCTGGTATAGTAGTTGTTGGTGGATGCATTTTTCCATACTTTTTGCTAAAGGAAAGAGTAAGGCTATCGGACGGAAGTTTGAGAGTTCAGTTGAGTTACCACCTTTATGTAGTGGGATAACATGGGAGATTTTCCAGATAGATGGGATGGTTCCTTCAGTTGTGGTTCTATTTATTAGGATAGAAATAGGATAGGCTACAACTTTTGCTGCTATTTGCAGATATTCTGCTGCTTTATTTTTTACTGTTTTTTGTTTCAAAAACTGCTTATGCTTATTGCTTTAGGCTGTATTTATTGTGAGTTGGTGTTTATGTGTTTTAAACATATTTTTAACATATATTATTTGCTGCTTTATTGTGTGATATACTCCATCACTTTAAATTTTAATTGATTTGTAACCGAGTGGTGTAAGTGATGTGAGTATAAATACTTAATTAGACTAAGTCATTTATGTCTGAAGAAGTTGCTCAAACATTGAGCGACGAAAAGCGCTTTACATTTACTTTTGAATAAACACTGTGTGGTTAGTCTTCAGTGACTCGTTGGATCTCTTTCTTTTCGTAGATATTCTGCTGGTAATCGGTCAGCTGAGGTGGTGAATGGTTTGAGTTTTTGAAGAAGGGTACAGATGAGGGATGTTGGAACTGGTTGTAAATGAAATGAAGGAAGTAAGCTAGTAGTAGAGGAAGGCAGGCTAGAGCTAACAGGGGGTAGAGAATTAGCAAGAGATTGGACGGACTCAGTAAAGAAGGTATTAAAGGCATCATCAATTTGCTTGGGATTCTTGTGAGTGGTGCCTGCTGGGGTTGGTGTTTTGGAGTGACCTGGATGTAAGAGTCTATTGATACCTATCCAGAACTTTTGTGGTTTGTGTTGGTGAGTTTGCTGGAGTTGAAAGTAGAAGATTCTTTTATCTAAAAATATTGATTTTTAGTAGCATTTCTCAGCTGTCTAAATTTTTGATGATCGGTTGGGTTTTTAGTAGCTCGCCATTTGGCCCAGATTTTATTTCTAAGTAGAATTTTATGCCTAGTTTCCTTTGTAAGCATGGAGCTGTTTTAGTCCTATTTCTAATACAGCAAGTAGGGGCATGGTAGTCTAGGATTTCTAAGAATTTGGTGTTAGCTGTGTGTATGCAAAGACATCTGCACATTACAGATATATCATCCAATGAGGTTTCCAACATGGGCTTTACTTCTCTAAGTGTAGAAACATGCCCAGTATGGCCTTCTATAGTAAGTGTGGGACTCCATTCCAGAGATTGTTGTACTCCAGTCCAGGGTTATGTGTGCTAAAGCCATGCCTCTCAACCTGTTAGTGCAAGATATCTGGAGATAGCGTGCCAAAATGGGAAGACAATGGCCCAAACATAGGAAGCTACTGTAACTATTTATCTTATTAATGTATGAGTTGCTAGAGTTACAGAGTTTGTTTTAGCAGTCATTTTCTAACATATATGACATTTGACACTGTAATGTATTGTGTCATTACCAACTGACAGAAATCCTCAGATCATCACAGTGATTTACCAGAGAAATACAAGATGGATGATGCACAGACCGATATTAAGAGCCAAACACTAGATATTTTTGCACAATCCGGCCAGTTGAGAGGTATGGCTACAGTTGATTGACTGATGAAACTGTGTAAACAATCCAGCACCTTGGTGATATACTGGATGGGGATCTTCTGCTTGTGTGGTATTCTTCTTACCTGAAAGGTAATATCCTGGTGTGGGCATACCTCTCAACTGTACAGGTTTTTTCAGATTGTCCAGATGTTTTCCATTTTTTGTCCATGTGTCATACACTTGTGGTTTTCTAGCAGGTTGGTGGCATATACTTAAAGAGTGAGAATTTGGAAAATAATAACAGAACATTTGTGTTTCAGACTTCATAACCTTCAGCCAATACATGCTAATGCAAAATCTGTTATTCTACCAACTTTCTAATTTTTTAAGGGCAATATTTAAAACACAAGCCTACCATTGGGCCTTTGTCCCACTTTTATTTATGACCTTGCCCAGATGCATTGCTGTGGGAGGTTGAGAGGTATGGGTGTGGGTACAGAGTGCATTCTACTCGCAGAGATGTCCATTATATGTGTGGCATGTTTCACACAGCACTATGATTTCCAGGTACATCAATGGCAGAGCAGTACAGAGTAATGTGGTGAACCACTGACAGACATCTGTATATAGGTTGATAAATTGATATGAGGTTAGTAGGCTATTGGTCCTGAAGCCCTTATAACCCTCACAAATGAGAGTGTAGCCCATGTTAAGAAATGTCAGCACCCAGAGCCCCTATCCAACAGAGACACAGGTGGAATCACCAGACTGTATGTTCATTTCCCATGCACTTGTACAGGGAACACTTCACTAGGGGTATTAAGGCACTTGGCTTGGTGTGGACAGGGAGTATATTCTACAGATGGGGGAGTATGTGGTATACATATCTGTCACACCAATAAGTCCTATTGATATCACAGACTGGATTGATGCTGCTCCTACAGGTAGATCGAGTTTGCCTTGACTTCCAGATGTGGAACAGCCCTGATGGAACTGTTCCACATCTGGAACTGTTCCAGATGTAGAACAGTTCCATCAAGGCTGGGTCTGGATTGCTTTGTATGCCAGACAGGGGTCACCTCTGTGGAGTCTGTATGGAACTGAGTAGAAGGACAGTGCTGTTAGGCTGCCTGTGTAGGATAAGTATTTGTGGTCCTGCATTCTCTCAGTGAGGAACCTCTGTGGTGTCTCTGGCTGCTGCATGCACTTTGTGAGGTACATGCCAAAGTGGGTGTTGAACAAAATAATTGGTCTTATAAGGTTAGCATACATGGATCTTATGACCTCATTGTCCCTAGATGGAAAACCCTTACATTTGGGTTGTCCACCTATGAAGTTTTCTGTACAATGGAAGCAACATGGTGCTCACAATTCAGGTTGCTATCACCCTGAGTGTCCAAATGCCTCACTACTGATTGTGTATGCAGGATATTGTTGTTAATGTGATACTATGTGAGGCCGTCAGTCTCCCTAAAGGGGATGCTGATGCATCTGCAGACATTCTGCTTCAGGCAATGTTTCTGGCATCAGTTATTTGTTTTGGTATGAGCTTGTTGTAGGACATCCACATCACTTTGCGTATTGATGTCTGTTCCCATCTTGCAGTCATCTGCCTACTTGGTCAGCCATGGGCCAGTGTTTTGGTCTGCACCTCAGGGATGTATATCCCATACACCAGCAGCCCCCAGAATGATCCATGGGGTATGCCACTCAGTACGGCTGCACTGTTTCAGTTGGCTACCCCTATTATGATTATGTGGGTTCTGTCAATGCACCAGTTTGCTACCCATCTGGTAACATATGGATTGCTGCCTAGTTGACAAAGTTCATATACTATGGCCAAGTGGAGAATAGTGTGTAAGGCTTTCGCCAGGTCAAGGTGGCTGGAGTGCACCATCTTTCCCTCATCCATGCCTTTGTTGGCTGCCTCAGGGAAGTCATCCAGTGTTCATTGACATACCTCCCCTGCAAATGGCAGACTGTGCAGGGCAATGTATTTGGATTTTGCCAATGTCCCTGTTAATGTGAACCATGATAATCCATTGCATGGCCTTGCAGATCAGGCTAGTTAGGCTGATGAGTCTTTCATTTCCTGGATCGATGAACAGTCCACCTTGGTGTAAAGGGATAACAGTGGCTGCCTGCCACTCAGCTATGACAAAGACAATACTCAGGGTTTGGGTGTGTAGGGTGCATAATGATGCTGCCAGTTCATGCCTGAGTTCCTGTAGGTTGCAGCCTGGGATGTCTTCAGGTCCCATGGTGGCTGTCTTCTTGACATATCAGACTTGTCAGGCTAATGGGATGATAATTCCCAGGGTCTGTAGTCACTCCCCCTTTATGGAGAGGGATGACTGTAGCAGTGCGCCATTCAGTAGGGACAAATCCTGAGGTATGGCTGTGATTGAACAGAGCACACAGATGTGGTGCCAGTTTACTTTGTAGTTCATGTAGAACACATCCAGGGATATTGTCCAGGTCCCAAGGAAGCTGTATTCTTGGCCTTGGACAATGCAGCTTTAACCTGTGCTGCACTAATGCTGGGTGCCTGACATTCCTCCGGTATTGTGATTGGTCCTTTAGGGGGTGGGCGAGGGGTAAAGTTGCCACTGAATCTGTTGGCCAGTATGTTGGCAATATCTGTTGGCTCAGTATAGGAGGTACCATTGTGTAGTAACTCAGAGTAAACCTGGGTATTGCCATGGAGATTCTTGATATAACTATAGAAGGCTTTGTGGTTGTTTTTAGTGTCTGCCGCAATTCTGCCTTCATAGCTGAATTTAGAGGTTTTGATGAGGCATCTCAACTTTTGTTGAGGCTAATAAGGGAGTTTTTCCAGTCTTGGAAGTTCACCTTTTTCTGCAACAGTTTCTTCCTTCTATTGTAGAGTTTATTAATGGCAAGGGACCACCAGATTGGCTTCCTTTTTTTGGAGGAGACCACCTTGGTAATCTTGGGTATGGCTAAATCCATGCATTTATGTATGTGTTCGTACTGTGCATTGGTGTATGATTCGGCAGTCATGCATCCATTTTCCCTTGACATGGGTGCTGTGAAGTTAGCCACCTTTGTTTTTAGGAGCCCAAAATCAGCTTTGGAGAAGTTTTGCATGGTGGTTACCATTGTGCAAGATGTGGCTGAGATGTGAATTTCCATGGTGATTAGTTTGTGGTTGGATCTAACCAGGGAGGAATTGACCATTGGTGTAGAGTAACAGTTACCCATGTTAGTAATAACCAGGTCAAGGATGTTGCTTGCTCTAGTGGGGGTAAGAATGAGCTGGTCCAAGGCATTGGAATTGATGAATTCCAGGAAGCATTGGGCCACTGTATTGGTGCATGAGTAGTTTTCTCAGTTGATGGAGGGGTAGTTGAAGTCACCTAGTATAAGAGTGATAGGTTGGACCCTAATAGTTTCCAGGGTGCTTATGAATGTGGAGTGAGAGTCTTGGGGCATGGTCGGGGACTTATAGCAGGCTACAGGCTGAATTGCTGTCTTATCCATGTTAGTTGTACCTGAAGTTTCTCAGATGCATTATACTGGGCTACTAGTCGGGAGGAGTGCATATCCTTTATGACTATGGAGACACCACTGACTTTGGAGCTTCACTCTATGTTCTGGGGCCTTTATTGCAGATGTTTGTGGACAGGTTTACTCTCGCTTGAGGATGGTGATGTTGTCCTGTCAGGTGTTCCTGATTTTGTGCATCTCTATATATATGCTGGCATAGTCATTTTGTGCAGATTTGTAAGTTGGTGCCTGCTCCTCTAGTGGGGTAGGAGGTTGTTCAGTTGTGTATACCATCCCACTGGTGGTTGTGATCAGCTTGTGGGACATATTCCTTTTATGATGGCTAGAAGGGGGTCAGGAGTGATGGTGATATGACACATGACCACTTTTCTGTCAGATCTTGCCAGGGAGGATGATACCATAGGGGTGCTGCAGTGGTTGATCATGTTGGTTACTGCCAAGTCCGACATAGGTATCACATCCTGTGGGCTTATCAAGTGGCTTTCCTAAGGATGTAGCATTGCTAAGATGGGGGAAATCTCTGTGCATTTCTGTTCTGGCATGGTTGGATTTCCAATCCATGGTTGGGTAATATAAGTCAGGCAGGATCAGGGTGATGGGTGGAAACCTGATAGACTTGTAGAGGGCCAGACATGTGGAGGTGGGTGTCCTGAGTCAGATATGCTTGGCCTGTAGCTACTTATAATTTGCATAGGAGTCTTGTCAATGGTTGACTGCACTTGGAGTGTCTCGTGTGTGTCAGACTGTTTAACCAGCCTAGAGGTATGTGTCTGTCTAACATATATTTATACTCCACCTCCTTTAGTTTTGCTGTCCACATTTTGGGGTCTGGCTGTGTGATAGGATGAGTGATCAGGTAAGGATGTGTTTCTCCCATGCCTGTGGGCCAAGTTTCTGTCAGTGCAGACATGTCACCATCTTTCAGGGTTACAACTGCCTGCAATGAGTGCATTTCCCTATTTAGACTCCTAGCCATACCTCTCAACTGTACAGATTTTCACAGAATGTCGGATTCATGCCTCATATATCTGGTTGGTTTCCCATTCAGATTCATGCCTCATATATCTGGTTAGTTTCCCATAAAACTGAGTTTTTCAAGCAAGTTTATTGCAAATCACTGAGGGTTGAAGTCAGGAAATAATAACAGAGATATTGGAGTTTCAGACTTCATACCCTTCAGAAAATCCATGCTAATACACAGTCTGTTATTCTATCAACTTTCTAATGTTATAAGTGCAATATTTAAAAAGTATCCCTATATTTGGGTCTTTATCCCCCCATTATTTATGGCTTTGTCCAGAATTCTTGCTCTATGAAGTTGAGAGGTATGCTCCTAGCATTTAGCACCATAGCCTTTCATTTGCATTTTGTTGACTGTGTTATGTTGGTAATATGAATCCCATGACATTCCCTACAAAGACAGTATGGGTAAGGCATGGGGCTTTGCCAAAGGCCTATAGGCCAGGTGAGACAGATGCAGGCCACCTGTAGCAAGGCAGCGCGTTTTGTCAATCATATGTTCCTATGCTGCCAGGCAGTGGATCCCCCTGGGATGACACCAGTAAGTGAGCCAAGTGTTGCTGACAATTGTTTTCTGTTTGTATTGAGCCATCACACTGGGTGTCGGCAGGATGCTGCTTAAGGCTAGGGACATACCTACATGGGACACATATTCAATAAGCTGAATCATGCCTGTCTTCCTATAATCCTTGAGAAACATCTGACATAATTCACACTGCCATTGACCAGCCAAAGTGATACCTGTACCTGTTGTGGGGTGACTTGTGTGATATGGCAGATTATGGCACCTGACAAACAAGTAACTGTGACTTTTTCCTTATCCTACCTGGTGTGTGGCACATCTGTGTGACTCACAGTGGAGTATTCCATGAGTAATATGTTGGGTGTCTGGTAAGGCCTTGGTGTTTGCAAGACTCTGGTGTGTGGAATATGCGTGGTCTGTGGTGTGTAGGTTTGTGGAGTTTTCATGTGTTTCTGCCTCTAAAGTGCCCTTTGCTTGGGGTTTTCATTTGTTGTGGACCTCCACTTATGTGGGTGTGCATTGTGTATTTGCAGGTGATGTTTACTGACTCCATACATTGCATTGCACCTATGTTACTGCAAACCTTGTTCTGGTGTGCACATTCTCCATTTGTCTGGACAGTGGTTCCCCTTCCCTTATGTGTGTCTCTTTGTCCTTCTGTAGTCCAGTCACAGGCTTTGCCCACAGTGGCTGCTGTTATGTATTTGTAATTCTGGTGTGAGCAGGGTAAATCCCATAACATCACACACAAGATTATGGACTTCACACCTCTGAGCGTACCTATATAGCAGGTTGTGCATCATTGCACCACTACATCTGCTGTGTTCCTCAGACAGTTTGTGTTACTATGTTATTATGTGGCTACATGTTGGCTTAGCTGTCAAACCGTCACAGGCTCTGACATCTGGGCAGGCCCATATATGAAAGTCATACAAAGGCCCACACATGGGGACAGGGTGTTAATACTGTTCTGCCAAACATAGACAGTTGGGGGACCGATTGACTTTTGCTTGCTTTCTGCTATGGGTATGACATCTGCTTCTCCACTGTCTGCCACTGGTGTTTTGACATGACCTTTTCTTGTTTTGCAAATAGTTGGAAGGCAAATGCAATGTTAGGACAAGCAGAACATATATACAAGGCATACTTGTGCTCCTTCTGTGACAATCTCTGTCATTCCAGGTGTATGGCTGTTGGCCAGTGACATGTTGTCAGTGCTGACACAGAAGGGTGGCAGCCTTTTATAAACTGGCAGTACACTGACCTTTAGGTACCTGCTGTCCTACTAGGCACCATATCACTCAACCTCTGAGAGCCAGACATCTGGACAAAGGCATAAGTAATTGGGGGACTGATGCCTAAATATAGGGACCATTTGTAAATATTGGCCTTACAAACCTAGAAAGGTGATACAATAACAGGTTTTGCATTATCATGTTTTTCTATAGGGTATGATGTCTGACATTATAATCTTTCATTATTTTCTGACCTTAGTCTTACATGATTTGCTAATGAATTGCCAAACAACCACTAGTTCATGTTATACAGACCACAAATATGATGCAAACCTCTGGACATTCTGCAATAGGTTTGTACAGTTGTGAGGTATGGTAGGCACTGTGTAGGTTAATCCAAGCTGTGTACTGTTCATATCTGTGGCCCCCTGTCCATGACCTGCCCTGCTTTCCTGCAGTAACAGATATTGACATCTGGACAGTGTGTACAACTCCTACCATAGGTGTAGCTGACATGCAGGTCTTGGAACATGGCTCTGTCAACCACAGTACTGTGCCTAGACCACTAAGACACAACAGCCGGGAGAAAGTGCTGGCCACATCCTGACAGTATTAACCACACATATAAATAGCTCATTGACCCCTGCATATTATGGACATGCAATAAGTTATCATGTTGATTGAGACAGCCCTGGCAATGTGTGCTCTACTACTATTTCCCTACAAACATACATGTTACTGCATTTCTATGGGAATATGGGTATGGGGGGCACATCCGTCAACTGTACACATTTGCATAGACTGTGCTGATATTTGCTTTACATTTTGGTTCAATTTAGCATAGTATTGTGCCCTGTCTTGGAGAATGGAGGCATATCACTAAAGAGCACAGGTCAGATTGTAATGGCATACAGAGTTTCAAACTTCTTACTCTTCAGAGCCTTACTGCAATTGCAAGACCTGCTGTAATATCATTGTGTAAGTCTGTAGGGGTGTATTTCATCATTGTCACCATTTGTGGGCCTTTGCCAGGCATTATTTTATGGTTTTCTTATGGCTGACTTGCTGGTTGAGGCTGGGGGTGAGAATGGGACCCCCACATTGACATCAGTGCATGTGACCTATGACCTCAGTTAGTTGTTCCCCCCACATATACTGCAGTGGGATTTGTCACCTTGGGTACTACTGCATAGTGTGGGGAAGCCAGTATTGGGCAAACATTTCCTGGTGTCCCACATAGCTGTCAGTTGTCTACTGCTATCCCAGTAGGCCACCACCTTCCCTTGCATGCATGCAGCAATACTATAGATATGCTGCCAGAACATACTACTCCATTCATTTATTGTTAAGAAGACTGACTTACCTTGGGACTGTGGCATTTGTGAGGACTGTGTTTGAGGGTTGACTATGTTGGATGCATCCAGTACACTGCCAATACATGGTAAGGTACAAGTAGTGTGATGTGTGTGGCATCCATTTTACTGTGTGTGCAAGTCGGGGAGAGGTGTCAGTCCCTGGATCCCTACAGTATCAGTGGGTATGTTATGCATTGCCTCTTTGCCAAGGCCTGGGCATACTGGGCATGCCTCCATCTGTCTACAGGGGCAGGCTCATGGGGTTGTTCCTCTGAGTCCCTCTGTGCCTGTGGGGACCTTGGTAATGGTGGGGGGCTGTGTGGCCCTTCCCTGTGCTGTCACTGCCGCAGCTGTTTCCGCAAGATCATATTGTATGGCATGGCACATACTATGAACATGTGTGCACATATGGCTGGTGAGTACTGCAGAGCTCCACCCAGATATGTCAAGGCAATGGAACCGTGACTTGGGCATCCCAAACACATGCTCTATAATGATCCTGGTTTGTGCATGTGCCTCATTATGGCATTCTTGAATGCGTGAGTGTGCATTTCCAATGGGTGTCATCATCCACGGCTCCAGTGCATAGCCAACATCCCTCACAAGATGGCCATATGGGATGTCCCTCCTGGCAAATCCCTGGTACAGCTGTGAGGAATGCCAGATGTGGAAGTCATGATAGCCTCCAGGCCTGCCAGCACATGCATTAATGATAATACCCTGGGCATTGTACACAACCTGGCAGTTGATGGAATGAAAGCCCTTGCAGTTTACGTAGACCTTACTCTGTTCACTGGGTGGTGCTTTGATGTTTATGTGCATGTAGTCTATGGCACCCAGTACCTCCGGGTAGTCTGCTATATGGTGGAAGAGATGCATATTGCTGGTCCTCTCCTCAGGGATGCTGGGGAAGTAATGTTACTCACAGGCATGAGGTAGCATGGCATCCAGGAACTGGTGGAGTACCCTGGATGCAGATGCCTGTGAGACCCCCCCCCCCATGATGTCCCCAGTAGGTCTTTGGAAAGTACCTGTAGCTAGTATTCTTAAGGCTACACATACCTTGGTATCCACTGGGATGGGTTCCCCTCTGTTGGCTCTGGGTCTGAGGTGAGGCTGGCACAGCTCAATGTGTTGCTGAAGTATGTCCCTGTCCACCCTGTAGTGCTCTAGTATCTCCAGATCATGTAGCCCCTGGTAGGTTACCCTGGGTCTGAACACTCTTCTCCTCCTCCTCAGTCTGGGGTGGTTGTCAGCATTATCACTGATCTCAGCCTTCAGCACATACTGATGTATCAAAGAGACAGCAGCCCGTAACATTTTGTTGGTTAAAATTTCCCTGAGTGCAAACATCAATGGTGCAGAGTTTGTGGGAAAATCCAGACTGAAAGGAGTTTGCATAGTTTATACTGCTGTGCTGCAGATGCTGCCTGCATGATTGGCTGACTATGACACATTCCACCTGCCAGCTATATTATTTGTACTTGATTGATTTTATTCTGCTTTCCCATTTTTTTTCCCTTCCCATTTCTGCCCCCTTTAAGCATCGCAGCACACTGCACAAACCCACTGCCCAAATGTAAATAGTCCTGCTATTTCTGGGTTTTTTTTGTAAGACCCGATGCATGCCATGCAAACCCAATTCGCTAAAGTAAACACTTTTAAGCAGAAATGGCCCTCCCCTGGATGTGAACACATGCCTCATTTTAAGGAATAAGTAAATACAGCCTCAGACACACCATCTTGCTTAGCTGTGCTTAGCTAAGTTCAAATGGAAGTCGTGGAGCTCCAATGTGTTTACTTCAAGCATGACACACACCCTTTTCATGTCACCTGCTTCTCCGGCTTACATCACTGCGTTATAGCTCCTACATGGTTAGGTGCATCCAGGCAATGGTTTCCCATTTTGCTATTCAGTAAATTTTGCACACCCTGTTGCCTTAGTCCCTTGTTACACCACTACACTAGTTCCTATGTCCTTAGCAACTAGTGCTACCTGTTATTGTTTTGATTCTGCATACTACCCAATATAATGTCAAAATTTATATTTCACATAGAATTGTGTTTTTACATTTTTTTTTTAATTTTCTACACAATCTCATTTGCACATTGCTGCGCTACACTTAAATGGCCGAAATTCGCCAAAAAATTAAAAGTTTTGATTTTTATAATTTTGACACAGTTTTACATGTCAATGGCTATATTTTTGGCCAGAGGCATGCCTAATGATCATAATACATTCTTTACTTTGAGTTGTCATGCCCTGTTTTGATTTTTGCAGAAATGTACATGGTTAGTAACTGAATACATTTCTGCAGCGGACACTGTTCTGACACGTATCCTGTCTGCTTACTGAATCGCTAATTCACCTCATTTACATGGTTTTCACCAGCAAATTAGGTAATTAGCATTATTCAGTGCTGTCCATGCCAGAATAGTGATGGCAGGCTCGTGCATGCCCCCAGCTTTATTTACTGAATCACTTGGCTTTCATATTCCATGCAGAAGCTGCTACACTATTCTGGTCCAGTAATATTGCTTTATTGAATCCAGGGGCCAGTCTTATCTGACCCACTCCAGTATCTTCACAAAACCAGTAGCTCTGCAAACACATTCAAATTTACACCAAGACAGACTGGTGGGATAGGTTCCTATCTCAATGTATTCTTAGTCTATGGAGTAAGTTACCACTATGGGTCAAACAAAATGCCACTTTAGTTACCATTAAGGCAAATATTGAGCGGGCAAATAGACAACAATTTACACCTGGATTTTAATGAATGGCTTTCTCAGTCTGGGAGGGAGCTATTATTAAGTGCTTGAAAAGGGGGGCAAGAAATTTTAAGTATGTCTTCTTGAAAGTGTATATGATTATGCATCTTATGGTCTGTGATTACTTGCCTAATATTGTTTATTTGTTTTATGTTCCTATATTCACATACATAGGTTCATAGAGCATATGTTCATAGATTAGTACTAGGCTAACTGCCCTTGTGGGCTATTTTCAGCCAAGCCAATTACCCCATGTGAGAATCAAACCCTGCACCTTATGCTTGTAAGGTAAACACTTTAACCATTATGCCAACCTCCCACCACATAAAGGAAAGTAAGGAATGATGTTATGTTGGGAAGGAAAAGTGAATAAACAAGTGGAGAAACATCAGGATGAAGAAGGAGGAGCTTGACAGGGATCTAGATATCACCAGGGAGTGTAAGCTAGAAGGAGCATATGGGCTGTTTTCCAGGTTTCTCAGGAGACTTTTAGTTATTTAACACTTGTTAACCAGGAAAGTCCGACTTGGTATGAAGCCAATTTTTAGCAGAGGCCCAGGGAGAAACACTCCAGATGCATGTCTTTGAAATGTGGGAGGAAATTCACACGGACACAGGGAGGATATGCAGACTCCACAGAATCGAACTGGAGAATGTCTTGCTGTGAGGTGACAATGCTACTGCTGCACCACTGTGCCATCCAACTAACCACTGTACTGGCAGATCCAATGTTGGATATATTTGTTTCTGGTGTTTCCCTACATTTATTCATGCCTTCCACACCTACCAGCCCTGGGTCTGCCAGCTCTCTCTTTCCATCCCAAATGTAACTGTGATTCCAGGCTAGGGCCAATGTAGAACTTAAGGGCATCCTGTGGGATATTGCCAGCAACCTTTTCAGTGAGGGAAGGATTTTTTTAATGATTTGCACTCATTTTGTCCCTTTACTATCTCCTCCACTCATCTTGTAATGTTCAAGAGCTACTCCCCTCTGTGGATCACACCTCCCTTCAGGAAGTACTGAGATGAACATCCTTCCCCTCCTGGATAGGCATGTCCATCTTTCCATGACAGCATGTCAGACACCTGAGCTGTTCATCAATCCCTGCTCACCAGGGCCTTAGGTAGGGATTTATCATTTTATACCATGGTGCTGGTTCCCCTGATGGGTATCTTGCACAGACTACCGGCTATTATAGAAGTATCTAAACAGTAGATTAGAACAAGGGAGGTGCCTTTGTAGAAGATGTAGAGAAGCAGGGAAAATCTAAAAAAGTACTAACCCAGTGTAATGGCAGATCCTCAGATGGATATCTCATACAGACCTACTAACTTAATGACAGTAGGAGAGCTACCATAATTTGAGAGAAGTGATTTGGTAGAGAGGGCTTATTTGGACTCCATAAAGATCTTTGAAATGGCTAGTGCCACTCACTGATTGCTGATAGAAAAACTAGAGCAACTGGGGTTCAGACAAAAAAACAGAATAATTGAACACCTGCATGGCTAAATGGTACTGCATGGCACACTGTGATGAGAGGAAAAATGCCACATATAAGACAAATGACTACTGAAATTCTTCAGGGGCCAGTCCTTGCTCCAATACTATTGAGTGTGTTTGTTATATACATATAAGAAGGAACAGAGACAAATATCTACTTTTGACTGATTGGACAGTGACACATGAAACAAAAGAGAGATGGAGAGCAATCTAAGTGAGCAGAAAGGTGCTTATGAAGATCAATGCACTTAGGAGATTGGAACTGATGTACTGTGCATGAAAAGAACATGGAGTGTTGATCCATTGATCACCATGAACTGGGCCACTCCCAGCAGACTGGCAGGGCAGTGGCAACGGAATACAGAATGGTGTGATGTGTTCTCCTGGTGATGAATACCAGCAGCAATAACATAGTTCTACTGCACAACTTTACTCTGGTGAGGAGACGATCTTGAGTACTGTGTGTGGTTCTGGAGGCATGTAAAAAAAACTGGATACAAGGAGATAGCCATTAGGCAGGAAGAAGTAGTCCACAGGAAATCCATGAGGAAGGAGTTTACTTGAGTATGTAGAACACTTCTTACTAGTTAGTAGAATAGGGGCAGCTGGTGTTTGCCAAACAAGGTGGTGCTCTAGGAAGCAAATCCCTGAGTTGAGCTAAATGGAATGTGGTAGATTTATAGTAGATCAGATTCAGCTAGTGCATGGTTACACTTTTAAATAAATAAATAACTGATTGTGCACCACTGTGTGTAGTAAGCAGCTTTCCAACAGTACTGTTACTGTTTGGACTGCACTAGGGCTAGTCTGAGAAAGAGTACATTTTGGACATTAGAGGTAGTTGAACATGTCCCATAAAACCTAACACCCCTAATTGCAAATCTACTTTGTCTGGACTGAGTAAAACTTTTTACGTGGCTACACATATGATCTAAACACACATGCTTGCATGAATTTGAGTTTCTTACAACAGCAACACATGAAAACTAAAGAAAGGGAGCAAGATCATTTTTGTCCACCTTATCTTATTATGCCCTATCCAAGGTCAATTCATATGTCAAAGAGTAATAATTTAAAACACTAGTATGTCACTTTTCTCACTGCAATTTCTGAGTTAATATAAGTTGCTACAGTTGAAGCCCATATGTATTGCTATAATAATATGTAGGCATCAGAACTTACTTTCAGATTTTCAGAATGCTAATGAATACAGAGACCCCGAGCAGAAGACATATAGTCATGTTATACCTAATGGAAGCACAGCATAATTTAGCTTAGCAGTCTGGCATATTCTATTGGTTATGTAGGCCTATTGGCAAACACTATCATTGCAAGGTTATACCCGTGAACCAGTTTGACATTTATTAGCAAAAAATTAATGCACAACAAATCTGGATGGTCAGCCATAAACTGTAATTATATCTGTATTAATGTTATAATGTCAGGTACAGACATAACAGAATACCTGAATGAGGAATTTATTAGGGCTAGGTTTAGAAAGGGTCACTGACAATGGCAAAGCCTAACATGGGCTACTACCACCATGGGAAACCCTTTCGGATTCAGAGAGGCCCACTGCAGTGATCCCAAGCAGTCGCCAAGGTCAACACAATGGATCCTTTGCTCAGCCGACTTATATGCAGATGAGGCAGTCAGAGGAAGTGGCATATGCTAATTAGCATTGTGCTCTCCCTCAGAAATGCCTGTGGTAAGGCATTTACACAGCCAAGTTATTCACAGAATCATTCGACTGTATAAGCTAGCTCAGATGGATGAATTAATGAAGGTTCACATTCACTGATTACTGTCAGTGTATGTAGGTGCCAGGGAGTTTAGTGGACAGCTAGTGATGGGATGTGTGCAGGAGTGTATGTGTGTTTCTTAATGTGTGACTGCATACAGAGGATAATTGGTATCAGTGTGTGTGTGGGGAGAGTAAGTGTTTATCTGAATGCGATCAAGTGATTGGGGTGTTGTGTGCCTGTGTGCTTGAATGTGAGAATGTGTGTTTATTTTGTCATGTTTGTATGTGGGAAGGGGGAGGTCTCATACCTCTAATCTCCCTAGGCTAATGAGCAAATCCTGCAATAGTGGGGAGAACACTAGACACTAGGAAATTTAAACACTACTCTAAGCTCACTTAAAGAGTTAACAGAACAGCAAATTTATTGCACAAAAGAAGTATGAAGGGGTGAACACTAGACACAGGGGGATACTCTATATAATCTTACAGCCACTTAAAAAGTTAGCAGAACAGCAGTTTTGCACTATGAAAGCTGTATGGGCAGGGGAACACTAGACTCCAGAGATACTCTTTATATATTACCCTACAGTCACATAAAGAGTTAACAGACCAAACATTTTAAAGCATAAAGAAATGTATGGCCAAGGGAAACGCTAGATACCAAGAATATTCTTTATATATTACACTACAGTCACTTAAAAAGGTAATAGAAAAATATTTTTTTACTAAGAAAGTGGTATCAGTGGTATGGAACACTAGACACCAGAGGTAATCCTTAAATTGCTGTAAGTCTCTAAAAATATTAAAATAACAAGAGAGAAAAGGCTTCAAATTCTGTGTTCTGAGTGCAGAAAGCAGTGCTTTTTCCCTCTGCACTAAGGTTATACACCACTGATATTATTTCAATTACCATAAGTCACTAAAAATACAATGGAAAAAACTTAAAAATCCTGTACCCTTGATACAGGAAACAGCACCCTAACAAAGCATTTTGTCCTTGAAGCTAACAGTAGGCAAATGGGAAAGTATTTAAATACTACTCTATGCCAAAAGTTTCAAACCCTGTACCCCTAATCCATAGAGCAGCTTTTTTAATTAAGAAGAGCTTTAGTCCTCTATGCAAAGTGAAGACTTCATAAGGATCTGCTCTTGGATCTAAACACACATGCTTGCATGAATTTGAGTTTGGTACAACAGCAACACATGAAAACTAAAGAAAGGGAGCAAGATCATTTTTGGCCACCTTATCTTATTATGCCCTATCCAAGGTCAATTCATATGTCAAAGAGTAATAATTTAAAACACTAGTATGTCACTTTTCTCACTGCAATTTCTGAGTTAATATAAGTTGCTACAGTTGAAGCCCATATGTATTGCTATAATAATATGTAGGCATCAGAATTTACTTTCAGATTTTCAGAATGCTAATGAATACAGAGACCCCGAGCAGAAGACATATAGTCATGTTATACCTAATGGAAGCACAGCATAATTTAGCTTAGCAGTCTGGCATATTCTATTGGTTATGTAGGCCTATTGGCAAACACTATCATTGCAAGGTTATACCCGTGAACCAGTTTGACATTTATTAGCAAAAAATTAATGCACAACAAATCTGGATGGTCAGCCATAAACTGTAATTATATCTGTATTAATGTTATAATGTCAGGTACAGACATAACAGAATACCTGAATGAGGAATTTATTAGGACTAGGTTTAGAAAGGGTCACTGACAATGGCAAAGCCTAACATGGGCTACTACCACCATGGGAAACCCTTTCGGATTCAGAGAGGCCCACTGCAGTGATCCCAAGCAGTCGCCAAGGTCAACACAATGGATCCTTTGCTCAGCCGACTTATATGCAGATGAGGCAGTCAGAGGAAGTGGCATATGCTAATTAGCATTGTGCTCACCCTCAGAAATGCCTGTGGTAAGGCATTTACACAGCCAAGTTATTCACAGAATCATTCGACTGTATAAGCTAGCTCAGATGGATGAATTAATGAAGGTTCACATTCACTGATTACTGTCAGTGTATGTAGGTGCCAGGGAGTTTAGTGGACAGCTAGTGATGGGATGTGTGCAGGAGTGTATGTGTGTTTCTTAATGTGTGACTGCATACAGAGGATAATTGGTATCAGTGTGTGTGTGGGGAGAGTAAGTGTTTATCTGAATGCGATCAAGTGATTGGGGTGTTGTGTGCCTGTGTGCTTGAATGTGAGAATGTGTGTTTATTTTGTCATGTTTGTATGTGGGAAGGGGGAGGTCTCATACCTCTAATCTCCCCTAGGCTAATGAGCAAATCCTGCAATAGTGGGGAGAACACTAGACACTAGGGAAATTTAAACACTACTCTAAGCTCACTTAAAGAGTTAACAGAACAACAAATTTATTGCACAAAAGAAGTATGAAGGGGTGAACACTAGACACAGGGGGATACTCTATATAATCTTACAGCCACTTAAAAAGTTAGCAGAACAGCAGTTTTGCACTATGAAAGCTGTATGGGCAGGGGAACACTAGACTCCAGAGATACTCTTTATATATTACCCTACAGTCACATAAAGAGTTAACAGACCAAACATTTTAAAGCATAAAGAAATGTATGGCCAAGGGAAACGCTAGATACCAAGAATATTCTTTATATATTACACTACAGTCACTTAAAAAGGTAATAGAAAAATATTTTTTTACTAAGAAAGTGGTATCAGTGGTATGGAACACTAGACGCCAGAGGTAATCCTTAAATTGCTGTAAGTCTCTAAAAATATTAAAATAACAAGAGAGAAAAGGCTTCAAATTCTGTGTTCTGAGTGCAGAAAGCAGTGCTTTTTTCCCTCTGCACTAACGTTATACACCACTGATATTATTTCAATTACCATAAGTCACTAAAAATACAATGGAAAAAACTTAAAAATCCTGTACCCTTGATACAGGAAACAGCACCCTAACAAAGCATTTTGTCCTTGAGGCTAACAGTAGGCAAATGGGAAAGTATTTAAATACTACTCTATGCCAAAAGTTTCAAACCCTGTACCCCTAATCCATAGAGCAGCTTTTTTAATTAAGAAGAGCTTTAGTCCTCTATGCAAAGTGAAGACTTCATAAGGATCTGCTCTTGGATCCTGATGTATTTTCTGAACAGTAAGAATTATGAACCTCTAAAGTATGTCATTATTGACTGAATGTAATTAATTGCCTGTGACTAATACGGGAAAGGGAGAGGTAAATTCAGGAGCATTCTGTAATATAAGTGACAGCTGAGAGGGATGGGGTCTCCATGTGGAGGATTATCATACATCTAAATGACTGTGCTAAAGACAAAGCCAGGAAGAACATTAAACAACAACACCATGGAGGAATGTTAAATATTAGTCTAACATAAAAAACTAATAGAGCTACAGGTCTGGCATCATGATGCCTTTTCTTAGCACTGAGGAGAATGAAACTCTAATGCCTGGGATTAATATCATCACTGTAATAGTCTACAATTTACAATGGGCTGGGCAGGGAAACAATATAGGGATATATCAGGGATGTTCTGTCAACTCAGAGACGGTGTGTGTGTGTGTGTGTGTGTGTGTGTGTGTGTGTGTGTGTGTGCGTGCGTGCGTGCGTGCGTGCGTGTGTGTGTGTGTGTGTGTGTGTGTGTGTGTGTGTGTGTGTGTGTGTGTGTGTGTGTGTGTGTGTGTGTGTGTGTGTGTGTGTGTGTGTGTGTGTGTGTGTGTGTGCGTGTGTGCGTGTGTGCGTGTGTGCGTGTGTGCGTGTGTGTGTGTGATCATGCATGTGTAAAGAGTTGCCTGTGCAACTGCAATGGATGGGCTGCCAGTGGTGATTGCCACAAAAATGTGCTATAATTAGTGCTAACACAATGCATTTCAAAGACATGCAAATTAACCAATAGTGAGGTCTTCCTTCATTGTAGCTAATGTGTAGAATCACATTTTTTATTATGAATACTGCCCTTTTTGTCTGCAGCAATTAGCAGTCATGATGAGGCTCTTTATGAATCTTATGGATTGTGTCAACTCACAATCCAGTGACTGCTACTTTTACTGGAAACGAGCACATATGAGCTAATAAACTTCATTACAGTAACTTAGCAGTATGAACATGATTTATATTCCTCCCATCCAGATAGTCAGAGATTTTAGAGTTACTTTATACATGAAATATGGTGGAGGGTACAACCACCTGTGTCCAGTTTTGCAAGGTGCTTAACATTACAGTAAATTTCTGTTAGGGAGTCCACTGTTTAATATGAGCACTTACAATGCAAAATGTAGATATTAATTTAAAAACAATTAACTACTCTACCACTGTCATGTTTTTATATAACATCGTCATTGCATTTATTTATTTGCAAGTAACCATGTATTTCGCTATGAATTACTGTTGTTGCAGCTATCATGCACAGGATGGTATATATGTAATCACCAATAATTTCTGGTGATATCTCTTTTTTTCTTATTAACATTTCATATGCTGTAATAAATGTCCTTTTTAGGAACAATTAGATAGTGTTTTGGTTGTTATGCTTTAATAGCAAAATATGTTTATAGTTTTATGTATTACATATTCCCCTGATGAGATAAGTAATAATGCACATGCTTGCTGTGAAATGAATCTGAAGCCACTTTTTTTAGATATGCTAAAATGAAAAATTTATAATAAGAAAATAGCAATTTAAAAGGCAGAATATGGGTTGCTTTTTCACTGTGTGTTTAAAATGCATAACGTCCTTTTGGAGTTTTAGCCTTCTGAGAAAGTAGGCCTTCTATGAATTTTGAAGAAGTCACATAAATTTTTTTGTATAGAATGCACTTTGGAGTATTTTTCTCAAACACGTATACCCTCAAAAGGCCATAAAAATGATTGCTTAATGGTGACCATTTAACTGGACTTTTCTTTTTCACACAGTCAGAGTATTCTTCCACACACAAAATGTAGCAACCTTTTGCACTCACCTCTGACATTTGATTATGATAAAAGTGAAAAAAAATGGCCATAATAAAGTATTTCATCTTGTCCTTAGTCACATGCAAGGTTCCATGACAAGCCATATCAATGATCACTTAACATTAATCATGGGACTGCCCTTTGTATTTGCATAGAGCTTGAGTACCTCCCCCCCACCATATATATATATATATATATATATATATATATATATATATATATATATATATATATATATATATGGCTCCCTATCACTTTTTCAAATTTCCAAAACTTTGAAGCTCATATGGCCAAGATCATATAATCAAAGTTTTAAAACGTCTAACACTTTGTGTTGAGATCGCCGTACAGCACAAAACTTGGGATTTACTGTTTTCCTCACTGTAGTGCAATCTCGAGTTGATATATTTAATTAACAAAGGGTGTGGAGGGCACAGCCTCCCATGTGGAGGGTGCAGGGGGCGTGCCTCCCTGCAAAAACATAAAGGTAAATTATTTTATTTTAGTGTTTTTTTTTTTATTTTTATTTCAAGGTTTCAAAACTTCAAACATATGGTCTGGAAACTCAAACTGATAGTGATCCACACACACACACACACACACACACACACACACACACACACACACACACACACACACACACACATATATATATATATATATATATATATATATATATATATATCTATAGACACACACACACACACACACACATATATATATATAAATATCTATATACACACACACACACACACACACAAATGTGTGTGCATGTGCTTGCGTGCATGTGTGGTGTGTGTGTGTGTGTGTGTGTGTGTGTGTGTGTGTGTGTGTGTGTGTGTGTGTGTGTGTGTGTGTGTGTGTGCATGTATACGTATATGTATATAGATCCCATCTGTGTCTATCTATGAAGTTGAATTATGATGACAGTAAAAGAAATAATGGCCACAGTATTGTAGATCATCTTTTTGTTCTCAGGCATATATGCTGCCTTCTGACAAGCCATTCCCATGACCATTTATCAAAATTCATCTTTCTCTGCTATGGAAAGCTCTGTGGCATATGAAAAGGGATAAAGCCCTGACTGTGACCCAGATAGCTCAAGTTCTGTTAGTGACACAGGCACTGGAAGAGCTGGGCAGTCAAGGTTATGAATGAGTGGCTTAACCCAGCTCTTCCATCATAAGGGGAGCGAGATGGTGATCTCAGTTACTCAACTGCTATCATGGAAGTGGTTGCTTGCAAACACAATGGTCATAGCACCATGGAATGTGGGCTTAGAAGTCCCAAGCCAGTGGTGATAGACATCATAGGTATGTGTGTGTGCATGGGAACATACACATGCAGGGAGAGGGCACACGATATGTCCAGGGTGATACTGGAGCTCATGTGAGTGACACAGTCATAAAAAATAATACATATTTCCTTGAAGCCAGAATGCTGGTGACAGCACAAACAACTACAGTGACTGCTGGTATGACAGCCTTCCTCAGCCAGTACTTACCCTCATTTAAAATAGCCAGGATTGGGGCAGCCAATGAGATAGACTTATCTGGCATAGTTGAAAAAAAAAACACCTAAAAGGAAATATTGTAACTTTCTTTTGCACTGCGCTGATGCGCAGACACTCCCCCCAGCAAGTATATAATGACATACAAATGTCAGCCTCCTTCTGTGTGTACATCTGATGCTTAATTTTGATGAAAGTAAAAGAAAAAAATGCTGCAGAGAAGTCAGCAAAATAAACAACTGGCCCATCAGCTTGCCTAGCATTTATCTAGGAATCTATGATTTGTTAATTGCTAGCACTGATAAGGGCAGTGTTATTGTGGTGTAGGATAAGAACAATTATGAGTAAAAAGCTAAATTACACCTTTGTTATACCCATTTTAACAAATTTCTTTTATATCCTACAAATATTTTTCAGATAGAAATTGAGTTATTTAAGCAATAACCCATGACAGTGTGTGGTTAGTTTTGGATTTACTCGTGGTTGGTTTGGTTTGATCTCAAGGGCAAAGCCCTCTTAGAAAGTTGCTTGAAGGAGAGATTTTGTTAGTGTGCATTTTCTGAAGGATATGTAGTCTGCCTTTTTTAATGACTTTAATCCCCAGTGGTTTACCAGAAAACTGCATTTTTTATGAGGAATAGACCAAAAATATGAGGCAAAAATCTGAACATTCTGTGAAGATCAGGACAGGTCACAGTTATGACAATCTGATTAGATTCTAGGAGGCACAGCACAAAAATACAAGAAAAATCAGGTATGTTTCTGTTTCTTTAGTGCTGCAGAATGCACCTGATTTTTCTTGTATTTTGCTCTGTCCTCCATAGGCTATACCAGTGGAAAAGTCTGACCACTCAATGGGACTTCAGCAGCTAGACTTCTTTCAATTGGTATATACTCCATTTACAATGGACACACTGGTTAGGATGTCCAATCATCTTTCGCAATTTTGAATACTAATGAGAAATCATTGTTGTTGTTGTTTGTCTTTTCGACTTTTCCCAGTTAGGGGTCGCCACAGTGGAACTCCGGTCCGCTAATGATCGGCAGTAGATTTTTTATGGTGTTGAGTTGCCAGCCCGATGCCCAGCCTTCAGCGAAAGCACGCCCATTCACGCATGTCTTTCGGAGGTCACTCGACCGCGGGGAGGACATGCAGACTCCACGCAGAAGGCACTCCAGCCATGAATCGAACAGGACAACCTCTTGCTGTGAGGCAACAACACTACTGCTGTACCACAGCGGTTTCTAATAATGAGTAATCATTGTATAATTGTTAAATAGTTTGGATACAAAGGGTATTATTTCTATGCAACTGAAGAATGAAATTGTGAGTTATTCCAAGACAAAATCATTTGATCTCCTACCAAAAGTACACAAACGTATTTCCTCTCACTGGAAAGCATACCAGTTTAGACAAATTTAATACTTTATATCCAAACAAGCAGAATGGCAGAGGTTGTTAGGCCGTAAAGAAAAATTGTGGACAATTCATTTAGGAGCCCTTTATGAACTAGGTTTGAATGAAGCACACTTATAGTTAAGTTGTGTGTATTATTTTTCATGATGTGGAACATGGGTTCTGTGAATCTTCTTATAATAATCCATTTTTTTTATATTCATTATGTACTTATATGTGCATATATATATATATATATATATATATATATATATATATATATATATATATATATGTAGACTGTATATTGGTTTACCTTCATATTGTTGGAAATAACAATATCAATCAAGCTTTTGTGCGAACCAAAAGCATGAATTTTAAACTAGAGGAGATGAATCCAAATATGAATAGCCATGTATATTCATCGAAAAATGACCCTCTGCACTCATTGAATTACCCCAGCTATACCAGACATTTTAGGGGTAGGAAACATAGTTTTATAACAAAATACGCCAATGATAATGCAGTTATGGTTGATATTATTAGACGGAATTAGCACATATTGACTATAGATCCTACTACAGTTGATATCGTTGGAGAAGTACAAAGTTTTATATGTAAGAATAATTTAAATCTGAAACAACTTTTATGTAGAGATGTGAGGCAGGGTATTCAGCAAGATAAGAATCTAAGCTTTGGCACTTTTCCATGCAGATGCTGTAATATGTGCAGAGCAATAAATGCAATACAGCCTTTTTCTCATCCTATTTTGGATTTTAAATTTCTTCCTAGATTTTATGCTACTTGTGATAGTAGCAACCTAGTATATCTTGTCAAATGTAATTGCTGTAAATGTTTCTATGTGGGCAAATTGTCTAGAAGGTTGAAAGGCAGGATTTATAACCATCTTTATGACATTAAGAATTTTATCATACAGAATACTTTGGCCAAGCACATTTCTGAATTTAGCACACATAGTTTTAGCTTTAAGGTGCTGTAACTAGTGTTTAATAATCCAAGAGGGGGTAATGTTAATAATTATCTTGAATCTGTTGAATTAAAGTGGATTTTTAGGTTACGTGCACATATTTATCCAGGTCTGAATAGTTATGTAAGTATTAAGCCTGCCTTAGAGGCACAGCCCTTTAAGTAAGTTTTTGCAGTGATTCTGTAACTATTTAATTGATGTGTTTATGCTTTTAATTTTAATTTGATGTTAATTGATTTTATTTAACATTTAGCTTTGCTATTTAAACTGTGCTTGACTCTGTATTTTTGAGATCTGATGAAGCGTGGTTACCCCACGTGAAAGCGCTTATCCTTTTGGTTTTATCCTTGGAATAAACTTGATTTTATAGCCTTGGTTATCCTATCTTGTTTCATTTTTTTCATTGAATTTTAAACTGAAAAAGTCACCGTAGATTGAAAATCAGCAAATCGAACAGCAGATTTGCTGATTTTCGAAATAAAATGTTGGACAAATTGTAATGCAGGGGGGCAAGCCCCCCTGTACAACCCCTACTTTAATATACTAACTCCGAGATCGCACTACAGTAGGGAAAGGGTTCATTTCCCGATCCCTGCTATAGTGCAATCTGCACCCAAAATGTCGAATCTGCAATGAGCGAATGCTAATGTGCATTTGTTCATTGCACATTCGGACAAATTTTTTTCGAGGTATTGCCAATTTGAGAACCTCCTTTCATACATAGTGGATTCGCCCAAGTGCATAACACACTTATGAAGGTAAACCATATAACCATATATATATATATATATATATATATATATATATATATATATATATATATATATATATATATATATATATATATATACAGGGTTCCCTATCGGAAGCCTGAAACACTATAAGCCTGAAAATCAAAATCCTGAAAACTAAAGCCTGAAAATTCAAAATCCCGAAAACCCAAAATCCTGAAACTCAAAATCCTGAAAACACAAAATGGACATGCTGACGTCATTGTGGCTTTGCTATTGTTAGCCCTGTGGTGTTAGGTCATGCGTTGGGTTCAGGT
This sequence comes from Protopterus annectens, assembly GCF_019279795.1. Classification (NCBI taxonomy): domain Eukaryota; kingdom Metazoa; phylum Chordata; order Ceratodontiformes; family Protopteridae; genus Protopterus; species Protopterus annectens. The sequence continues at coordinate 197,309,795 of NC_056737.1, forward strand.
AAGTGTGCGGTTGGTTTTATGTTAGGGTTAGGGGCGGTTTAAGTGAGTTAGGGTTAGGGTGCAGGTTAGGCATGTATGCAATAGTGACAAATATTGGGGTTAGGGGTGGTTTAAGTGAGTTAGGGTTAGGGCGCGGGTCAGGTGAGTGTGCGATAGTGACGGACCTTAGGGTTAGGGTTAGGGTCAGGGTCAGTTGGTAGATGTTAGTGTCTTTATAGTGACATTTTAGCATTATTTGTGTTTTCAGGATTTTGAGTTTCAGGATTTTGGGCTTTCGAGATTTTGAATTTTCAGGCTTTAGTTTTCAGGATTTTGATTTTCAGGCTTATAGTGTTTCAGGCTTCTGATAGGGAACCATATACAGAGAGAGAGAAAGAGAGTCTGCATATAAATGCATAATTATATCTCTTAGTATATGGCTACACAAACACACACACACACACACACACACACACACATACATTATATATTTATAAAGATATATATATATATACACACACACACACACACACACACACACACACACACACACACACACACACACACACACACACACAAAATGAATGGCAAAAAACTGCCACAATACTAACCAACTCCAAAAGCACAAAGGAATGTACATAAAGCAGACTTGAAATACATTAAACAACATGCTTACAACATCCTATCTCCAAACTTGTGTTACACTGCATCTATGATTGTAACACTGGTAATTGTGTTTATAATTACATCTGTCTATCTAACAATAGTTGCAGTCTGTTAAGAGCAAATGCTCAAAAGAGCAAACCTTTTTTCTTTGTTTTTCAGCCAACTGGCTGCTTTATGTATGTACAAGATTGTGGAACAACAGGGTTAGGGAATTTGCCCTTTCCCTGCTGTTGTCTGATCTTGGAGTTGGTATATGTAGAACAGAGCATGTGTGTGTAACTTTAAGAAGCATTTCCAGATGTAGGCACATGCATAAAAATAGTGAGCACATGCAAGCAGCAGTGCCACTTTGAGATAACAGCCAGAGTGTTAACATGTATGAGTGTAGTAGTCAGCCTGTTTATAAGCTGATTTAAGTTTAAGTTACTAAGCCTCAGTCCTGGTGTGTTTGTGTGTAATAAAGCTGCTTGAATCGAACCCACAACTGTTCATCTGTTTTATCCTGACCGGATGAGCGACATGGTATCAGAACCGGGATCGAGAGTGCAACTTCTTCAAACCTTGAGGTGCAGAGTTGACAGTGAAGGTATATTGAGCAGGTTGAGTAGTACGATGCTCAAATGATCAGAAAGGGCCAAAAATGAACTTCAGGTAACCAAAACTTGCACAAATTATTTATTTTGCAAAGAAAATGAAACAAACCATTCGTAAGGCACAAAACACATTTTTAATCAGGCGAGTAGCATACAAGGCATTATTAATCAAATGAAAGGCACAGAATGCATTATTAATTAAACAAAGTGTTCAAAGACAAGATATTTGATAAAACTATTAGAACTGTTTGTATAGGTCTCAGCATTACCTCCAGTTTGCATAACGAGCATATTTAAAGTAAAATGAGCACAAAAAAAGTATAATGAGCATGATAGGAGATTAAATGGACATAACAAGTACAATAAAAGAGCAAATCAATCAATAAAAATAATAATCATAATAATAATCAATAATTAATAATAAAGTACAATAAAAGTGCAAAGCAACTGCATCTTTTTTAGTAAAAGACCATATTTTGGGCATAAACTACTATTTTGCATTGACTGAAGCCATTCAAAACATAACTAGAGTTGTTTGAAGTATCTCAGAGTGTGCAAAGTGTTTGCAGAGTGTGTGCTTTATTACGGTGCAATTAGTTCAAAGAGTTTGCTGTGCACAAAGTACAGTTATTTTGCAAAGTGCAGTCAAAGTACCGCCATTTCCAAAAAGTTTCTTGTGCTGTGTGCATTTACTCTCAAAGTGCCACCATTTCAAAGTGTTTCTTACACTGTACAGAGTTATTTCACAAAGTACAGCCATTTTGAAAGGTTCTTGTGCTGTATTCAGTTTATTTGAAAAGTGCATTCATTTCAAAGTATTTCTTACACTGATAAGGAGTGATTTCATAAGGTACAGTGATTATAAAGTGCTCTTGTGCTACAGAGACTTATTTGGCAATGTGCAGTTAGTTCAAAAAGTCTTTTGTGCTATTGGACATAATTACAAGTTCTGGCATATATTTATGTGTGTATGTTCATACAACTGGTAAAGTGGAAACCCTCGGAACTCGACCAAAAATAACTTGCAGCACAAAAAGTATCCAAGGAAGAGCCAGGAACTGCACGTAGTTCAATACACTTTATTTAGACCAACTTCCAACAATGATTTGATTGAGCGCTTTCATCTGACTGCTACAGATTTCATCAGAACACTATTGTTAAAATGACACCGCCTTATATATATATACAAAGACCCACCTATTTCAACAGTCATTAATTAAACAATTAGATAAAATGATACAAAGTGATGGGATTTTAAGTATATAGTTTTGTTTACATGTAGTGAATCCAGTCAGGTTCAGGATGTGTGTCTTTACGTATCATTTTATCTAATTGTTTAATTAATGACTGTTGAAATAGGTGGGTCTTTGTATATATAAGGCGGTGTCATTTTAACAATAGTGTTCTGATGAAATCTGTAGTAGTCAGAAGAAAGTGCTCAATCAAATCATTGTTGGAAGTTGGTCTAAATAAAATGTATTGAACTACGTGCGGTTCCTGGCTCTTCCTTGGATACTTTTTATGTTCATACAACCTTCACTACTGTGTGTTGATATGACAGAGGCATTTTGCAGACCCAGTCCATTTGCATTTGATCATAATATTGCAGAGAATTGGACAGTATTTGAGCAGGAATATATTTTCATACAAGCAGCTTTTTCTGACAAAAATGCACATACAAGTGCATTCATTTTGCTTAAATTAGCTCGGTCAGAGGCCATTGAACAAGAGCATTCATTTGTGCATGCACCAGCAGTATATGCAGAAGAAGTGGAAAACCACCATATTGTTATACCAGCTGAATCAAAAGAGGACCCTGAGTGCTTGAAATGTAAATTTAGAGAAATGTACAATCCCCAGACAAATGCTACATTACAGAGGCACCAATTTTATACAAAAGACCAAAAGCCAGGTGAAACTTTTGCAGCTTATATCACTGACTTGAGAAACAAGGCTAAAATGTGCAGATTTGGCGATTTAAAAGATGAGTTAATAAAGGGCAGGCTTGTGTGTGGTGTTAATAGTGCTGCAGTGAGGAAGATTTTGCTTCGTGATAGAGATTTAATGTTGAGCAAAGCTATAGAGATTTGTCAAATCCATGAGCTCTCAGAAAGGCACTCAATATGCTTGCGAGTGATAAGAGCTTAGTTTCAGCAGCTTCTAGAGCAAGGGTAGACAGCATGTAGCATGTGGCAAGCAGAAGCAGGCCTAAGCACATGGCAGCTGCAGCCCTTGCCCTGGGAGATCTTGTAACTTTCTAGCAAGTTCCAAGACTAGCTCAGCAAAACAGACATTCTCAGTGCAGTATAAGGGTAAGTTAGCAAAACCCAAGTCAAGTCTTATTGTTAACTGTCGTAATTCTGGTGCCAAACATGAATCTTTAAAGTGCTTGGCATTTGGTCAGCAATGCCACAAGTGTAAAAAATGGAACCACTTTCAAAAGTTTTGTAAATCAAGCAAGCCTCATTTAATTCTTAAGAAAGGTCACTCAAAAAAGCACGTTGATCATGTAGAAAGTTGCAACCTTACTTTCAATGTAGATGGGTGTATCAGTGGTAGGTGAAAAGGTTAATGCAGTACATTTATTGGCAAAGAACAATGTGTTTTTTACTGTTCTTATCAATGGTAAACTCATGGACCTCAAAGTAGACACTGGTTCAAAGTGTAATGTAATGTCAGCAGAAATATTTGCTAGTGTGAGTGCTGGTGAGCAACTTAATTTGGCTAACTGGGCAATGCTTCTTGCTTATGGAGGTGAAGAGATTCAAACCAATGGCTCAGCAGTGCTTTCATGCTATTTGGCTGGGAACAGTTACAGCTTGCAATTTTATGAGTCAGAAGACATGTGCAGTCATTATTAGGTCTCAGAGACAGTTTAAGAATGAAACTGCTTTCTTTTACCAAAGAAATGCATCATGTAAGCACATGTCCCAGTTCCAGCTTCAGTGATGCTATCTTCTCAGAGTATGCTGAGGTTTTCAATGACAAATTAGGCAAACATTCAGTTGTGTACTCCTTGAAAGTAGACCCAAAGGTCAGTCCAGTGGTCAGACCATAAGGAGAGTTCCAATAGCTATGCAGGACAGAGTCAAGGTCCAGTTAGACAAGATGGTGCAGCAAGGCGTGATTTGTCCAGTCACAGAAGCAAATGAGTGGGTGTCTTCCATGGTAGCTGCTCATAAGAAAAGTTCAGATGAAATCAGAATATGCACTGACCCAAGAGACTTGAAAAAAGCATTAAAGAGACCTCATCATCCTATGGGTACAGTTGAGAAGGTTGCCACCATCGTGCCAAATGACACTGTTTTTTCTGTCTTAGATGCAAAGAGCTCATTTTGGCAAGTAAAACTTGATCGCAGATCTTCACTAATGACTACATTCAGCACACCATTTGGTAAATACAGATTCCTCAGAATGCCTTTTGGAATAAATTCTGACAGTGAAGTCTTTCAGCATGCAATGGAGCACACAAATGTTTTCAGGCTATTCGTGTGCTATAGTAGTTGATGATTTACTGGTGGGAGGTAATGGTGAAACAGAGCATGACAGAAAGTCAGGAAAGTTCTGGAGATAGCACGTGAAGTGAACTTGAAATGTAATCTTCTCTAATGTAAATTCAGACTACCAGAAGTTACTTATGTAGGTAATTTATTTACCAGTACAGGCTAATGACCAGACCCTTCCAAACAAGCAGCCATTCTTGAGATGCCAGCTGCAAACAATGTCCAATCCTTACAGCATTTCTTGGTATGGTTAACTATTTGGGAAAATGTATCCCTGAATTTAATGAGTTATCAGCGCTTTTAAGAGAGATGACATGCAAAAATGTTGCCTGGCCATGGTTAGAATGAAACCAGAGAGCATTTAATAACCTCAAACAGAAAATTGCCAACACACCTACATTGAGATACTATGATGTCTACAAACCAGTAGTTCTTTCCTGTAATACTTCAAAGTTCAATCTTGGTGCAGTTATTATTCAAGAGGGCAGACCTGTTGCCTGTGCATCTAGAACTCTTACTCAAACTGAGATGCAGTATGCTCAAATTGAGAAAGAACTTTTGGCGATTGTATTCACTTTTTCAAAGTTCCATGATTATATTCATGGCTGAGCTTTCCAAGTTGAAACTGATCATCGACCTCTAGTCACTATTTTAAAGAAGCCTATGCATACTGCTCCAGCAAGACTACAAAGAATGATACTCAGATCGCAAAATTATAATTTCAAAATGGTCTATATGAAAGGCAAACTTCTTTATCTGGCTGATACCTTATCCATATCACCCAGAAATACCAAAAAACAGCTTGATGCAGAGAATATTGACTCTGATGCCATGGAAGTGCATAATGTTTCTAGCACAAGACTTGATGAGCTAAGAGATCATACAAAGACTGATCCAATTTTACAGAGGCTCAACCACTTTATCAATGTTTGATGGCCATCAAAGCAATCTTGTGTACCGCCTGAAGTACAACCTTATTTTCCATACAGAGATGAGATGCTGATGGAAGATGGTATCATTTTCAAAGGTCCTAAAGTTATTGTTCCTACTTCCTTACAACATAAGTATGTTCAGATTTGCATCGTGGCCACCCAGCTTCCGAAGCTACCAAAAGAAGGGTGAGATGACTAGCATTTTGACCTTCTCTGTCAAAGAACATTGATAAAGTGCTTTCATCTTGTTCAGTATGCAATAGTATTAAACTGCATTTGCAAAATAGAGCCACTTCATCTAAGCCAGACTTGATGAGCTAAGAGATGCTGCAAAGACTGATCCAATTTTACAGAGGCTCAACAACTTCATCAATGTTGGATAGCCATAAAAGCAATCCTGTGTATCGCCAGAAGTGCAACCTTATTTTCCATACAGAGATGAGATGCTTATGGAAGATGGTATCATTTTCAAAGGTCACAAAGTTATTGTTCCTACTTCCTTATAACATGAATACATTCAGATTTTGCATGGTGGCCACCTAGGTTCTAAAGCTATCAAAAGAAGGGCGAGAGGACTAGTATTTTGGCCTTCTCTGTCAAAGGACATTGATAAAGTGCTTTCATCTTGTTCGGTATGTAATAGTACTAAACCGCATTTGCAAAAAGAGCCAATTCAGCTAAGCCAGATTCCTGAACTACCTTGGTCAACAGTAGCCACTGATATATTATTTATTTATTTCCAGTTTGATGACTGGGGAGGTCCACTGGGCTCAAGTAGCCCGTTTTCAGTGGAGGCCCGGGGAGAAAAGCTCCAGATTACATACAAGTAAATCAAGACTTACAATTACAATCATAGAATTATATACAAAGATGTAGCAAATTACAAATGGTAAAGATGAGCAGTCTTCATGACATACAGACATAGTTGATTAGAGAGCCATTTGTACAGCATATGGTTGAAGTGAGGCAGCAGAATAATCTGAACAAAATACTAATAACTATCAAATTGTAACTTTTTCTGTTTGTAGTTACAAAGACTGAAAGTTTGAAAGATAGTAGTAATTATTGGTTTTGTAGAAAGTGGGAGAAATAATGGAGGGCAGTACTGTGTATACAATGTATACATTCAAGATAGTGGTGGAAGAAGAGAGAGGTAGTTGAGCAGTAGGGAAGGAGGTAGATGTTTAGCAGAAATAGATTCTGGCATAAGCAGAGAGAAGCAGAAGTATGGACGAGAAAAAGGCAGTTGTTTTGTAGCAAAAGTGGAGTACACACATAGCAAAGATAATTATCTTAGCTAATTAGCTAATATATTTATTTATATAATTAATGTGCTGTGTACAAAATATATATTTGAGTGGCACAATCAGAATTACTTAGTCTTGGTAGACTGTTATTCAAACTGGTTTGAAATCGATTTGCTACCTTATCCAGTGCTGTTATTATTAAGTTGAAACATCATTTCTCGGTCCATAGTAGTCCACATAAAGTTATTTATGACAATAGTAACCAGTTTACCAGTCTATTGTTTCAGACTTTGCAAAAGAGTGGGACTTTATCCATGTTACTAGTAGTACTAAACCGCATTTTATCTGCTATGAGATTTGTTTGTTTGGGGGGTCTTGACCATTGGCAGCCCCACCACTGAGAATTGGACTGCCTTACTACTGAGATTTGTTCGCAGCCCAGGTGGGTCCACCCAGAGTCCTGCCTCACTGCCAAAAGGACATAACCAAAAGGACACATCTGAGATTATGGAGGCATCTACATAAAGAGGACTTGCATTTTGACAAAGCCAGCCAGGCCCACTTGGCTTCTGGGTCTAAAGCTTCACCCCCAAGCTGAGCTGCACTTGCAAATTATTCCTTTGCTTTGTTTTTCATCTCCCTTTTATAAGGGGGACTATACTCCACCAGGGACAGGCTCTCTATACCTTGCTTATTGTTACTAGTAGTCTGGAATACCCACAGTCAAATGGTCTTGATGAACATGCAGTACAGAGTGCAAAGCAATTACTAGAGAGGTCAAAGTGTGGCAATACTGATATCTTCTTGAATTTGCTTAATTTCAGAAATATACCCCGTGACAACCTATTAGGCTTGCCTGCTCTGAAACTTCTATCTAGGCAAACCAGAACAACCTTGCCTATCAGTTCTAGTTTGCTGGTGCCTAATACTAAAAACACCAGAGCAATTAAAGCCCAAGTTTTTAAGAAGCATTCTATTCAGAAGTCCAGGTATGATAAGATGAGCAGATTTCTTCATCCGTTAAAAGAAGGAGAGACAGTGAGGATGCAATGGCGAAAGGCTTTGAGCGAATTGGTCAAGTGAGAGGTATATGTATCGAGTCGAGATCCTACTTAGTGGAATCTGAGGGTATAGAATACAGGAAAAACTGCAGGCATCTTCTTTCTGTGTCTGAAATGATATTGAAGCATCACACCTGTGATACAGACTCTAAATCTCAGAACAACCCTGGCAATGTTCATGCTGAAGAACATGCCTCAGTATCTCTTCTCATTCTTGATGATGTCCCAGATATCTGCAGAATTTAACATTCCTTGAAGACAGTCACCCATTGCTAGATCCAATTCTGATTTTTATGTTACATGGTCAGGTAGTATTTCCAGACCTAATATGAAATACACAGCAACCTGGACATGACTGTTTTATATGCGTCTAATTTTGTATGATTGCATGTCAAAGAATTAGTTCAGTATAATTGCATGTGAAAAGATCATGTCTGTGTAATTGCATGTCAATGAATACTGTCATTTGGTATATGATCTATTTCTCACAAGAGGGAGGATGTAGATCAGATTGTGTGTGTGTAACTTTAAGAAGCATTTCCAGATGTAGGCACATGCATATAAATAGTGAGCATGTGCAGGCAACAGTGCCATTTTGAGAGAACAACCAGAGAGTTAACATGTATGAGTGTGGTAGACAGTCTGTTTATAAGCTGATTTAAGTTTAAGTTACTAAGCCTCAGTCCTGATGTGTTTGTGTGCAATAAAGCTACTTGAGCTGAACCCATAACTGTTCGTCTGTTTTTTCCTGACCAGATGAGCAATATGGTGTCAGAACTGGGATTGAGAGTGCAACTTCTTCAAGCCATAAGGTGCAGACTTGATGGTAAAGGTATATTGAGCAGGTTGGGTGATACAGTGCTCAAACAATCAAAAAGGGCCAAAAACCAACTTCAGGTAACCAGAACTTGCACAAATGATTTATTTTGCAAAGAAAATGAAACAAAGCATTCCTAAGGCACAAAACGCATTATTAATCAAATGAGTGGCACAAAACACATTATTAATCAAACAAAAGGCACAAAATTCATTATTAATTAAACAAAGTGTTCAAAACCACAATATTTGATAAAACTATCAGAAATATTTATATGGGGCTGAGAATTACCTCTGATTTGTATAACGAGAATGTTTAAAGTAAAACGAGCACAAGAAAAATATAATGAGCATGACAAGAAATTAAATGGGCATAACACGTACAATAAAAGAGCAAAATAAGCTTAAAGAGCAAAGTGATTGAATGTTTTTGAGTAAAAGACCATGTTTAGGGCATAAAATACTATTTCACATTAATGGAAGCCATTCAAAGCCTAACTAGAGTTGTTCAAAGTATCTCAGAGTGTGCAAAGTGTTTGTAGAGTGTGTGCTATATTATGGTGCAATTATTTCATAGAGCTTGCTATGTGCAAAGTATAGTTATTTTGCAAAGTGCGGTCAAAGTACAGCCATTTCGAAAATGTTTCTTGTGCTGTGTACAGTTATTCACAGAGTGCCATCACTTCAAAGTGGTTCTTACACTATACAGAGTTATTTACACAGGGTATGGGGGGGGGGGCTTGCTCCTCTGCAAAAAAAAAAAAAAAAGCAGTATTTTTTCAATTTTTTTAGATTCACTCTTATAAGAGTGATCTTTATTTTTTTCACTGTCTGGAGTGTTTGATCTTTGATGAGACAATCATATATATATATATATATATATATATATATATATATTAGGTGGGGGCTTTGCCCCACCCAATGTGGGGCTGTGCCCCCACACCCCCTAACTATATATATCAACTCCAGGGTCGCACAACATTGGGGAAGGGGGCAAATGCTTGTCGATCAAATGAACTGTCGACCAAATGAACTGTCGATCAAATGAACTGTCAATCAAATGACATGAACCCACACACACACACACACACACACACACACACACGTATTGATCTAATGCTAATAAATATTGAGATTCAAAATATATACATAAAAATAAGCAAGCCCCCCTACACTACCCATGTGGGGAGAATAGACTCCCATTTCCCATGCTTCTAAAATATATCAACTCCTAGATCACACTTCAGTAGGGAAAGGTCATACACCCTTCTCTGCTATAACATCAATTTTGTCAATATAATACTTTTGGGAAGATATTTTGAATACCAATATTATTAGAAGTTGATCGATTTAAGTAGACTCATATAAATACACTCATGCACGCATGAGCACACACACATATAGACATACGTACACACACACACACACACACACACACACACACACACACACACACATGCCACACATACACACACACACACACACACACACACACACACACACACACACACACACACACACACACACACACACTCAGAAAATCCTGATTGATCTTCCACTGGCTATTCCTACAACTTCACAGCAAAAAGCTAATAAAATGTTTGTTTTTCACACAGAGAGTTTGAAAGACTATGCATAGAAATGTGTACTATTCTTGCTGCAGCAAATGGCATAAAGTAAAAGACTGATGTATAATTTCCACTGAACTTTCTAGATAAAAGTGATAATAATTTGTTGAACTGTGCATTCACTTAGAGCTATACAGAGTGAGTCTGAAAATGTGATTACTACCAGTGTGGAAAAACTGTACTGCTACATCACTTCAAGATCTATTAAATCAAACAGAAGCAAACCAATACAGGAAAACTGCTGTATAATGTAAAGAATTGCTCTGTTAAAACAGACAAGCAGAAAATGTTTTTTTCTCCAACTAGCATTGTGCTCAGCAGTCTGTAAGTCATGAATTTACTTACATGTGTGTTCACTAGGTGGCAGCATTGTCTTAATGAATACAAATAATATCTCAAGTTTTTGCTTGAAATGTGCAACTCTAAACATGGTTTCCCATCTTAATAAAAAAAAAAATGACTTGTGATAGTCCATTTTTTGCTTTACCATTTCTGGCATTGCTAACTATGTGAAATATTAGCCAGTGTTCTCATTGCATTTTTTTTGTTACTCTAAAAAAGTATTACATTGTGCATTCAGAGTGCAAGAAAATATTGAAATGAAGACTTGTTGCCCTTTTAGTGCATGAGTAAATGAAATCAACCTCAAAGGGAGCAATTTCAAAAAAGGCTATAACCTATGTTAAGGTCAAGAAACTTCTACAAATTATGAACCTTAATAATTAAAACATGAGATGCTACATTTTCTCATTTTCGTTGTATTTGGGAATCAGACAATAAGTCTGTATGATTATGTACTAGTTATATCATACACTGGAAAGTTAGATACTTATAGATTAATGTAATTTACTCAAATCCTGATTTATCCATGTATTCCTTACCCTAGTCTTCCACTACCATTTTGTAATCACATGCCGTTGTTAATAAACCAACATACCATGTGCATGATCATGATATTAAGGACTGTGTGTTCTTTGCAATTCTGCACTCTTGAGCATAACATATGAACTGCCGCAGTTTGTTCTTAGTTGCTATTAATTAGTCATTTTCTCTGTCTAAAAAGAAAGGGTGGTATTCACAGTCGCTTGCGCAAATCTGATAGGGGTATTCCTAACAACAGTTTATCCAAGTATGCACAAAAACTTCCCTGACACATAAATGAATTATTTCCCCCTGCAATCCCTTCACTAGTTTGTATTCGGTATGCACAAGTACTAAACGACACAATAAATTATTTTGCTTCTGATCACTTCAGCAGTCTGACCATGTATGCACAAGCACTTCCCTGACACACAACTACATTTATTTCCTCCAGTGACCTCTTCAGGCACATTTCCTAGTGTGTACAAGCACCAAAATGAAACATTTATCCAAGCAACCCCCTTCAGTAATAAATCCATGTGTGCACAAACATCAAATGAAACATTTCACACAAGCAACCCACTTAAGTAATAAATCCATGTGTGCACAAGCACTGAAGTGAAACATTTCACCCAAGACACCTCTTCATTAATATGTCCAGGTATGCAAAAGCACTAAAATAAAACATTTTACCCAAATGACCCATTCAGTAAAATGTCCATGTATGCGCATGCATCAAAATGAATCATTTATCCAAGTGATCCTTCCACTAAAAATGTCCAGGTATGCAGAAGCACCCACTCAGCTGTCCTCATATTTCTGTATTCTCATTGAAACATGCTGCTTTCTGGCATAACATCAGGGTGATTTACACACTTTTTATGCAGATGAGTTCATTATAGATTCTTGTCTATAAATTGAACTCATGTGCATACATGTAAACCACCAGACAATGCAGTAGCTGCCCCTATTGGTTATGCGTAAATCATGTTTTATGCGTTTTTGATGGGGGGGATTTGCTCATAAAAAAGTCCTCTGCATTTCCATACTCATCCTGACAGTCCAAGATTTGCCTAACCTTGCAGCGCCACTCTTCACAGATCACCGCTACGAATATGCAAAGCCCTTGACTATGCATACTGCCCAGAGACTAAAGAGCAGCAGTTTATTTTATGTGCCTGCCATACCTCTAACACATCAGGAATAAACTATCAGTCATAGTCACACATGCCTTTTTCCTTTTGGGTTTTCATTCTTCTTCTACTTTCTAGTAATAATGATGCACTCCACTGATACTGAGTTAACTTAGGCAGGTTTATTATAATCATCATCATCATCATCAGTCCTCTTTTTCTAATTTTCCAGATGAGGTCAGGGTATTGTATCAGCTGCCACCATCTCTCTTGATTCAATGCCCCTCTCCTACCCTCTTCCACAGTCATGCCTGACTGTTGCAGGTCTTTTCTCACAAAATCCATGCTTCCCTTTGCTGGATGCCCTAATTTCCACTTACCTTCTTCCTGCCTGTCCCAAATCTTCTTCCCCAGATTGTCTTCTACTTTTTTGCACATGTGCCTGTACTAGGTCTATGTTTAACTGTCGAATAACATTTTCATCAAATGGCTAAACATCGAACCTTATCCATCGAACATGCATTCAGCGAACATTTATTTTTTCACCAGGGAAAGTAACTAGTTAGCCAACATTTCCCTGTCTCACACAGCACAGTATTTCAGACCTACCCAGATGGGGGCCTTCACCCTCCACAACCCCTCAACTATGTATATCAACTCCAAGACTGCACTACAGTGGGGAAAAGGGCAGATGGGGAAGTGTTGACCAACTAGTTACTTTCCTATTCAATGAAATGAACTTTCACTGAATGAACATTTGATGGATAAGATTCAATGTTTAGCCAATCGATGCAAATGTCATTCAACAGCTAAGTACATACCCACCCAACTACCATAATATGTTCTTTTTGACCTTTTGACCTTCTCTGCAGTTGGAACTACTTTGACTTCTGCTCTGATGTCATTTCTGTGTCTGTCCTATACAGTGTGCATCCTACCACCTGTCTCAGGCACTTTATTACTATCACTTTGAGTTTCCTCAGCTGATCTCCTTTTACTGCCCTGGTTTCTGTACTATATGGTAGTACTGGTTACACCACTGTTTGCTACACTTGACTTTTCAGCCTTTTGGGCATTCTTCTGTCATACACTACCCACAAAACCGTGTGCCACTTGGCTGCAGCCCTTCTGATTCTAGCTTTGACCTCCTCATTCAGACTTCCCTTTTTCTCAGCTAGCCCTCCTAGATACTTAAGTTGTTAACTTATTCAGCTATTTTCCTTTCTATCTAAATTCTCAACATCTTCTGATTTCCTCCATTTGCTGCCATTACAACTCTTACCTGTGCTCAGTTTCATCCCATGTGTCTTCGGTGTTGCATTCCAGTCACCATCCTTTGCTGAAGTCCTTGTTCAGAGTCTGCCTGTAATGCCACAGCATCTGCATAGAGCTACTGTTCCCTCCAACTGTTTTCTGATGATGCAGTTCTATACGCCAAGATTATAAATGGTATCTTTAATATTATGATGATTTATTATATATAGATTGGTTTTCATTAGTCTGCTCTTTTATTTTATATACTGTTGCTATCCTGTCTTCTAAACATAGGAACTCAACAATTTCAGAAGGACAGCCATGAAGATTGTTTGTGCCTTCACTAGCATTCTAGTAAAGTGAGCATATTTCTTGTATGTCCTTAACAGTTCCCTTGGGTTGCGAACATGTAATGCACACTACTCCATGGCCTACTATGCCCCCTCATGCATGTGCATGCCTCCATGCACCTGCCTTAAGTGGCTAGTGTTAGGCCAAGAGCAGATCTCAGTATTACACCTAAATGTCATCACCTCCATTCTAAGGGGTGACAGCAAAGGGCAGCCTTATTTCCTTAGACAATGTCCAGTTTCTCCATGGACACTTCAACAGGCACCTGTGCTACAATAGAACATAGGTTTTTTCAGTCATAGACAGCACTTTATCCCTCTACACCAACATAACTGGCTATTAGTCTGTGTTTTTGATATTTTTTTTCCATTGTATTACTTAATTAGTTGAAACATTTGTCACTCTACCTTTAAAGTACAGGAATATTAGGCTTTTGTATTATATGGCCTGATTATTTTGTTAGTAACTTTTAGTAAGTTCTGTTTTGCATGTTAATAAATTAGTTTGTTGTTTCTCTGTTTGAAATGATGTAACAGTTAAAAGGATGGGTTACCAGTATCTTTTTTGAATATTGTAAACCAGTCTGCAATGTGTTATGACTTCAGTAAAGCTGTTTAACTGCTTTGAAAACATTTTAATAGAAAATAATTCATTATATGGCATTTTTATGCTACAATATTCAAAAAATGAGAAAATTCTACTTCTATAGTGAAATATTTAGTGTGCAATTCAGGTAGTACAAGGCTATTGTTCAGTGATATATAAGTGAAACATCAGCTGTCAATTCAGAGACACTATTTTTGCAGAATGCACAAGCTAATATTTTGCTACGTAGCACAAATCATGCAGATGCAAGATAAAAATTTCACTTATAGCAGCTGTGGGGGAGGGTTGGCATATCAGTTAACATCTTAACCACACAGATACAAAATGCATGGTTTGACGCTGACGTCTGTTTTTTGCTAGGCTTGTAATAGTCTGCAGACACATAGCACAGTATTTATATATGAATCTATGAGCATGCAAATGAGCAGCAAACCATCACATTTAATGAACGTGATTTATAAATTATCCCCATGCTTATTAAACATGACCACACACCTCTGGTACTACTCAAAAGATAAAGGCTCTAATCCCCATACCAAACCCTGACCCAACTAATGCCACTTTACTACGATCTGGTCCACTATTGAGTAACTGCATATATATGATATATTTTGCGGTCAAACAGGTCACCCATTTCACATTTTAAATTTAGTTAAGAAAAATGTGCTGCATCCCAACATATATGTGCATAAATAAAGGTATATGTTTATATGCATGAATCTGGTACTGCTATTAATTAACTGCAGTTATTAATTAACAGCATTGCCAATGTTCCACCAAAATTTATCTCTGTCACAAAGATTCTTTGACCAGTCACTTATTGAAGTATAACACCATGACAATGAAACTATGGAGAAGTATAAGTAGTTATAGAGCTGTTGATGTGAGAGATATCTTGGAATAATGAATAATAAAGACACATGACCCTCTGTCTCCCCAAACTCCATTCAGTAGTACTGGATAACAATTAATATTGTTGTGACGTCCAGATAATCTCGCACTGGACTGCCACCAAATAATGTAATTTCTGGACAATACTCCACGGGATTGTCAGCAATAATATGACATCTCCCACTCTCCTGGGTAAGTAACTAAGGAGCTTCAATCTTCACTACTCACTCCAATTAGAGACAGTCAATAAGCAGGAGTAATATTCCACAATTTTCCCCTAAGAGCACAACAGCAACATGCTCTATAGCCTGAGATTGGACTGTATTCTTCTGTCCATCCCAAATACAACTCCTTATTACACAATTCAAAGTGATATGCCCCAGTTTAAGACCTCTGATACACTCACACTTAAATACATTAAATATGACATATCCAAACACTTCTGGGAAAGCCTGACACAAATTTCCAGCTGTGTCCCTTCCCCAAAATGATGCTGTCACCAATCAGAGTGTCTTCATGCCCTTTTTACGGGGTGTTCAGTTATGAAAATTAGATATTAAAACAAATTATAACAAATGACCTTAGCAGTCAGTCTTCTGGAGTGGCCCAGGAAGTTACCAAGGCAAGTATAAGCACTCTCAAAAAAGTAAAGAAAACACTGATTGACTAGTCACAATGTAAGTTAATAAAAATATTTAATAATGAACAAAATGATTAAAAAATATAAAACAGCAATTTCCAATAAACAAACAAAACTTAATCACCAGGAAAATTAAATCAATACTCTAGGATAGAAATCCAGCATTCAGAAAAACTCTAACTGATCTAACTGATTAGTTATAATTTTCTTATCTGACTAAAGAACACTGTCCCTGATCTAAACTAAATTATTACAATAGAGCAAAGACAGGCTTACAGTTCTTGTTTTTGGGGTACTCATTGTACAGCACAACTGGCAACTGCCTGTTAACTGACAACTGTCTACTGGGTATTAGTTTTCTGGATACCTTCATTAAACATACTGGGAATGGTTTCATGTCCAACATATAGAGAAAAAACAACCTTTAGTAAATCCTATTTTGAGTTTTCTAGTTGTCATTCTTTTAAACAGAAAAAAAGTATACTTAAAGGGCAGATGATTAGAGCCACTAGAATGACATCTACATATGAGGATGTTTGTAAGGAGCTGGACTTCATAAGCAATATGTTTTTGGAAAGGAGTTACCCAATTTCTCTCATACAGGAAATTAAGGAACTGGTTATGTCACAATGGGGGTACCGTTATAAACACCTTTTGGGCTGTCCCCTTATTCCTCAGAAAGAGGTGGTGGAAAAGGATATATATGAGAGGGCTGTTATTTTACAGTATGGTATAAACCTTAGTAAGGTGAAGGGGATTTTTAATAAGTATTGGAATATTTTGAGGGTGAACCCCAATATTTATGAGATTCTGGGTCTGGGCATCACATTTGTTTATAAAACAGGGCTTAATTTTAAGGCTAGATTTGAAGGACCTACCAATATTACATCAGCCAATGTAGGTAAGGGTAGGAAGACTAGCAAATGTGGGTTCTGTAGCCAATGTTCTTACATATTGAATGTGGAGTCGATACGTTTGGATAATGTGATTAAAAGTAAGATATTTTTAAGTGTGGTAATTGTTTAACCAAAAGGGTGGTCTATTTGGCCAAGTGCCTTGATTTTCCGGCATTTTATGTCGGCAAAACTGATAGGGCTTTAAGATGCTGGATTCATGCACATCTATATGATATGAATAGAAAAAGTGAGAATAATGCACTGTATAGACATTTGGCCATTAGCCCTACATGCACTATGTTCCATTTTGGTATTTTGGATCAGGTTAACATTAATCCTAGGGGAGGTGATGTGAAAATATTGTGGGATGAAAAGGAGACTAGGTGACAATTCAAATTCAATGCATCTAAGACACCAGGGATTAATGACCATCCCCGGGATTCAATAAACTCCGTGCAGGAATAGTGCTATTCCTGTACAGAGTGAACCGTGTCCATTTCCGCATAGCTTTAACATCAGCGCCTTGCATATTCATGAAGGTGCGCTACTGCTAAGGCTAAACAGACACAAACACTACTGAGTGCAGAGGGCATGTTTAAGTAGTGCACGAACATCTAACACACCCACTGCACTCAGAATGCGCTGTACGGCAATTTTTAAAAGCTTTTCAGTGTCCGCAGACACTGAAATCAAATAAAATAGTAAAAGTGTCCACAGACATTGAAATAGATAGGGGATTAAGAAATTAATGCAGGGGGTGTGTGACAGGTTCTGTCATACAACCCCTGCATTGTCAAAGTGCCATACAGCACTTTCAAAGCATTTTCAGTGAGCGTGGACACTGAAAGCAGGAAGTCTGGATAGGAAGCAATGCAGGGGGTGTGTGACAGGTACTGTCACACACCCCCTGCATTATCAAAGTGCCATATGGCACTTTGCAAGTGCTTTCAGTGTCTGTGGACACTGAAAGCAGCATTCCCAATAGGACACAATGTAGAGTGTGTATGACAAATACTGTCACACAACCCCTGCATTGCAAAAGAGCTGTATGGCCATGTCCCTCAACTGCATAGGTCTCCACATAATGCCCAGATGCCTGCCTCACATACCTCTCAACCTCCTTGAGCAAGAAAGCTGTACAAAGCCATAAATAATGGGGGGGGGGATAGGGACACTTTTTAAATATTGCTCTTACAAACTTGGAAAGTTAATAGAATACCAGGTTTTGCATTAGCATGGATTTCCTGAAGGGTATGAAATATGAAACGCAAATGTTTGTCATTATGTCCTGACTTAAACCCAAAGTTATTTGCCAATAATTTGCTAGAAAACCACAGACATATGAGAAATGGACCAAATATATGAGGCAATAAGTTGGACATTCTGCAAAAATCTGTACAGTTGAGAGGTATGCTGCCTCATGTTTTTGGTGTGTTCCTCCAAAGATCTGTCCCTACCTGGGAAACAGCAGAGGACTGGAGTCATTACATAATGAGAAACATTTGAGTTTAAGACTCCACATCCATTGGAAAAGTCATGGTAATGCAAAACCTATTATTCTAACAACGTTCTAAGTTTGTAAGAGTAATATTTAAAATCTGTTCATATGTGTCCCCTTAAAAATTCCCTTACCTGACAAGGAATACAGATACATGTAAATAAAGTAGGTTTACTAATTTATATATTTTTCCATTCTAAGGTATGTTTAAGCATAGCTGAGTGGGTGTGCAAATTAGGTCCCTCTGCTCAGCATTGCTAAACCATCTCATAGCAGCTAAATAAAACTGTACAGCCAAAATCTCAGTGATGAGATAGCTTAGTGGTTAGTGTCCCAGCTTTGCATGCAGGCATTCACAGTTTGTGTGTCAAGACCGGCACTTTATTTTTACATAAGAAAGCATTGTTAATTTTTGTATGTTAAATTATGTAGTAATTACTATTTGTTACCCAGTGTAGTGTAGCAGATCCAAAATGGAAGTGTGAGTGCATATAACATGTGAAATCATCCATGTCTGCACAAGTGCCCCATACAGTATAGTCACACCCCAAGATAATGTAATAAAAGCACATAGGGGATGTCATGTAAAGTAAATCATATACACTTAATAATATGTCATTAATGATTAATTAATCTACAATCCTGATATGTTTTTAAAATGAAAACTGAGCAATGCTACATACTATTCAGCTTTGCTTAGCCAGTGTAAGCATTGCTTAAATGTGAATGCTAAGCAGCAGTTAGCTCAGTTAAGTGAATGTGTGCACTTGTAAGCACTGCTCAGCATTTACTCTTTTAAACACTTTTTAACTCAGCTTAGCCGATTTGCACATTATTTAGCTGAGCTTAGCATTTTCAAAATGATCCAATGACAGCAAAGGGCAGGAATATGGCCTTATTTAAACTGCACAGGCAGGAATACAGCCAGAACCTGTTTTAGTTGATCTGTGCAGGTACTATGTCAGGCGTTGGTGAAGCAGCATGCTTTTGGTTGCAGCACTGGGGCATTCCAGATTCCAGGGTCATGGCTGGACTCCTTGTAGAAAACCATGATGAGAGACTGCTGCAGGGCCAGTACCAGGGTTTACAATACAAAACGGAGGCCTGGGACCATCTCACACATGATCTCACCAGTGCTACTGGCATCCCCCAAACTGGTGAGCAGGTATGGCACCATTATGTTGACCTAAAGTGAAGGAAGGGGTCACTCTTGACCCAGTGGCTCCAAGATGCATGGACACAGAATGCACCAGTAGTGTGTAAGTATCAGTTTCAAGTAGTTTGTTCCAAAATATAGCCTGAGTATGTGATAGACAGGTATGCATAATGTTCGTTTTTCTCCCCTACAGCTGCAGCAGAGAGGGCTAGAAACATTGAAGCCCATGCCAAAAGACTGTTAAGGCTGTGCCGACATGCTGGTGAGTACAAATCTATCTTGCAGTATATAGTGCAAATAAGTAAGAAGAAGTTCATTGATTGCTGCCAGTAGGTATACTGTTACTGTGTTAACCAAATAAATAAAGTTTGTCCAACTAATATTGATGTACAGGATATGTAGTACTAAAGCACTGTGTCATTTCACTGTAATAAAGATCAATACCAAAAACAGTTTACTCCGATATGTTGTTGTAGAAATAGAATGTATACAGGTTCTCCACAGAAAATATGGCTTTGACAGCATGCATTAACTAAGGTTGTTCTGAGAACCAGCTGTCAAGAAAAACTGTAGATTGTGGAGCTGTAAAACAAGATATAAATGAAATATGACATATATACTGCACCAAGCTCTGAATCCTTTATAGTAATGTGCAATGTATCACAGTGTGTCCCATGCAGCATTGTCGTGTGTTAATCTTTGGAGTCCAGAAAGTATTATTCCAAAGGATTAATGCACAGTACACTATCTGTCACACATGCATCTCAGGATTACAAGGTCAGACTGTCTAACCAGACAGTATTAGGCAGAAACAAGTCAAACAAAAAACAGCAGTTCCCCAGTAGCTCAGTGTGATGACAAATAGCTTAGTTGTTAATTTTGCACTCCCAGACATGGTTCAAATCCAGTTAGTGGTACTGAGATGGGTGCATATATACACTAAAGAAGTCATGAATATTTGTAGAAACAGTCAGAAAGTGTTAACAGATATTTTGTCCACAGGTCTTACAGGTAAGGAAATGTGTGTGGTAGCTATATGAAGGGTATAATAATACATCGTGTACAACTGTTCCATTATCCAAACCCATATGTCAACAAATGACAGCAGGATAGGTACATGCACCATTCACTCTCCCTGATACATGTCCCTCATGTATCACACTGTCATGACTAGTGGTCACTACTGCCAATAATCTTGGACACAGATAGGAATCCAAGTAAGTATGCCAGTAGCAGACTCACACAACATCAGTGCAGGGTACCCCTTCTCTGTCAACTATGTAACTCTGACATGTACAAGCCCCCTCCAGTAATTTATTTATTTTATTTATTTTTATTTTACATTTGTTGACCGGGCTAGTCCAGCTGGATATATATCCATTTTCAGTGGAGGCCAGGGGAGAAAAGCTCCACACATTACAACAACATAAAAGGTCAAGACAAAGACAATAACGGTATAATTTGGTACATAAGTTTTAACAATTATAGTACAAGCCTAAGATTATATATTTTATATTTCAGTAGGAAAAAGGAAAAAATTATCTAAGAATAGATGAATAAGACTAATACATTTGTATTAGAAATGGTGTAGTACAAATCTTTATAACATATTACAAAATTAGATACACCTAGTAATTTATGATAAGAGATACTAAGGTCTCACAAAAACCTAAGAAAGAAAAACACTAGAGATCAATAGATAGAGTATAGAAGAACAGCAAACAAGGATGGATTTCTAGTGTTATTTAACACATAGGTTGTGATACTATATGAAGGTGTTTGATCATTCCACAGTATATACTTATTTACATGAGAAAAAATCCAAAGGAAGGTTAAGCTCACTAAAAATGAGTGAGACAACACAAGATCATGATAGGCTAGGAATTGTGGGAGTCTAGTTAATAGTTAGGTACTTAGTCTGGGTTAACACAGGGGCATAGCCAGTGTGATTTGAGGTAGGGTTTAAGCTTGCTTTTAAATAAGCTGACAGAGGATATTGAGGTTAGCTGGCTTGGGAGAATGTTCCAGGCTTTACCTACTGTATTGGAGAACAAGGTGTCTGCCCCACACCATGACAGGTTGAAAGTCTAATGGGTATTTATGTGCTACAGAAGCTATGGGTCATAGATAGATGTAAAGTGAGGGCAGATCTGTAGAGTACTGAGTAGTACTGTTGTGAAAAATGGAAGTCTATACAGTTGTTAATGGACTTTTTTCTCTCCACCCACACCTCATCTGCATCAATAATTATTATTCATATACTACGGGTATGTTGCTCTCAAAACCTATTGTCGGGACATGTGTTCTATTATTGCTCATATATTTACTTGGTTGCATATTAATATACCTTGTTCATATACTATTATTGGTGACCTGTTGCCATCAATGTAAATTGCATGCTGTTAAAATGCTTACTGTTGTTCCATTTATGCATGTGTTCTGCTTGCTATGCAAATGTTTCAAATCTGTTGGTTTGGGTTAATTGGAACACCCATGCATGCTGTTATAACTAATTTTGAAATGTTTTGTTCATGACTAACCAATATATATTGGATAACCGCAATACTATAGCACGTTTGGAAAGCCAGATTCCTGTGGATCTGCCTGTCCCATCTCATCTGACAGTGGTACCAGGCTCCAGCATGTCTGGGACCCAACATGGAACTTCCTCATCTGCTGGTCCTGCACCAATTTCAGGTGGAACCACCTCAGGGGATGGGAACAGCCCCCACCCTGGGCACGGGTGTGGAGAGAAGCCTGTCACCAGCCGCAAGTTCCGAGGTATGGTGAGCAGCGTCATCCGCATGGAGTTGAATGGATGGCTGTTCCACTTGGAGGGCTGCCTGGTGCACCTTGAGGGGCAGGATGCCCCTCCTGTCCAGCCCCCAGCACAGCCACCTTCAGGGCCATGAAGGTGCAGTGGTGACTGCTCATGGGTGGGGACCTCAGTCCCACTGTATCCATTTGGGGGCTCATGGGCTTCAGGTTCTTAACCACCCTCCCGTCCAAGGTGTTTACCCCCCTCATGTGTCATATACTTCCCCTGTCTGCTGTCTTCTCTGTCTGAGAATGCAACCTATCTTACCCATCCTACCTCCCCAAACATACCTACAGCCCTTCCCTAACATCCCACTCTCACCTTAAAAAAGGGGGCATCTGTCCTGCAAAAAATCATTGCCCCACACATAACTCTATATTCTGCCCACATGTACAGTTAAATTAATAAGTCTACCCAAACATTATTCTACAAATATCTGTCACCAACACCACTCCCTGTGGGGTGTGAGGCTGTAAATTCCAAATTTTACACATTATTCACAGCTGTTGCTGCAGAAGAAATGTAGAGATTTGGTCCTTTCCTATAGCTGGCCTGCACAACCCTAGCTGGTTTTCCTAATGTTTTACCCCCTGCTTGCCCCCATTTCACCACTTTCCTATTACCCTTTTTTCTTTAATTAAAATTAGCACAGGTGTAAGTGGTCTTAGTCTGTTAGCATCACTTAGATTTGCACAAAACCATGTAAACCCACTTACAACTGCTTTAATCACTCTGTCTCAATCAGCCCTTGTTCTGGTCAGCAACCAAATAACCAACACTGCCAAGTCTCACACCCAGGACCCTACACACTATAGTCAGAGGAATGAACCACTATACCATTTGAATTATAGGAATGTATGATGCTTTTTCAAACATATCATTCAGTAGAATCATTCAGCAGTAGGGAAAAAACTCTGTGAATCAGTCAGGTCTTGTAAATATACACACACACACACACACACACACACACATATATATATATATATATATATATATATATATGTGTGTGTGTGTGTGTGTGTGTATGTATGGAGATACATATATAGGAAAACATATACATAATATATATGTATATATATATATATATATATATATATATGTATATATATATATATATATATATATATATATATACATAGATAGGGGTACATATGAAATGATCGACAACTTAAAATATCGACAGTGACTTCACCGACAAGTCAAATAACCGACATCGCAAATCACGGACGTTTACCAGGTAAGGGATGTAAATTCGCTACTCATGCCTACCATGGTTTAGTAAGTGTGGCAGTGTCATGCAACCATGGTAGGCATGAGTAGCGAATTTACATCCCTTACCTGGTAAACGTCCGTGATTTGCGATGTCGGTTATTTGACTTGTCGGTGAAGTCACTGTCGATGTTTTAAGTTGTCGATCATTTCATAGGTACCCATAGATAGATACAGTACATATATAAATAGATAGATATACGGTATATATTAATATATATATATATATATATGTGTGTATATATATATATATATATATATATATATATATATATATATATATATATATATATATATGTATATTTATGGTTCCCCTTCACAAATTTGAATGGTCACAATCTCGAAAGTCATATGGTCAAGACCATATAATTGAAATTGTGGAAGCTCGACTCTGTGAATGGGGAAAGGCATACAGCGCAGAACAGGAGATTTCCCTTTCTGTGCTGTAGTGTGATCTCAGAGTTGGAATAAATAAGTAGCGGGGGGTGTGGGGGGTGCAGCGGGGCTCACCCCCTACAGAAACGCTTTGTTGTGTTACGTTTTTCTGTTTTTCAGCTTCTTTTCATGAAGTCGAGCTTCAGAAATTTGGAGCATATGGCTTTGGCCATATGCATTTCGAGTTTCTGAACATTCAACTTTGTGAAGGGGAACTATATATATATATATATATATATATATATATATATATATATATAAAAAACATGTAGTGTAGTCGGTTTACTATCATAAATTCGAAAATCAGAACAAAACGTGTCTGTATTTTCAAATTTATACATCGGAAATGAACATTTCCGAATTTACCTAACGTCGAAAACAGCTGTGTATTGTCGAAAATGTCGCTCGCGACATTTTCGGCAATACACAGCACTCCCACCCGTCCCGTACCTACCTACCTAACCAGCCTAAACACACAGTTATACAGGGGGGCAAGCCCCCCTGCACCCCCCACCCTCCCAACTTAATATTCCAACTCCGAGATCGCACTACAGTGAGGAAAGGGATGTATTTCCCTAACCACACTGTACCGCGATCCCCTCACATGAGCGAACGTTAGAATTGCGAATGCACAGTCCATTCGCAATGGTAACGTTCGCTCACAACACCTGCCGAAATATGGAGTATTCAAACATCTGTTGTTCGAATACTTCATAGCCATGCAAGTGCATGTCGGCATTGTGATAGTAAACCAGTGTAGTCATACAGTCATACCTCAGAACCATACCTCTCAGTGGGGGGACAATGGGCCAAAAATAGGGACATATTTTAAATATCACTTTTATAAACTTAGAAAGTTGCTAGAGTAACAGGGATTGTTGCAGCATACATTTTCTGAAGGATATGAGGTCTGAAACTGAAATGTATGTCATTATGTATACATAAATCATCAGATCATTGCAGTGATTTACCAGAAAATACAAATAGTTTGTGGAACAGAACAAAAATATGAGCCAAAAACCTGGACATTCTGTGACAATCTGAGCATGTGAGAGGTAAGCTCAGAACCTTTTAGTGCAATGAATCTTGCCAAGCCTCACAAAGTGGGGGGACAAAGGCATGAAAATAGGGATATATCTGAAATACTTGAGTAGATAAGCTGAGAAAGTTGCTGCAGTAACACTGTCTGTTCTAACATATATTGCCTGAAATATCACAAGTCTGGGACTCAATTGCTTTTCATTAGTTAGTGATTTCAAATTGCACATCATCCCACTGATTTGTCAGAAATACATAACAATTATGGGGACCAGACCAAAGATATGAGCCAGACAACTAGACATCCTATGAATATCTGTACATAAGATAACATTAGGGAAACTACACTGAGCTGCTAAGCATGTCACCAAGCACTGTCCAAACTACAGTCAGACTGACACAACACTACCCCAATTCAGCTATGGGGCATTACACATGCATTTGCAAATATATCAGGCGCTACAGGGATGTAACAGTAGTGAAAAACACACCGGTGTGAAAGTGCATACCCACAACAATTGCACCCCAGTCACAGTAACATACCGGTAAGCTAACTGAACACTAGAGTATAATGATTGTGTGAACAAACTCACACACTACCCCTACATATACTGGTCCAAGTCACAGTGTAATAGGAATCCTGAGGTGGTGCAGGACATGTCTCAGTCTGCCACTATAAGCATATACAGCCAACAGACGACCAGAAACTGGAGCAGCATGCACAGTCAGATAGTAAAGGACCCATAATACTTACATCTACTCTCCTCCATACACAATCCAAACAACATTTACACACTACACTCCTACAGAATCCTGACAGTCTGTTAACAATGGCCAGACATACACAGACCTTCAACTGTACAGATTCCCACAGAATGTCCAGGCTTTGGCCTCATATATATGCCCTCTTCCTCATAACATGTCTGGCATTCTGCTACATCACTGGGACTATATCAGGAAAGAAGGCACTAAATAATGGTATACCATACCTATAAACCTCTAAGTGCATGACAGCTGGACAAAGCCTGACATAATTGGGGGACAGAAGCCCAAAATCAGGGCCATATTTGAAATATTGCTGTTGTAAACAGAGAAAGTTGCTGGTGTCACAGGGTTTGTTGTAACATATCTTATCTGAGGGATATGAAGTCAGAATCACAAATGGATGTTAGCATTTATTGACTGCAATCCTCACAGTATCCTACTGATTTGCCAAGGACAAAACCTGCCTGAGGAACAGACCAAACATAAGAGTCAAACCTCTGGCCATTTTGTGGATAGCCCTACAGTTGAGAGTAGCCATCCACATAACACTGTCAGACTTGAAATCATGCAGAAAATGCATGCCAAGACAAACCATGTTAATCTAGCATTATTTCAACTGTATAACAGCAATACTTACATTCTGTCCCTAAGTTTGGAACCTTCTGCTCTATTTTGTTGGGTTGTCTCCACATGTCTTGTTGTAAGAGGTACTTCCACCTACCCTCTGTGATGCTGTAGTTCACGCACCTCCATGTTGTCCTCCTCACAGGCAAGGAAAAGGGGCAACACCCACATGAAGTATTTAATTATAGGAGTGCGTTGCCATGCCATTGGCTATTGGAATAGCAACACAGCTGCTCTGCATGTAATTAGCAAGTATGGGACACCAACTGGTGCACAGGCCATCGGTTCATGAGCATTACCTACAAAAGGCAAGCTGCTGCCTATGCAATACAAGTCTATCCCTCTACATGTGTAGACAGAGAGATAGAGAGAGAGAAAAAAAAGAAATAAAAGAATACTTGGAAAAAGGCTATGTCAAACAAGTAAGCATGTAGTGGAATGCAGTATGGGGTATGCAATAATGGGAAATAGGAAGTTAAACAAATATGTCTCAATAAGATTTGCTGTACTGCTATATTGCTGAACAGCGCCTATGGCCATAGCATCTGGCTCTGTATGTAGTGACATAGATCACAGCTCAGGCCCCTGAGTCACCCCAGGAAAGGACAGGTCACATATGACTATTACTGGAGTGTTTGTTGAACAATATTGACTGTGAAACTACTAGGCCAGCTACTGGGATGTCGTAAATATCCATATGTTACTTGTGACTACAACTATGATACACATTTCCATTACAAATCTAAGAGACCTATACAGGGTATGTTCATAGTAAACTACTGTCGCAGAAGTGTGTGTTGAACTTCATGTTAGATACTGAGCTCATACTATTCAACTGTCCAGTATTCTGCAGACTGTCCTCATGTGTGCCTCATATTGGTAGTCATTTACTCATAGAGTTATGTTATGTCTGGCAAATCATTGGCAAATCTATGAAGACTGACATCAGAACACAAGAGCATACATATGAATTTCAGACATCCTCCAGGGTATTTCTGTGAATGTAAAGCCTACTGTGCTATCAGCTGACTTAAATATGTTACAGCAATATTGATAAGGTGTCAATAGTTTCGGGCCATTGCCCCCATTTATGTGTGCCATCATCCAGATGTCCTGCTCTAACAGGTTGAGAGATATGACTGAGCAGCAAGTATATAAATACAGTGTGCCATACTGGCATAGAACAGAAATGTATATAAGCTATTACCTGTGCACATGTATGTATGAGTAGGTGTAGCTGGAAGCCTCAAAACAACAGGCATGAGATGCAAAACATCAGGTAAGTAAGCTGTACATGTTGTACACTTGTGTAATCTTAGTTTCAGTGCATCCAACAGACATAAATGTCTTCAGCTACTGGTTGTTGCATTGCCCTGACACAGAAATGGGTACTAGAATAAGCATGATTATCAGGTTGAAATTGGAGAAGTGTCTAACTGTGTTATGACCTCATGTCCATGCCTGCTAAAAACAGCTATATGAGCACCTACATAGCTGTATGGACTCAGCAATACCTGACTCGTAAAACCTGGCTCCACCAAAGTAGAGTAATACAATTTGGTGGATAGCAGCAATATACAAACCACATGATAGGCCTCTATATTGGATGTACAGGGCCAAGTAGGATCAGGCACCAACTTGGAAGCAAGTCCACCTTTGTTTGAACAAGCATATAAGGTCACAGGTGAATCACTGGAAGGCTAACTATGAGTACAAATTGGACATCTCCACCAAGGCCAGTCACAAGGCCATCTTCACATATGTCTGCAATCTCAGAGGCAACAACCCAACTCACCCTGTACTGGTGGGCAATAACACAACATACACACATGCCATAGCTATAGCCAAACTGCTGCAGACAGTTTAAGTGAAAACATCACCCCCCTGTCTCCCCTTCAGTATAGGTGGATATGCACAGAACCTGCACTCCTCCCCTCATCATCAGAGAGCAGGTCCATAATGCCCACTCAAAGGCAACAAAATTATGTCTCCATGGGACCTGATAACATCCCTGTCTGCATCCTACATGAACTCAGGCATGTGTTTCCATCTCCATTACACACTGTAGTCAAACAAAGCCTGAGCACCATCGACATCCCATCTGCATGTTAGATGGCTACTGTAATCCCTCTACACAAAAGTGAATGATGAATGGGGGATTATGCAATTTACTTGCCCACACTGGGGGGAACATGACACATAAGGACCAGGAGTGCACTGCAAGCTCATACTGTACTGATAGATGACAGGGGTATATTGTGGTCGTAAGTGGTGGCTAGTGCTAGTCAATGTTGATGTGCAGGTTCTGTAAATAATGTTGACTAATGTATGAGGTCCTGTGATGTGTTTCTCTGTTTATGTCTTCCAGACGAAATACAGTGTGCCAGACAAATGCCATATATGGAAGCTGAGACATCAGCAGTAATTGACACCACAATCCAGCACCATGGGGTGATGTTTGGCCATAGCCAACAGCATCTGCAGGAGTGGATGAACCTGTGGGATGACCTCGTCCACAGGGTAAATTACATGGGTCAGTATGAATGAACATATGAGCAAGTCAGGCATCATGCGGTTAACCTCATCCGCCATACCTGGTGAAGGGCTGCTGCTGTGACCAGGGACTGCACAGCCACAGGTGGGGTTCCTGCTATGCAGACCCCACTTACACCTATGGAGGAGCTCCTCTCCAACTGTGGGGCAGCCACCACACAACAACAGGCAAGGATTGTGCAGGTAACGTCCCAGTGGACATCAATCTACTACTGTAGCAGCCATACTGGCATTTGTTGAGTATCTAGATGCATATTTTAGGTCAAAAAGCAGTTGTGGGTGAGGTTTTGTAATGCACAGAAGTGCATATCTATGGTGAAGGACAGCAAATTGTGTGATATCGAATCTAAATGAACTAGTACATCCCTGTACTGAATAACCTGCATAATTCCTCCTGAAGCATTGGAAACTTCACTGATCCTGGATTCCACCACAAAGTTACAGTGAAAACAACCCTTATAAGACTGATAAATCTAAATGAACTAGTACATCCCTGTACTGAATAACCTGCATAATTCCTCCTGAAGCATTGGAAACTTCACTGATCCTGGATTCCACCACAAAGTTACAGTGAAAACAACCCTTATAAGACTGATAAAGTACGTGTATATCCAGCTACCTGTACCTTGCACCACTATGCAGATTTAATGGTTCTGTCTCGCTAGGCCAGCTTCCCACCCAGAATAGCCAGCAGCCAACTTGCCACTAATTTTTCCCTTCTTGCTCTCTGTAGCTAATCCTTTATCCAGCCTTTTCTCTCTCTGTGATACTTCCTAAATCTAACTCCTCTCAGTCTGTTCCTATAAGTGAACACTTACCTGTAGCATAGTGACCACCCACTAGGTGGCGCTCTATCCTTAGCCTTCTGCATTACTATCTGCCCACCAACTTCATTACCTTACTGCCTCAACCTGCTTCTACGGGTTTACTTTCACTGAAATATTCTATCACCTCTTCCACCACATCCCAGGGTACCTTCTCCACACCCTAACTCTTTACTTCCCTACTTTTCTCGCTCTAGCCTCATTCCACACTTCTACATACTTACCCTCTGACATACTTGCTTACATTTCCTGCTTTACACATTGTCTTCCTTGACAGCTCTCTCTCTTGGCTATTACCTAGCTGATCTACCTACCATATTCTCTGCTTAGCCTCTGCTCTTTTCCTCCATCCTCTACACCTACTTTCACCCTAAATGCTCCTCTCCTCTATCTAGTGTGCTACCGGGACTTCCACTCCCCACCTACCACATTACATCAGTGCTATTCCCCATACTTCTCCTATTACTATAATCTCTGTGCTCCTCCCTTTATTGTAATCACCCCTTATCTACCTATCTCCCCTCTCGCGAATTCTGCCCTGTCCCACTGTTACAGTTTACTCCACCCCCTACACTACAACATCCTGTCTGAGATATTAAATCTGCCCCACAATTAGGGACGTCATCTTTCTTACCCTGTGTTCTTACCTGGCTGCTGTGCTCTCTGCGTCGGGCTCCTGTCCTCTTATACAAGTAAGCATCGTGTTGTTCTATGGAAACTGTTAATAGGTGCTTATCTAGCTAAGATATTCTGTTTTTGCCTAAGCATGTATGCTAAAACAAAAGATCTGTTTATGTTTTAAAGTGACCATATTAATTGCTGCTGAAACGCTCTACTGCATTTAGCGTCTGCATTTGTGGAGTGTGTATGCTACTAGCTTGAAGTTTACTTAGCCAGTATATGTTGTTCAACTCTTTTCATGCTGTAAATCTGTTTTCTGTAGAGCACAGCGTGTTTAGTCTACTGCTCTTGATGCCTCTACTTACGCTTACTTAGCGACGTAGCATGTGTGGATACTAGTTTGGTTTGTTGAATTTTTATTAACCTGATACATTTTTATGCTATAAAACTAGCTATCTGTAGTATGCATTGTATTTAATTCTCCGCTCTTCTTGCCACTACTTACGCTAATATAGCGACTCAGCATGAGTGAAACCTAGTAAGGTTTGTTGAATTTAGTAACCTGATACTAGTACTGTTTCCCTTAGCTTCTAGTTTTTACATACTCTCGCCTGGGTTAAATACCTGTTCCTGAGTAGCGCTTTCACACTAGAAGCTGCTGGGGTAAATTACCTGTTCCTGGCTAGCGCTCGCACACTAGACGCTACTAAACAGGCAACGTTGTAGAAATACAATCACTAGATGCTAACAAACATACAACGCTAGGAAGCTTAGATCGCAAACATGTGGTAGACATTGTTAAACAAGTCATGCTTGTCCAAAGTGCTTTTTCGGGGATTAATTGAACAACCTACTGGAGAGCACTATAACTTTAAACGAAACTAGCTACTTATAGTACTTGCTTTATCGCAAATAGACCAGAAAGCTGGCAACTCTGACATGCGCAGCGTATCAGACTTGATATTTTACAAACTTATCTGTATGGCATTTGATACATGGATAGCCCTTACATTTCTAACAACTACAGTTAATGAGCCTATTGCATCGCATAAGGATACTTGTGCTAGCCTTTACATTTCTAACAACTATATTTGTACAGGCCGATTGCTCACGTGTTCCTAACATAGCTCATATGTAGCTGGGGTTTACACGCTAAATTATATTGAATACGCATTGCCCACGAGGAACGCATCTAGGGACATAAGAATCATATGCCTAGTACTACAAATTAATGACTAGTACTACAAATTAAAGACTTTCTATAGATATTTCTACTACTGTTTATTCTTTATCTCTGCATTTTGTATAACTGTTGAGTCTCAAATGTACCTGATTTTGTAATATGTTTAATCAGTGATTTTACATTGTTGGTTTATTCTGAAGTACTATTGCATATCTAACTAGTGCCTGATATACCTTCTCTGCTTGTCCCTGTTTCAACTTATGGCTTACTACCACCTCTCTCTTCCTACTTTCTTTAGTCTAAATGAACTAGTACATCCCTGTACTGAATAACCTGCATAATTCCTCCTGAAGCATTGGAAACTTCACTGATCCTGGATTCCACCACAAAGTTACAGTGAAAACAACCCTTATAAGACTGATAAAGTATGTGTATATCCAGCTACCTGTACCTTGCACCACTATGCAGATTTAATGGTTCTGTCTCGCTAGGCCAGCTTCCCACCCAGAATAGCCAGCAGCCAACTTGCCACTAATTTTTCCTTTCTTGCTCTCTGTAGCTAATCCTTTATCCAGCCTTTTCTCTCTCTGTGATACTTCCTAAATCTAACTCCTCTCAGTCTGTTCCTGTAAGTGAACACCTACCTGTAGCATAGTGACCACCCACTAGGTGGCGCTCTATCCTTAGCCTTCTGCATTACTATCTGCCCACCAACTTCATTACCTTACTGCCTCAACCTGCTTCTACGGGTTTACTTTCACTGAAATATTCTATCACCTCTTCCACCACATCCCAGGGTACCTTCTCCACACCCTAACTCTTTACTTCCCTACTTTTCTCGCTCTAGCCTCATTCCACACTTCTACATACTTACCCTCTGACATACTTGCTTACATTTCCTGCTTTACACATTGCCTTCCTTGACACCTCTCTCTCTTAGCTCTACCCGCTCCGTTCGCCCTGCGGGCTCACTCCGCTCCCCTCCCTGCCCCCAATTCTCACCCGCCCCCAGGGGTCCTACCTTTATACTGCTAGTAGACACACCCTATACTATCCCTACCAATCAGACGCCTTATATCACTAACCAACCCAAATCTCTCCTTTGAACACCACACCCACTAATTATCTACACCTGCTCCCTATCCACTCTCTTCTACTACTGCCTGCAACATACCTCAAACTATATCTTACTCTTTCCCATTCACTATACACACAATAATGGGTATACCTATCACTTCACCACACCTCAAACAGCTCTTCAGCTTATCACTTATATCTTCTCTTATAATTACTTACATCCTAACTTCGTATGAATACCCATTGAACTCTTCTTATTCATCCCCCTCTAAGTACACCAGTACTTATATATCACCTCTCCCTCCTTCTCTCTCCTACCTTACCACACAACCCAACTATCTACATGCCAAATACCATAGAATAACTCACTTCAAGTTAAGTAAACCTAAACCCAGGAAAATATCGGACATCTTCTACCTACTCGATCAGTCAAAATACCTTAATGTCCTTAACCTTTTGTTAGATGGAGATATCCATCCTAATCCAGGCCCACAACATAGTAAAACAAAAACACCCAAAGTACTAGACAAAACTACATCTCTCTCTCTTTCCATACCCAACAACTCTCTCTCCATTGCCCATCTCAATATACAAAGTATTTGTAACAAAATTAGTCAAATCCATGCCCTCCTTGAAACCCATCAATTTGATATGTTGTGCTTAACTGAAACATGGCTAAAGCCATCAATCAAAGACAATGAAATTAGCTCACCCGGATATAATATCATTAGACATGATCACACTACCAAAAAAGGGGGAGGCGTAGCTATTCTCTACAAAACACAACTCCAAATTAGTACTTTAAATCTGACTCTTAACCTTGATAATAATGCTGAAATAATTAGCTCCAAACTCCAAGTCAATAATACTAAGGCCATAAATATCATATGTGCATATCTCCCTCCTGGAAACAATATTAACACTCTTGAACATACTCTCAATTCACTCTCTACCAACCTCCCTCAAGAAACAATAGTCTTAGGAGATTGTAACATCAATTGGTTCTCCTGTAACAGTACTAACCCCACCTCCCATATAAACCTATATGGATTTAAACAACTCATTAGTAGTCCCACGAGAACTAATAAAACCAACAATAAGGAAACCATTCTAGACTGGATTCTTACTAATACTCCCCAACAAACCTATCAATTAGGCACCCTTCCAGATGACCTAAGTGACCACTCACTAACTTACATCATTAGGCACAAATCAAACCTAGCCTTACCCACCACCTACAAAACACTAAGATCTAAAAAACAATTTAACTCTGATCAGTTTCTTGCCAAACTAAGACAATGTAATTGGTCCCAACTAAAACATCTTCCACTGAATGATGCTGTCGAATACTTTAATTCTACATTCCTATCCATACTAGATAACCATGCCCCAAGTCGCACTATTAGAACCAAAACTAAACCAACACCCTGGCTAACCAACAATACTAAGCAAAAAATTATTCTCAGAAACAAATCCTGGGATAAATGGCATTCCACTAAGAACCTAACTGACCACCATAACTTCAGAGAGCTTAGAAACAATACAAAAAAAGCCATCCTGGCAGACAAAAAGAACTACTACTTTCAACTACAACAAACCACAAAAAAAGAACCCCAAAAATTCTGGGCTAGTATTAATAATCTTCTATCCCCAGGTCAGTCACTAACTCCAAATCCCCGGGACTCTAATCCAAACAATCCTAAACAAACAGCTAATTACTTCAACTCTTTCTTCACCAATACTATCCAAGCTCTAGCAAATCACTTACCTCCTGACATCTCTAAATTACCCTCTCCTACTCCACACACTTTTCTTCCCCTTTCCCTTCAACCTGTACCTACCACATTTATCTTATCCCTACTCCAGAAACTTAGACCTACCACACCCTCTGCAGACAAACTTCCTGCAGAATTTCTGCAGATAGCAGCTAAAGCCATTTTCTACCCCATCTCAATCCTGATAAATAGATCTATAAAGGAGGGAATTTTCCCTTCCATTTGGAAAATATCTCATATCATCCCACTACACAAAGGGGGCAATTCTATTGATTTCTCTAATTTTCATCCCATAGCATTGCTATCACCCATAGCCAAAATCATGGAAAAGTGCATCCATAAACAACTCCTTAACCACCTTCTCCATAACAACCTACTTGCTAACCGTCAACATGGTTTTAGACCTTCTCACAGTACCACTACTGCATTACTTTCCTTTACCAACACTATCAATCACAACCGTAACAACACTAATCTATCATCTTCCATCTTCATAGACCTTTCAAAAGCTTTCGACATGGTAAATCACAAACTCCTTCTGCATATACTAAAATCTCTCTCAATTCATCCTTCTTCCTTATCCTGGTTTAAATCTTACCTAGAAAATCGTCAGCAGGCAGTACTTTGGAAAAACTCACTATCTACTCTCCTTCCTATCTCTTTAGGAGTACCTCAAGGGTCTATACTTGGCCCACTCCTATTTTCTATATTTATTAATTACCTCCAGTCAGCTATTCCAAACACTACTTGCATACAATATGCAGACGATCCCACTATAATCTGCACTGCTTCCTCTCAGACTGAACTCCTGCCACTTACCCAAAAAGCTTTTTCCACTGTGGAACACTGGTTCTCTGACCGTTGCCTTCTCCTCAACCCCAGGAAAACAAAGTTGCTATTGTTCTCACCTACACACAAATCAAGCTCTCTTAACTTCTCTATTACTTCCTCTGATAACACTCTGATTTCTCCTGATACTACTACAAAACTACTAGGAATAACTATTGACAATAATCTCAATTTTGATTCTCATATAAACAACACAATAAAAGTAATAAACAAAAATATTGGTTCCCTCTATAGAATCAAACCATTCCTTACTCCTGAAGCTCGGACCACCTTAGCTAGTTCTCACTTTATCTCTATCCTTCTATATGCTTCCACTATTTATACCAACCTCTCTAAATATAACCTCAAGAAACTTGCCACATCCTACCATAATATTGCTCAATTTGCCACAGGATCCCTCTTCAGAACCCATCACTGTCATAACCTAAAACAACTAGGCTGGCTTGAACTTCCTAATAGGCTGACTTATCAACAGCTCTTAACTGCTCACAAAATTCTTTATCAATCTTCTAAAACACCAATTCTCTCTAACCTCATTACACCTTATAATAACTTGAAACAGCTACGCTCTTCAAACAAACTACTGGTTAATACTACCATACCCAATAACTCTGCAGGTGACAGCCTTTTTTCTAACTCTGTTGGAAAAATGTGGAACAGACTACCATCTGATATCTCATCTTTGTCTAGTCTTCCACTCTTTAAAAAACAGCTGAAAACACATCTTAATAAGCACTGGCTTTGTTCCTGTAACAACCCAGACTAACCTTTCTTTTTTTTTTCCTTCCCTCCCAAATTTCTCTTGTCCACCTGTTTTATTAAACTCTGTTATGACTATGCCTCTCTGCAAGGATTTTATGTTCTGTCTCAATGTATTAATAATTTTTAACTTGTATTGACTGTTACTGTGAATTATTTGTAAATTGCATTGGAGCTTTTCTCCCTGGGCCTCCACTGAAAATGGACATATATCCAGCTGGACTAGCCCGGTCAACAAATGTAAAATAAAATAAATAAATAAATAAATAAATAAAATCTTGTACTGTACATGTGCAGAAAAGCAGCATTCATCTTGTACTAATGCCACATGTGAGTCTGCTGACAATACCGCTCTTCCAAAACTACATAGGTCCCTCTGGTCTGGATATGGGAATGTAGCTTGAAGCCGGTGAGTATGGAATTGTCCTGTTGTGGCTCACCAATACCCTAGGCATGTTAAGGGCATGCATTTTACCATGCACACAACTGTCACACAGCCATATTGCAATATGTGCATGTTCAATTGTGGTGGGGTTAACTGTATTGCATCACAGTAGTCATCACAGGGGCCTATTTGCAGGAGATGTAACATATCAGTAGCACACCTCACAACCTATCAGTGGAAGAAATCTGGACAAAGACTGACAAAATGGGGGGACAAAGGCCCAAAACTAGGGACACATTTTAAATATTACTCTTATACAGTGGATAGAAAAAGTGTACACACTCCTGCAAAAATGCCTGTTTTTTGTGATATATAAAAATGAGACCACAATAAATAATTTCAAAACTTTTCCCACCTTTAATGTGACCTATAAACTGTACAATTCAATTGAAAAACAAATCTGTTAGGGGAACAAATATGAAAAATAAAAAACGTACAATAAGCTGGATGCATAAGTGTACACAGCCTTAAATACTTTATTGAAGCACCTTTTGATTTAATTACAGCATTCAGTCTTCTTGGGTACACCCCTGCCATCAATTAAAGAGCCTCTGATTAACACCAAATAATGGTCAGCTGTACTAGTAAGATTTCACCTACATTTACTCAGTTGTCTGCTACAGCAAAAGCCATGGTTCACAGAGGGCTTACAAAGCATCAAAGGGATCTCATTGTTGAAAGGTATCAGCCAGGAAAAGGGTACAAAAACATTTCCACAGCATTGCATGTACCATGGAACACAGTGAAGGCAGTCATCAAAAAGGGGAGAAAATATGGGACAATAGTGACGCTGCAAAGAACTAGACGTCCCTCCAAATCTGATGAAAAGACAAGACAAAAACTGGTCAGTGAGGCTGCCAGGGGACCTACAGCAGCACTGCAGGAGTTGCATGAATTTCTGGCAAGTACTTGTTGTGTACTACATGTGACAACAATCTCCTGTATTCTTCCTATGTCTGGCCTATGGGGTAGGGTTGAAAGATGGAAGCCTTTTCTCACACAGAACAACATCCAGACCTGGCTAAAATGTGAAAAACAATGCATCAAGTCCTCCAAAAGCATGTGGCAAAATGTGTTGGTCTAATGAAACCAAGGTTGAACTTTTTGACCACAATTCCAAAAGGTACGTTTGGCGCAAAAACACTTCACATCACCAAAAGAAAACCATCCCCACAGTGAAGCATGGTGGTGGCAGTGTCCTGCTATGGGGTTTCTGTTCATAAACTGGAACTGGGGCTTTAGTTAATGTGGAGGGAATTAAAAACATTTCCAGATACCAGTCACTTTTGGTCCAAAACCTTCAGGCATGTGCTAGAAAGCTGAAGATGAAGAGGACTTTCACATGTAAACATGACAATGACCCTAAGCATACACCCAAATCAACAAAAGAATGGCTTCACCACAAGACAAAGTTTTGGAATGGCCCAGCCAGAGTCCAGACCTAAATCCAATAGAAAATCTGTCGGGTGACATGAAGAGGGGCTGTGCACAAGAGATGCCCTCACAATCTGACAGAGTTGGAAGGCTTTACCAAGGAAGATTGGGCAAATATTGCCAAGTCAAGATGTGCCATGCTGATAGACTCCTTCCCAAGAAGACTGAATGTTGTAATTAAATCAAAAGGTGCTTCAACAAAGTATTAGTTTAAGGGTGTGCACACTTAGGCAACCAGCCTATTATATGCATTTCATTTTCTATGTTTTACCCCTAACAGATTTGTTTGCTTTTCAATTTGATTGCACAGGTTATAGGTGACACTGAAGGTGGGAAAGGTTTTGAAGTGATTTATTGTGGTCTCATTTTATATATCACAAAAACCTGGCATGTTAACAGGATTGTGTACACTTATTATATCCACTGTAAGCTTAGAAAGTTATTAGAGTAACCAGATTTGTTTTAACATACTGTTACTGCAGGCTTTGAAGTCTGAAACTCAATGTATGTCATTAAATAGTGACGTCAATTCACAGATCATCCCAGTAATGTGTCAGACAAACACAGGACTTGTGAGGAACAGACCAAAAATATGACCCAGGCATCTAGACATTCTGCGAAAGTCTGTACATTTGAGAGGTATGTTCTGTATGCCACTGTGCTATACATGTGAACAGCAATAATGTGTACATCAGTGCAGTGTGTGCTAGATGAATGCCATCACCTACTAACACTACTCACATATCCCAGAGGTGTATATTAGTAGTAACATTAAGTGGAAATGGCTGCACTGCATGATATGGAAGACCTGTCCAGAGGGTGTATGTTGTGGTCTAACTGTGTGTCATGCATGTCACCATTGGGATATTGTGAGATCTGTGTAATGCCTTTGTGCCACCTCACCTGCATGTGTCTGTGTGTGTGTTCATGTGCACATGTGTGTATGTGTGTGTGTGTGTGTGTGTGTGTGTGTGTGTGTGTGTGTGTGTGTGTGTGTGTGTGTGTGTGTGTGTGTGTATATATATGAGTGCGTGTGTGTGTGTGTGTGTGTGTGTGTGTGTGTGTGTGTGTGTGTGTGTGTGTGTGTGTGTATACCAGCAAACCTTATAGTGCAGGTATTAATTTACATATGTTGTCTTCCCCTCACAGGTAGACATGGGGATCGTGGTCTCTCATGCTCAGAGCCTGATGTCAGTGTCTC
The DNA here is from genome assembly GCF_019279795.1 of Protopterus annectens. NCBI lineage: Eukaryota > Metazoa > Chordata > Ceratodontiformes > Protopteridae > Protopterus > Protopterus annectens. Next base: position 197,349,176 of record NC_056737.1, read on the forward strand.
TGCAGACTCTGATGATGATGGTACTCATAGTGAGGCACAGGTGGGGTTGTCAGGAGCTGAATCTGTGCCATCGGTTGGCATCCCACTGTTGTCCACAATGTCCCCACACACAGTCACAATGCCCACACATACCCCGTCCCCAGTGGCCACAGATAATGGACAGTTGGCAGGTGGTGGCATGGAACAGGCTTGTGTCATGACTATAGCAAGTGTGAGTGTATTAACTAGTCATAGCCAGAGTGCAGGCGAGGTCCCACATAGGCGGATGGACAGGGGTGCTCAAAGGAGAACTGCTGTCCGTTGAGGCCCTGTTGCAAGTGCCACAGCAAGTGTCACCAGACACATGTTTCGGGCAGTCATGGAGACACAGGCATGTACTGAACACAACACCAGGCAAATACTCAAGGTTTTGGGTGAAACTCTTCCTGGCATCTGTGCAGACCTACATGAACTTGTGGAGGCCACACTTCACAATACTGAGGTCATGAATAGATGGTGGGGCGAGACCTTGGCAATCCTCGACTGTGGAATGTCTGTGCTGGAGCGTGTGGTGGGAAATGGAAGTCAGCCACATGGACGTAGGTCAGCACCAACATCAGCTTAGAGTCTATGGGGCCATGCACCTTCACACTAGTAGCAGTACCACCAGCACTAACATAGGGGGTTGCTGTCCACACCACATCGGAGCAAGCCATGGGCACGTGGTCCTGGCTGGTCCTGTCAGGGACACAGATCCAGCAGACAGCAGTCACCATTGGGGAGTAGTATTGCATCTGGTCATTGGAATGAACAACTGTTTCAAAATTATAAAAATCAAAGTTTTTTTTTTTTGGCTGATTTCAGCTATTTAAGCATAGCACAGTGGTGGGCAAATGAGATCATGCAGAAAATAAAAAAAATGTAAAAAGACAATTTTATGTGAAAGATGAATATTGCCATTATAGATGGTAGCATGCAGAACCAAAACAATAACAGGTAACAGTGGTAGCTAAGGACATAGGCTCCAGAATAGTGTGGTAACAAGGGACTAAGGTAGTGGGGTATGCAAATGAGCTAAATTTATTGAATAGCAAATTGGGAAACTGTTGTCTGCATGCACCTAACCATATAGGAGCTATAATTTGGTGGTGTAAGCAGGAGAAGCAGCTGACATGAAAAGGGGTTGTGTCATGCTTGGTGTAAGCACATTGGAGCTCTGTGGCTTCTATTTGCACTCAACTAAGTAAAGTTAAGCAAGGGGTGTGTGTCTGAGGCTGCTTAGCTGTGCTTAGCTATGTCAAGAAATGAGCATGTTCATGTCCAGGGGAGGGCCTTTTCTGCTTAGCAATGTTTACACTTGCTAAAACAGTTTGCACAGTGCACCATGGGGCTTCACGTGAGAGACAAAAAAAAAAAAAAAACAACAGAAAAAAGCAGAAGTGTTTAGATCTGAGCAGCAGGTTTGCGGGGCATGCCGCAGGGCTTAGAAGGGGTGGAAATGGAAAGAAAAAAAAATGAAAAATAGCATAATAAAGGCACTTGAGTACAAATAATATAGCTGGCAGGTGGAATGTATCATAGTCAGGCAATCACACAGGCAGCATTTGGAGCACAACAGTATAAAGTATCCAAACACCTTCCAGTCTGTTTTTTCACACAAACTCTGAACCATTGGTGTACACGGTTGGGAATTTTACTATCCCCACAATGAAGCATGTTGGTGGCAGTGTCCTGCTTTGGGGTTGCTGTTCATAAGCTGGAACTAGGGCTTTAGTCAAGGTGGAGGGAATCAGGAACAGTTCCAAATACCAGTCACTTTTGGCCAAAAACCTTCAGGCATGTGCTAGAAAGCTGAAGATGAAGAGGACTTTCACCCGTAAACATGATAATGACCCTAAGCATACATCCAAATCAACTAAAGAATGGCTTCACTACAAGACAAAGTTTTGGAATGGCCCAGCCAGAGTCCAGACATAAATCCAATAGAAAGTCTGTGGGATGACCTGAAGAGGGCTGTGTACAATAGATGCCCTTGCAATCTGACAGAGTTGGAGGGCTTTACCAAGGAAGAGTGGGCAAATATTGCCAAGTCAAGTTGTGCCATGCTGATAGACTCCTTCCCAAGAAGACTGAATGCTGTAATTAAATTAAAAGGTGCTTCAACAAAATATTAGTTTAAGAGTGTGCACACTTAGGCAACCAGCCTTTTGTATTTATTTCATTTTCTATATTTTACCTCTGACAGATTTGTTTACTTTTCACTTTGACTGAACAGGTTTTAGGTAACACTGAAGTTGGGAAAGGTTTTGAAATGATTTATTGTGGTCTCATTTTATATAAAACCTGGCATGTTAACAGGGGTGTGTGCACTTATTATATCCACTGTAAGCTTAGAAAGTTATTAGAGTAGCCAGATTTGTTTTACCATACAATTACTGCAGGCTTTGAAGTCTGAAACTCAAATGTATGTCATTAAATAGTGACGTCAATCTGCAGATTATCCCAGTAATGGGTCAGACAAACACAGGATTTATGAGGAACAGACCAGATACATGAGCCAGGCATCTAGACATTCTGCAAAAGTCTGTACAGTTGAGAGGTTTGTTTTGTAGGAGTTGCCACTGTTCTATATAGGTGAACAGCAATAATGTGCACATGGGTGCAGTGTGTACTAGGCAAAGACCCATCACCTACTAACACTACTCACATATACCAGAGGTGTATATTAGTAGTAACATTAAGTGAGAATGGCTGCACTGCATGATGTTAAGGGCCTGTCCAGAGTGTGTATGTTGTGGTCTAACTGTGTGATGTGCATGACACCGTTTGGATATTGTGAGGTCTGTGTAATGCCTTTGTGCCACCTCATCTGTATGTGTCTGTGTGTATCCATGTACGCATGCGTGTGTGTGTGTGTGTGTGTGTGTGTGTGTGTGTGTGTGTGTGTGTGTATCAGCAAACCTTATAGTACGGGTATTAATTTGCATATGTTGTCTTCCCCTCACAGGTGGACATGGGGGTTGTGGTCCCTCCTGCTCAGAACCTGATGTAAGTGTCTCTGTGGCTCTGATGATGCTGGTACTCATATTGAGGCACAGGTGGGGTTGTCAGAAGCTGAATCTGTGCCATCAGTTGGCATCCCACTGTTGTCCACAATGTCCTCACACACAGTCACAATGCCCACACATACCCCATCCCCAGTGGCCACAGATAATGGACAGTTGGCAGGTGGTGGCATGGAACAGGCTTGTGTGGTGACTATAGCAAGTGTGAGTGTAGACACTAGCCATAGCCAGAGTTCAGGCGAGATCCCACACAGGCGGATTGGCAGGGGTGCTCGAAGAAGAATTGCTGCCCATCGAGCCTCTGTTGTAAATGCCACAGCAGGTGTCACCAGACACATGTTTTGGGCCATCATGGAGGCACAGGCACATACTGAACACAACGCCAGGCAAATACTCAGGGTCTTGGATGCAACTTTTCCTGGTATCCATGTGACCTACATGACCTTGTGGAGGCCACATGTCACAATACTGAGGTCATGAATAGATGGTGGGCCAAGACCTTGGCAATCCTCGACTGTGGAATGTCTGTACTGAAGCATGTGGTGGGAGATGGATGTCAGCCATGTGGATGTAGGTCAGCACCAACATCAGCTGAGAATCTATGGAGCCTTGCACCTTCACACTCCCATAGTAGCAGTACCAGCATTACTAACAAAGGGGGGGTTTCTGTCCACACCACATCAGAGTAGGCCATGGGCATGTGGTCCTGGCCGGTCCCATGTGGGACACAGATCCAGCAGACAGCAGCCACCATCGGGGAGTAGTACTGCATCTGGACATTGGCATGAAAAACTGTTTCAAAATGATAAAAATCAAAGGTTTTTTTTCTTTGGCCAATTTCGGCCATTTAAGCATAGCGCAGTGGTGTGCAAATGAGATCATGCAGAAAATAAAAAAAATGTAAAAAGACAATTTTATGTGAAAGATGAATATTGCCATTATAGTTGGTAGCATGCAGAACCAAAACAATAACAAGTAACAGTAGTAGCTAAGGACATAGGCTCCAGAATAGTGTGGTAACAAGGGACTAAGACAGTAACATATGCAAATGAGTTAAATTTGTTGAATAGCAAAATGAGAAACTGTTGTCTGCATGCACCTGGCCATATAGGAGCTATAATGTGGTAGTGTAAGCAGGAGAAGCAGCTGACATGAAAAGGGTGTATGGCATGCTTGGTGTAAGCACATTGGAGTTCTGTGGCTTCTATTTGCACTCAGCTAAGTATAGTTAAGCAAGGGGGTTGAGTCTGAGACTGCTTAGCTGTGTTTAGCTATGTCAAGAAATGAGCATGTTTGTATCCAGGGAAGGGTCTTTTCTGCTTAGCAATGTTTACACTTGCTAAAACAGTTTGCACTGTGCACCATGGGGCTTAAACAGAGTGAAAAAAACAACAGGAAAAAGCAGAAGTGTTTGTATCTGAGCAGCAGGTTTGCACAGTGTGCCGTGGGGCTTAGAAGGGGCGGAAATGGGATGAAAAAAATGGAAAATAGAATAAAGGCATTCAAGTACAAATATTATAGCTGGCAGGTGGAATGTATCATAGTCAGCCAATCACACAGGCAGCATTTGCAGCACAACAGTACAAAGTATGTAAACACCTTTCAGTCTGTTTTTTCCCACAAATCCTGCACCATTGGTGTACACAGTTGGGAATTTTAACTGAAAAAATGTTAGTGGCTGCTGTCATGTTGATACATCAGTATGTGCTTGAGACTGAGGGTGGTGAGTAGGATAATACTGACAACCATGAGGTGGAGAAGAATGTTCAGACCCAGGGTAGCTTACCTGGGGCTACATGATCTGGAGATGCTAGAGTGGTACAGGGTGGACAGGGACTTACTTCAGCAACTCAGCGAGCTGTGGCGGCCTCACCTCAGACCCAGAGCCAACATAGGAGACCCATTCCAGTTGAAACCAAGGTATGTGTACCCTTAAGAATGCTAGGTACAGATACATTCCAAAGACCTACTGGGGACATCATGGGGCTCTCTCAGGCATCTGCATCTAGGGTACTCCACCATTTCCTGCATGTCATGCGAACACATGCTGGTGAGCACATATATTTCCCTAGCACCCGTAAGGAGAGGGCCAGCAATATGCATCTCTTCCACCATGTAGCAGACTATCCAGAAGTACTGGCTGCCAAAGACTGCACGTACATACACATCAAGGCACCACCTGTTGAAGAGGGCAGAGTCTATGTCATCTGCAAGGGCTATCACTACATCAACTGCCAGGTCATGTGCAATGCCCAGGGCATTATAATGAATGAGTGTGCTGGCTGGCCTGGTAATTATCACAACTCTCACATCTGACATGCCACACAGCCGTACCAGGCATTAGCCAGGGGTGACATCCCGTATGGCCATCTGGTGGGGGATGCTGGTTATGCACTGGAGCTGTGGATGACAACATCCATCAGAAATGCACACACACAAACACACACATACACACACACACACACACACACACACACACACACACACACACACACACACACACACACACACACACACACACACACACTGAAGAATGCCATAATGAGGCACATGCACAAACCAGGAATATTATAGAACATGTGTTTGGGATGTTCAAGTCATGGTTCCGCTGCCTTCACATATCTGGTGGACCCCTGCAGTACTCTCCAGCCACATGTGCACACATGTTCATAGTATGTGCCATGCTACACAATATGATCCTGCAGAAACAGCTGTAGCAAGAACATCACAGGAAAGGGCCACAAAGCTCCCCACCATTGCCAAGGGCCCCACAGGCTCAGAGGGTCTTGGAGAAGGAACTCCCTGAACCTGCTCCTGTAGGCAGACAGAGGCATGCCCAGTATGCCCATGCCTTGGGAAAGAGGCAATGCATAGCACACACACTAACATTCTAGGGACCCTGGGACTGACACCTCTCTCTGACTTGCACACACAGTAAAATGGATGCCACACACATCACACTACCTGTATCTTACCATGTATAGGCTGTGTACTTCATGCATCCAACAGAGGCAGCCCTCAAGCACTGTTCTCATAACTGGTGCAGGCACAAGGTAATTCAGTCTTCTTAACAATAAATGAATGGAGTAATATGCTGTGGTAGCATAGCCTATGGTATTGTTGCATGCATGCAAGGGAATGGGGGTGGCCTACCGGGAGAGCAGCAGACAATTGACAGCTATGTGGGACAACAGGAAATGTCCGCACAATGCTGGCTTCCCCAGAGTATGCAGTAGTTTTCTAGGTGACAAATCTCACTGCAGTCTATGTGGGGGGCTAACTAACTGGGAGTTCATAGATCACATGCATGGATGTCAATGAGGTCCCATACTCACCCCTCAGCCTCACCCAGCAAGTCAGCCATAGAAAACCATAAAGAAATGTCTGGGAAAGGCTCACAAATGGGGACAATGATGAAATATTCACATACAGATTTACACAGTGATATCACAGCAGGTCTTGCAGTTGCAGTAAGGGTCTGAAGGGTAAGAAGTTTGAAACCCAAATGTCTGCCATTACAATCTAAACTGTGGTCTTTAGTGATATGCCTGTAGTCTCCAAGACAGACACTATACTATGCTAAATGGAACCAAAATATAAAGTGAACATAAGCACAGTCTGTGGAAATGTGGACAGTTGACAGGTGTGCCCCCCCACACCCATGATCCCATAGAAATGCAGTAACAGTAATGTTTGTAGGGTATTAGCAGCAGAGCACACATGCCCATGGCTGTCCCTATCAATGTTATAACTTTTGCATGTCCACAATATGCAGGGGTCAATGAGCTATGTATATGTGTGGTCAATACTGTAAGTATGTGGCCTGCACTTACTCCTGGCTGTCATGTCATAGTGGCCTAGGTACAATACTGTGGTTGGCAGGGTCCGTGTTCCAAGAACTGCTGGGCAAACTATTTTGCATGTCAAATACAGCTATGGAAAGAGTTGTACACACTGTCCAGATGTCACTATCTGTTACTGCAGAAAAGGTCATGGTCAGGGGGGCCACACATATGGACAGTACACAGCTCAGAGTAACCTACAAAGTGCCTAGCATACAATTCAGATGTACAGACTTTCTGCAGAATGTCCAGAGGTTGGCATCATAATTATCATCTCTTTATCATGAAATTGTGGTTTTCTGGCTAATCATTGGCAGTTTCAGACTTCATACCCAATAAGAAAATGCATGCTAATGCAAAGCCTGTTATTATATCGCCTTTCTAGGTTTGTAAGGCCAATAGTTAACAATGGTCCCTATATGTAGGCCTTTGTCTCCAAATTACTTATAGCTTTGTCCGGATGTCTGGCTCTAAAAAGAGTCAGGAGGTATAGTGCCTAGTAGCACAGCAGGTACCTGAAGGTCAGTGTACTACCAGGTTATAAAAGGCTGCCGACTTACTGTGTCAGCACTGAGAACATGTCACTGGCCAACATCCATACCCCTGGAATGACAGCTTGTCACAGAAGGAGCACAAGTATGCCTTGCATATCTGTTCTGCCTGTCCTAACATTGCATTGGCCTGCCAACTATTTGCAAAACAAGAAAGGGTCATGTCAAAACAGCAATAGCAGACAGTGGAGAAGCAGATGTCATACCCATAAGAGAAAGCAAGCAAATACCAAACTGGTCTCCCAACTCTCTATGTTTGGCAAACAGTATTAACACCCTGTCCCCATGTGTGGGCCTTTGTCTGGCTGTCATATATGGGCCTGTCCAGATGTCAGTCTGTCATGGTTTGACAGCTAGGCCAACATGTAGCCTCATAATAACATATAGCAACACAAACCATCTGAGCACCACAGCAAATGTAGTGGTGCAATGATGGACAACCTGCTAAATAGGTACACTCAGTGATGTCAAGACCATAACCTTGTATGTGATGTTATGGCATTTACCCTGCCCAACCAGAATTACAAATACATAACACCAGCCACTGTGGGCAAAGCCTGTGACTGAAGGACAAAGAGACATACATAAGGAGAAGGGGAACCACTGGCCAGACAAATGCCATCTCAAAGTCAAGAGGATGGCCTCTATGGGACCTGAATACATCCCAGGCTGCAAACTGCATGAACCCAGGCATGAACTGGCAGCATCATTACACACCCTACACACCCAAAGCCTGAGTACTATGTCACAGCCGACTGGCGGAAAGCCACTGTCATCCCTTTACACCATGGTGAAGTGTTCACCATCAGCCTAACTAGCCTGATCCATAAGGCCATGCAATGGATTATTGTGGATCACATTAACAGGGACATTGGCAAAATCCAAATACATTACTCTACACAGTCTGCCATCCTCAGTGTCAGTGAACTCTGAATGTCTTATCTGAGGCTGCCAACAAAGGCATGGATGAGAGAAAGATGGTGTACTCTGGCTACCATGACCTGGTCAAAGCCTTACACACCATTCCCCACTTGACCATAGTACATGAACTCTGTCAACTAGGCAGCAATCCATATGTTACTGGATGGGTATCAGACTGGTTCATTGATATAACCCACATAATTTTATAGGGATAGCCAGCTCAAACAGTACACCCGTAATGAGTGGCATACCCTAGGGATCAGTCTGGGGGCCTCTGGTTTGCAGGATCTACTTCCTTGTGGTGCAGGCCAAAAACACTGGCCCATGGCTGACCAAGTTGGCAGATGACTGCAAGCTGGGAACAGTCATTGATACCCAAAGTGATGTGGATGTTCTCCAAAAGGGTCTCTCCAAAACAAATGCCTGATGCCAGAAACATGGCCTCAAGCTTAATGCCTGCCGATGCATCATCATCCCCTTTGGGGAGACTGACATCCCCACATAGTATCACAGTAACAACAATGTCCTACATACACAATCAGTAGTGAGGCAGTTGGCCACCCAGGTTGATAGCAACCTGATGTCTGAGCACCATGTTGCTCCCATTCTACAGAAAGCTTCATAGATGGGACAACTCAATGTAAGGATATCCCATCCAGGGAGAAAGAGGTTTTAAGAGCCATGTAGGCTAACCTTATGGGGCCAATTATTTTCCTCAATGCCTCCTTCATCATGTACCTCACAAAACACATGCAGCAGCTAGAGAGACCACAGGGATTCCCCACCAGGAGAATGCAGGACCACAAACACCTACCCTATACAGATAGGCCAATAGCACTGTCCCTCTACTCCATATCATACAGAGTCTGCAGAGTTGACCCCTATCTGGCATACAAAGCAATCCTAACCCTGCCTTGATGGGACTGTTGCACATCTGGAAGTCAAGGCCCACTCGATCAACCTGTAGGTGCAGCATCAACCTGGTCTGTGATATCAGTATGGCTTATTGATTTGACAGATACCTGTCCCACACACTCCCCATCTGTGAAATACACTCCCTATCCACACTAAGCCAAGTGCATCAATACCCCTAGTGACGTGCTCCCTGTATAAGTGCATAGGAAACAGAAAATACAGTCCTGTGATTCCACCTGTGTACCTGCTGGACAGGGGCTCTGGGTGCTGACATGTCTTAAGATGGGCTACACTCTCTTCAGCCTGGGTTATAAGGGCTTCAGGGCCAATAGCCTACTAACATCATATCAACCTATGCACAACTGTCTGCCAGTGGTTTATCACATTACTCTGTATTGCTCTGCCACTGATATACCTGAAAGTCACAGTGCTATGTGCAATATACCACACACATAATGGACATTTCTGCTCAGTAGAATGCACACTGTATCCACACCCATACCTCTCAACCTTTGACAGCAAGACATCTGGACAAGGTCATAAATAAAAGTGGGACAAAGGCCCAATGATAGGCATGTGTTGCAAATATTGCTCTTACAAACTGAGAAAGTTGGTAGAATAATGGGTTTTGCATTAGCAGGAATTGACTGAAGGTTATGAAGTCTGAAACACTAATGTTTGTCATTATTTTGCAACTTCGGTCTTCAATTATTTGCAACAAACTTGCCATAAAAATACAAGTTTATGTAGACTGGACAAAACGTTGAGACAAACATCTGGACAATCTGCAAAAAAATGTACAGTTGAGAGGTATCACCATGCCAGGATATGACTTTCAGGTAAGAAGACTACCACGCAAGCAGGAGATCCCCAGCCAGTATATCACCAAGTTGCTGGACTGTTTACATAGCTTCATCAGCCAATTGGCTGTAGCCACATCTCTCAACTCACAGGATTGGGCAAGAATGTCTATAGTTGGGCTCATAATATTGGTCTGTGCATCATACATCCTGTATTTCTCTGGTAAAGCACTGTGATGATCTGAGGACGTCTGTCACTAGGAAATGAATTGCATAAGTGGAAATTCCTTAAGTTTCCAAGAGCAGGCTAAGTTATTTCTTACACTTATTTCACTGAATTGCACTTCTGAAATGCTTATAACTGTGCTATACAGTTGATCTACTATATTTTGCATTGTCATAAAGCTTTTTTTATTGTTTCACTGCATTTATGTACTGTTTTAAACTGTTTTAACATTACTTAACTGTAAACTGCTTTTTCATACTGAGAGTTATATTTTCTGTTTGTGATTGCTCTATCCGAACTTTTCTGTGCATCTTTGTCTGTTAAAAGCATTCTCTAGTCTGCTCCTTGATCTGTTTAAAACTTTCATTTAGTGGCTACAGCTAGGAACTGTAATTTTTTTTCCACCCACCCTCCCTGTTGTTGTGTGTTCTTATACTTGGTAGCTTTGCAGTTGCCCGCCCATACTCTATATTTGATCTGTGACACTCCTCCTAGTTTAGTGTCATTAGTTCACTCAATCTAATAGAGAACATTTGTGAAGGCCAACCCACTCAGATTCTTAATGTTGAAATAACTTCTGTTCCAGCTTTCTCCATTTCCACTTTACTGGGAAAAAAAAATTCTAAGCTTGCTTCCCCCCTTTCCTGTGGCAGGTCAGATACGGATTTGCTGTATCCAGGACTGTTTGTGAGCTCCTAAGCCCCCCCCCCCCGACTTAACTGGGGTTAAACTATTCCTGGCACCATAAAGTCTGTTTTTCAAAATTTCCCTTGCAACTAGCCAGCTTTTTAGTTTTAGCACTCATCTGTCTCTTTGATCTCAGCACTTGTTCAGAACTCATTGTAAGCACTAAATAAGTACAAATTACTACAGCACTCAACTTTCCTCACTTGTCTAGAGGAAAACAGTTTTTAGCACTTAATAAATAAGCACCTATTCAGGCATGTCTAAAGGTCAGCTCCTGGTGTTTTCTCCTGTCTACCTGAATCTGGGCATCTTGGTAAAATGCAGCAATTGCCTCATGTACACAGACAACCCTCTCCTCCTACCAGCGAACACTACGACCTGTGAGAGATGCACTTATATAGCCAAACTGGAAGCAAAGCTCTCTTTACCAAAGACAGGCCTAGACAGTTAAGAGGAGAAGGTAAACACTTGCACCGCACCACACTCATCACATAGTCCCTCAAAACCTACACAACCAAAACACACACACAGAACCACAAAACACACACCTACATACGCGGAGGCTCTCTGTACTAATCTGCCCAAACAACAGAGACCTCCAAAGCAGAAATGCAAGCAACCTCCACCCCCAACACAAACCAAATGACACATAGTCCACATACTCAGTGTGCCACTCAACTACAGCCCATAAGGCATAATGTACCCAACACTCTAGTCATAGTTGACTCTATAGTCAGGCACACTGATGTTCCACTCACCAAGCTAAACAAGGAAAAAGTTACTGTCAGCTGCCAGGATCCACCACATAACACATGCACTCAGGTCACTCCACAACAAGTACAAATATGACTCTGTCATTGTCCATGTTGGTGTGAATGACCTGAGACGTACCTCCCTGGACTATATGAAAAGAGACATGGAGGATCTCTCTGATCTTGTAGCCCAGGCCGGTATGACCCTAGCCCTGAGTAGCCTCCTGCCATCACCCAGAATGACACCACAGTACAAGGACAAAATGATTGACTTTAATTGGCTAAGCTTCTGGTGTCATTCTAAGGGAATCCAGTATCTGTCTGCCTGGGATGACATGATCGACAGACCACACTGCTTTGCCAGAGATGGCCTACACCTGTCGACCTTGGGATTCCGGATACTGGCAAAGGGTCTTGCCACCCCTTTAGTGCCTTTTTTAGGCAAGGTTCAAATGACAAATTCACCACCATAACAGGTACAAGCAAGCAAAATCTGAGGGTAATGCTACTCAATGCTAGAAGTCTAAACCTCAAAATGCACTCACTCGAGGCACTCCTTAAAATGGAGAACATTGACATCTGTGCAGTGACAGAGACCTGGTTTAAAGCTCCAGAGAGCACCCCTGCATTACCAGGCTATAATTCATCCCACACCTTTCGGCCACCAAACCCGGACCGAGACACTAAAGGTGGAGGTGTGTCCATATTCATTAAGGATATCCACACCTCCAAGCTAGTTGCTCAGCATAATGCATCCGAGATTATCCAAGTTCAACTAACTCTGGGCAAAACCGCAATCCAGATTGTAGCATGCTACAGACCCCCCACCATGCCCCAGGATTCCCACTCCTCTTTTCTTGATACACTAAAAAATATTAAGGTACAACCCAACACTCTAATAATGGGTGATTTCAACTACCCTACCATTAACTGGGAAAACTACTCATGTACCAACTCTTTTGCACAATGTTTTCTGGAAATCATCAATTCCAATGCTTTGGATCAAGTTATAAACACCCCCACCAGAGGCAGCAATATCCTAGACCTGGTCATCACCAACATGGGTGACCGGTGTTCCACACCAGAGGTCAGCTCCTCGTTGGTCAGATCTGACCACAAGCTAATCACCCTAGACATCCACATCCCGCTCCCACCCCCATTAGGAAAACAACTGTAAAAAATTTCTCCAAAGCCAACTTCACGCTTCTTAAGACAGAAGTGGCAAACTTCATGACACCCATGCAGATGGACAATAGAGGTACGACTGCTGAATCCTGCACAAATGCACTTTATAAGCACTTACATGAGTGCATGGATCATGCTATCCCTAACAGAACCAAGATGCTATCCTCCAAAAAATGAAGCCAATCTGGTGGTCTTCTGCCATAAACAAACTCTACAACAGAAGAAAGAAACTGGTGCAAAAAGAGTAAAATTCCACGATTGGAGGAACTCCCTGGTCAGCCTCAGTAAGAAGCTGAGATCCCTCATAAAATCCTCCAAAGCTAGTTATGAAAACAAAATTGCCACTGATTCTAAAGACAACCACAAAGCATTCTATAGCTATGTCAAAAATCTCAATGGTAACACTCAGATCTGCTCTGAGTTACAGCACAATGACACTAAATATACAGAACCAACTAATATTGCCAACATCCTGGCAGATAGGTTCAGTGCTAACTTTACCCCCCTCTCAACTTTATACTGGAAGAATGCAAATTTCCTGTAATCATGGCTGCACAGGTAAAAACTTCACTCTCCAAAGCCAAGAACACAGCATCCATGGGACCTGACAACATCCCAGGCTGCCTTCTACATGAACTACAGAATGAACTAGCACCCCACCTAAGTACCATGTTCAATCATAGCCTCACCTCAGGCTTTGTACCCATTGAATGGTGCACCACAACAGTTATCCCACTCCACAAAGGGGGGGGGCACAACAGACCCCGGGAACTACCACCCCATTAGCCTGATGAGCCTCGTCTGCAAGGCCATAGAACATATCATCATGGAACTCATAAACAAAGACATTGGAGATCTCCAAACCCTGAACCCCACACAGTTTGGGTTTGTAAAAGGCAGATCATGTCTCCTAAACCTGATAGACTTCTTTGAAGTAGTCATCAAAGTCATAGATGAGGGTAAGGTGGTTCACACAGCCTATCTAGATCCCGCCAAAGCGTTCAACACCATCCCCCACTCTGAAATTATAGATAAACTCACTAAACTAGGTATAAATCCCTATGTCACAAGATTGGTTGCCAACTGGCTTACTGAAAGAACCCACACTGTGAAAGTAGCAGACTCCAAATCAGACTTCAGACCAGTGACAAGTGGAGTACCACAGGGTTAAGTCCTGGGTCCTCTCCTGTTTGGTATCTACTTCTCTGAAGTACAGGCTAACACAGAAGGTCTTTGGCTAACTAAATTCGCAGATGACTGCAAACTAAGAGCCATGATTGAAACTCCTAATGATGTGGACATCCTACAAAAGGGCCTCACTGAGACAGATGCCTGGTGTCAAAGAAATGGTCTCAAGCTCAATGCCAAAAAGTGCATTGTCATCCCCTTTGGTAAAAATTATGCACCCATGAATTACCACATAGGCAGTAGTCTACTTAACACCAAAAGTGTGATAAGAGATCTTGGGACACAGGTGGACAGTAGTCTCTCCTATGATAATCACATCACCAAAGTGGTTAGGAAATCCTTCTACGTGTCACACCTCATCACAAAAGGTTTCTCATCCAGAAAAAAAGAGGACATTGTTCCCCTCTACTCATCACTCATTAGACCCATTATAGAGTACAACACCCCTTTTGGTATGTACCTCACAAGACATCTACAACAACTGGAAAGGCAGCAAAAATACCTCACAAAGAGGATTACTGGCCTCAAACAGATGCCTTATGCAGACCGTCTCAAAAAACTCCAGCTTTACTCTGTCGCATATCGTCTACTCAGAGGCGATCTCTGCCTAACATACAAAGCTATGTCAAACCCAGAGCTGTTGGACATGCTCCACTTAAAGAAATCCCAATCCTTCCTTGCTACACACACACACACACACACACACACACACACACACACACACACACACACACACACACACACACACACACACACACACACACACACACACACACACACACACACACACACACACACACACACACACACACAAACACACACACAGGTGAGATGGCAGACAGGCATTACACAGACCTCACAATAGCCAACTGATGACATTCACAACACAGTCAGATCACTACATACATATCCTGGACAGGCCCTCAACATCATGGAGTGCAGCCCTTTCCACTTAATGTTACTATTTATATACACCTCTGTGATACATGAGTCATGTTAATAGGTGATGGGCCTTCAAGTAGCACACACTGCACCCATGTACACATAATTGCTGTTCACCTGTACAGCACAGTGGCAACTCCTACAGAACATACTTCTCAACTGTGCAGATTGTTGCTGAATGTTTCCATGTGTGGCTCATATTTCTGGTTGGTTTGTCATAATTCCTGTGTTTGTCTGACACATTACTGGGATGGTATGAGGACTGGTGTTATTAATTAATGACATAGTTTGTGTTTCTCACTCCAAAACCTGTAGTACATGTATGTTAGAAAAGAACCAGTTACAGTAGCAACCTTCTAATCTTACAGTGGATATTATAAGTGTAGACACCCCAGTTAACATGCCAGGTTTGTCTAATATATAACATAAGACCACAGGACCACCATCCAGGTGCAATTAACCATAGGCAAGACTGCTCTGCAATTTGTAGCATGTTACAGGCCACCCTCTCAAACTCAGGAACCTCACATGGACTTCCTGAAAACATTGGAGGGGATAAATGTATCTCCAAACACCATCATACTAGGTGACTTCAACTACCCTAATATAGACTGGGAACACTACTCAAGCCCAAACACTCTAGCCCAAAGGTTCCTGGAGTTCATAAACTCAAATGCCATGGAACAACTAGTCACCATCCCCACAAGAGGAGAAAACATACTTGATCTCATCATCACGAACATGGGATCACAATGTTCAACACCGGAAGTATACCCTCACTGGTGAGATCAGATCATAAACTAATCTCGCTGGAGGTCCTCATCTCCACCCCACCTTAAATAAAAAGACCACAGTGAAAAACTTCTCAAAGCCGACTTCACACTTCTAAAACTAGTGTGGTCTCCTTTAAGGCCCCTGAGCCAGTGGTAAACATTACTCAAACCGCTGAATCACTTACAAATGCCTTCTACCAGCACCTACAGGACTGCATGGATCAGGCAATCCCAAACAAAACTAAGACTCTTTGTACCAAAGGCAAGCATCCAGTCTGGTGGACCCCAGCCATAAACAAGCTCTACAACAAAAGGAGGAAGCTACTACAAGATAGAGCAAAATCCTTGAAAGATAAGACACCTTTGATCATTATAAGTAAAAAACTAAGAGCTCTCATAAAATCATCCAAGGCAAATTTTGAGAGAAAAATCGCCAAGGACTCAAAAGACAATCATAAGGCCTTCTTTAGCTATGTTAGAAACCTAGGAGGAAACTCCCAGATATGCTCAGAATTAGTTCAAAATGATGTGAAGATTACTGAACCTACACACATTGCCAACATACTGGCTGACAGGTTCAGTGCAAACTTCTCCCCCCCTCCCCCCCAAAAGGAGAGATATCTATACCAGAGGATTGTAGCCCCCCAAACATCTCCAATGCCCAGGTGAGAACTGCTCTCTCCAAGGCAAAAACACTGCATCCATGGGACCGGATGGTGTCCCCGGCTGTGTGCTCCACGAACTCAATGAGGAATTAAACCCGCAGTTAGGACAGCTGTTTAATCTTAGCCTCACCTCAGGATACGTACCCAAGGAGTGGCGCACGGTGACTGTGGTCCCACTTCACAAGGGCGGTGCCTCCACCGACCCTGGAAATTACCATCCCATTAGCTTGACAAGCCTTATCTGCAAAGCCATGGAGAGGATCATAATGGAACTCATAAATAAAGACATAGGGAACTTGCAGACTTTAGATCCAACCCAGTTTGGCTTTGTCAAAGGCAGATCATGCCTTTTAAACTTGGTTGACTTTTTCGAGACAGTCACCAAGGCCATTGATGAGGGAAAGGCAGTCCATACAGCCTACCTCGACCTGGCAAAGGCCTTCAACACAATACCCCACTCAGGTATCATCGAAAAACTCATCAGCTTGAATGTAAACCCAAACCCACAGGGTCAGAGTTGCTGGAGCCATGTCAGACTCAAAGCCTGTCACAAGTGGTGTCCCACAGGGCTCAGTCCTGGGTCCACTCTTGTTCGGCATCTACTTTTCTGAAGTACAAGCAAACACAGGAGGGTTATGGCTGACAAAGTTTGCAGATGACTGCAAACTGGGCGCCATAGTCGAAAACACATCTGACACAGATATCCTTCAGAAGGGCCTCACAGAAATGGATAACTGGTGCCAGAGCCATGGCCTAAAGTTAAACGCCAAGAAATGCATAGTCATACCCTTCGGGAAAAACAAGGTTACCCCTAGCTACCATATAGGTGGCAATCCACTGAGCACAGAAGAAATCATCAGGGATCTGGGGACCCAGGTTGACAGTAGCCTTTCGTTTGACACTCATGTTGCTAAAGTAGTTAGGAAAACCTTCTACATTGCCCACCTGATCATGAAGGGATTCACATCTAGATCAAGGGAGGTCATCGTCCCCCTGTACGCATCACTCATTAGACCTATGATTGAGTACAATGCCCCATTCGGAATGTATCTGACCCGACACCTGCAGCAGCTGGAAAGGCCCCAAAGTTCCTCACCAAAAGGATAAAGGGTCTCAAAAATATGTCTTATGCTGCCCGACTGAAAGAACTCCAGCTCTATTCAGTCTCATACCGCTTGCTCAGAGGTGACCTGTGCCTGACATATAAGGCCATGTTAAACCCAGATTTGATGAATATGCTTCACCTCAAAAAATCTAGATCCCTCAGAACCACAAGGGCGGGAGACTTAAACCTTGACACGGTTATTAATAGAACGTGCTGGAGGGACAGATTCATCACCCAGAGACTCCCTATGCTGTGGAACAAAATCCCGGTACATGTGAGGCAGAGCACCTCGCTGGCCTTGTTCAAGAGGAATCTTGACCAATGGATGGGAGATCGCAGATATACCCCAGGGATTACTTCAGTGTCACTGCTTGACAGAGGCACAGCAAAATAATAGGCATAGTTTTATTCAAACTAAAGGGGTGGCGAAAGCCACATAACTATGGGCTAGGCTTATAAATGCCCTTGGGCAGATAGCCTAGTATGAACCTATGAACCTATAAGAAATTATATGATGACATTTCCCACCTTTAATATGACCTATAACCTGTGCAATCCAATTGAAGAACAAACACATTGGTTAGGGGTAACAGGTAGAAGTTGCAATATGTAAAATAGGTTGGTTGCATGACTTTGCACAACCTTAAACTAATACTTTGTTAAAGCACCTTTTGCTTTCATTACAGCACTCAGTCCACTTGAGAAGGTATGCATCAGCATGGTGCATCTCAACTTAGCAATATTTGTAAACTATCCCTTACAGTAGCCCTCCAACTCTATCAGATTGCAAGGGCATCTCTTCTAAACAGGTCTCTTCAGGGCAACCCACAGATTTTCTATTAGATGGAAGTGTAGACTGTGGTTGGGCCATTCCAAAACATTAATTGTCTTCTAGTGAAGACATTAATTTTTTGGATTTTGATGTATGGTTTGGTTTATTGTCATGTGGAAAGGTGTAATTCCTCTCCATACCCAGCTTTTTAGCAGACACATGAAGAATTTGGACCAAAAGGTACTGATATTTGGAACTGTTACTAAACCCCTCTATCTTGGCTAAAGGCCCACATCCATCTTATAAACAGCAACCCCAAAGAAGGACACTGCCATCACCATGCTTCTCCATGGGGATGGTGTCCATTTGGTGATGCACAGTGTTGTTATTGTGCCAAACAAACCTTTTGGTATTGTGGCCAAAAAGTGCAGCCTTGGTCTCAATACACCATAACACATTTCCCCACATGTTTTTGGGAGACCTGCTGTATTTTTCTTGAGATATTTCCCAGAGCTGGATGTTGTTCTGTGTGAGAAAAGGCTTCCATCTTCCAACCCTACCCATCGGTCAGACATGTGGAGAATATGGGAGATTGTTGTCACATGTAGTACACAACCGGTACTTGTCTGAGAGTCCTGTAACTCCTGTAGTGTTGCTGTAGGTCTCCTGGCAGCCTCCCTGTCCAGTTTGGGTCTTGTCTTTTCCACACATTTGAAGATATGCTCAGTTCTTTGCAATATCACTGTTGCCCCATATTTTCACAACCATTTGATGACTGTCTTCACTGTGTTCCATGGTCTATGCAATACTGCAGAAATGTGTGAGTACCCTGCTCTGGGCTGATACCTTTCACAAATGAGATCCCCTTGCTGCTTCATAAGCTGTATGTGAACTATGGCTGTTGCTATAGCAGGCAACTGAATAAATGCCAGGATAATCCTAGTAGGACAGCTGACTATTATTTGCTGTTAATCCAAGAGTGTCTGTATTTGATGGCAGGTGTGTATCCAAGAAAACGTAATGCTGTAATTATATCAAAAGCTGCTTCAACACAGTATTAGCTTCAGACTGTGTAGATGTATGCATCTAGCATCTTGTACATTTTGTATGTGTCATAGTTGTTCCCATAACAGATTTGTTTGTTTTACAATTGAATTGTACATGTTATAGGTCACATGAAAGGTTGGAAGGGTTCAGAAATGTTTTATTGTGCTCTCATTTTTGTATATCACAACTACCTGGCATTCTAACAGGTGTGTGTACACCATTTATATGCACTGTATAACACTAATTTATAACATATGTCCCTAGTTTTGGGCTTTTGTCCCCCCATTTTGATGGGCTTTGTCCAGATTTCTTGCAATGACAGGTTGTGAGGTATGCTACAGATATGTGGCATCTCCTGTAAATGAGCCCCTGTGATGACTACTGTGATGCAATGCAGTTAACCCCACCACAAGTGAATATGCAGATATTGCAAAATGGCTGGGAGTAACAATTGTGTGGATGGTCACATGCATGACCTTAACATGCCTGGGGTACTGGTAAGCCATAACAGGAAAATCCCATACTCACAAGCTTTACATTGCTGTCCCACATCCAGACCAGAGGTATCTGTGTAGTTGTGGGGGAGAGTTATGGTCAGAAGACTCACATTTGGCATTGGTACAAGATGAATGCTACTTTTCTGCACAGGTAAAGTACAAGCTCTGATAGTACACAATTTGCTGTCCTTTACCATAGATGCGCACTTGTGTGCACTTGTGTACATTACTAAACCCGACCGACAAATGCAGTTTGAACTGCCATATGTATCTAGATACTCCATAGAAGACAGTATGACTGCTACATGATTGAATTGATGTGCATTGTGGCCTTACCTGGATTCTCCCTGCCTGTTGCCTGGGTGCCACTCACCTCCACAACTTGTGTTTCTTTTGTTGGCTGTTGTGTGGGGGCTTGCCCAAGGTTAGCAAGGAGCTCCTCTGTTGCCATAAGTGGGGCCTGTGTGGGTGGACCCCCACCTGTAGCAGTATGGTCCCTGGCCACAGCAGCAGCCCTTTGCTGGGCACAACATATCATGTCATTTGCTCAATGCTTGACTGATCATATGTTCGGCCATGGTGGCCCTAGGTGTTAACTCTGTGGACAAGGTCATCCCACAGGATAGTCTGCTCCCACAGATTTTGTCGGCTATGGCCGAACAGCACTGCATGGTGCTGGATTATGGCATCTGTGATGGCTGCATTCTCATCTGAAGTATACGTTGGCTGACACTGCATGCCACCTGGAATACATAGACAGGGAAACACATCTCAGGACCTCATACATTGCCCAGAGTTATTTACAAAGTCAGCACATCGATATTGCCTATTATTAGCCACCACTTACAACCACATCAATTCCCTGTCCTCTATCAGCACAGTATGAACATGCAGAGCACTCCTGGTCCTGATGTGTCATGTTGCCCCAAATGAGAGCCAGTACATTGCATAAACCACCATTCATCATTCACGTTTGTGTAGAAGGATGACGGTGGCCATCTTCCTTGCAGATGGGATGTCAATGGTGCTCAGGATTTGCTTGCATACAGTGTGGAACTGGAAGCATATGCCTGAGTTCATATAGGATGCAGACAGGAATGTTATCAGGTCCCATGGAGACTTGCTTTAGTTGACTTTGATTAGCAGTATGCACCTGGTCCCTGATGATGAGGGAGAGGTGCGGGTTCTGTACATATCCACCTGTACTGGTGGTGAGCCAAGGGGGTGATGTTTGCCCTAAACCTGTCTGCAGCAGGTTGGCTATAGCTATGGTGTGTATGTATGTGCTGTGACTGACCACAATTACAGGGTGGAAAATATATATCCTACTCATGCTGAAGATGTTTCAGGTCGAAATGAAACAAAGACAGTGAAAAATCCAGAGGCAGCACCATGGCTGAGGCTATGTAAAAAGGCAACTAAAACATAAAAAACACACATAATTTATTTAGAAATCAAAAGGCCTAAGTACATAGATGAGCGCTTTTGCTGAGACTTCGCATTCTTCAGATCATAAGGAGCAAAGGTCCATATTGGTTAAAATAACAATGAGTAGCCAATCATATTGGTTACAATTAACATACCTTCAAAAATTAACAAATCAGAAGTACCAAACATAAAACCAGGAAGTATAGCAGCAATATATACATCTTGATCAGTCTTAAGTTAAAAAGGGGGTGTGTGACCAATAATAAAAGAGTGTAATAAAACAAAGTTCTTGGATTGGAGAAGCAACATTAAAGGATCTGTTAGAAGACAAGCTTCAGTGTGGGTAGACTTATGTAAATTCAATGTGTATATATGACATAAAATACTAAAAAATCAATATCAGCAGTCTTCATGACACTTCATAGTCAATGTATATGGGTAATTGATAAATGAGTGCTTAAATCCATCTGCTTTTGCAGTTATGGATAGAGGTTAGACAGTATTGCTGAAAAGGAAGAAATTGTCCTCATTCACTGATCGAGCCAGGTCTCAGTGAAAAGAAGTTTATCAGTAACCCATCTATAGCCATTTTTCTCTAAATTAACCTTCTAAAGGACAATCCAAAGATGAAAAATAAAATACTTGAATTGTATGTCATGTATGTCTCACACTGAGGCTTGTCTTCTAACAGTTCCTTTAATGCTGTTGCTCCAATCCAGGAAATTTGTTTTATTACATTCTTTTATTATTGGTCACATGCCCCCTTTTTAACTTAGGATTGGTCAAGATGTATATATTGCTGCTATACTTCCTGGTTTTATGTTTGGTACTTTTTGAAGGTGTGTTAATTGTAACCAATATGATTGGCTACTCATTGTTATTTTAACCAATATAGACCTTTGTACTTTATGATCTGAAGAAAGCGAAGTCTCGCCAAAAGTGCTCATCTATGTACTTAGGCCTTTCGTTTTCTAAATAAATTATTTTGTTTTTATGTTTTAATTGCCTTTTCACATAGCCTCAGCCATTGTGTCATTTCAGGATTTTTAACTACCATTACAGTTTGGGTTGGGTTGTTGCCTCTGAGATTGCAGACATATGTGAAGGTGGCCTTGTGATTGCCCTTGGTGGATGTGTCCAATTTGTACTCATAGTTACACTTACAGTAATTCACCTGTGACCTTATATGCTCATTCAGACAAAGGTTGACTTACTGCCAAGTTGGTGCCTGCTTCTACTTTGCCCTGTACAGCTAATATAGCAACAAATTACATGGTTTGTGTATTGCTGCTGCCCAGCAAAGGGGATTACTCTACCTTGGTGGAGGCAGGTTTTACAAGTAAGGTTTTGCTGAGTCCATACAGCTATGTAGGTGGTCATATAGGTGTTTGTAGTAGGCATGGACACAAGGTCATAACACAGTTGGACACCTCTCCAATTTCAACCTGATAATCATGCTTATTCTAGTACAAATGGCTGTGTCAGGGCAATGCAGCAACCAGTATCTGTAGAAATCTAACGCTGTTGGATGCACGGAAACGAAGATCACACATGTGTGCAAAATGTACAGCTTATTAACCTGACATTTTGAATCCCATGTCTGTTGTTATGAGGCAGCCATCTACACCTACTCATACATACATGTGCATAGGTAATACCTGATATACATTTCTGTTCTATATCAGTATGGCACACTGTATTTACACTCTTGCTGCTCAGTCATTCCTCTCAACCTGTTAGAGCAGGACACCTGGAGGATGCCATACATACATCGGGGCAATGGGCCAAAATTAGTGACACTTTCATAATACTGCTGTAACACACAAGTCATCTAATAGCACAGTAGCCTTTGCATTCACAGACATACCCTGGAGGATGTCCAACACTCATATGGCAGGAAAAGAGGAGAAAGGCTAGAAGTGTGGTAGTGAGGGTAGGAACTTTTACTGTTGGCAGTATGACAGGTATGGGGACAGAGCTAGCTGATATGATGGACAGAAGGAAGGTTGATATATTGTGTGTGCAAGAGACCAGATGGAATGGGGGTAAGTCTAGGTGTATCAGAGGTGGGTCCAAATTGTTCTATCAAGGTGTGGATGGCAGGATAAATGGTGTAGGGGTTATCCTGAAGGAACAATATGCCAAGAGTGTTTTTGCAGGTGAAAAGAGTGTTGGATAGAGTGATGTTTATGAAGCTAAAAATTGATGGTGTAATGATGAATGTTGTTAGTGCATATGCTCCGCAAGTTTGGTGTGAGATGGATGAGACAGAAAAAGGTTGGAGTGAGTTGGATGAAGTGGTAATGACTGTACCCAAGGGTGAGAGAGTGGTGATTGGAGCTGATTGCAATGGGCATGTTGGTGAAGGGAACAAATGGTTGCGGAAGTGATGGACTGGTATGGTGTTAAACCAAGGAATGCAGAAGGTGAGATGCTAGTGAATTTTGCAAAAAAGGATGGGCATGGCTGTAGTGAATACATATTTTAACAAGACAGAGGAACATAGGGTGACATACAAAAGTGGAGGAAGATGCACACAGGTGGATTATATGCTATCCAGGAGGGCCAGTTTGAAGGAGATTGGAGACTGTAAAGTGGTGACAGGGGAAAGTGTGGATAGGCAGCATAGAATGTTGGTCTGTGGGATGATGTTGGTGATCAAGAAGAGGAGGAGGAGTGTGAGGGCAGCACCAAGGATCAAATGGTGGAAACTGAAAAAGGGTGATTGTAAGGTGTAGTTCAGGGAAGAGTTTAGACAGGCACTGGGTGGCAGTGAAGAGTAACCAAATATCTGGGTAACTACAGCAGAGCTAGTAAGGAGACAACTAGAAAGGTGCTTGGTCTGACATCTGGAAAGAGGAAGGAGAACAAGGAGACCTGGTGATGGAATGAGGAAGTACAGGAGAGTATACAGAGAAAGAGGTTGGCAAAGAAGAAGTGGGATTGTCAGAGATGAGGAAAGTAGACAGGAGTATAGGGAGATGAGGTGCATGGCAAAGAGAGAGGTGGCGAAGGCTAAGGATGAGGCATATGAAGAGTTATATGAAAGATTGGACACTAAGGATGGAGAAAAGGACCTGTACCAATTGGCTAGACTGTGGGACTGAGCTAGGAAACATGTGCAGCAGATAAGGGTAATAAAGGATAATGAGGGAAACATACTCACAAGTGAGAAGAGTGTGTTCAGCAAATGGAAAGAGTACTTTGAGGGGCTGATGAATGAAGAGAATGAGACAGAGAGAATGTTGGATGATGTGGGTATGGTGAATCAGGAAGTGCAATGGATTAGCAAGGAGGAAGTAAGGATAACTATGAAGAGGATAATAAATAGAAAGGCTTTTGGTCCAGATGACATACCTGTGGAAGCATGGAGATGTTTAAGAGAAATGGCAGTGGAGTCTTTAACCAGATTGTTTAATGAAATCTTGGAAAGTGAGAGATGCATGAGGAGTGGAGAAAAAGTGTTTTGTTACTGATTATAAGAATAAGGGTGATGTGCAGAGCTTTTGTAACTACAGAGGGAGAACATTGATCAGTCATAGCATGAAGTTATGGGAAAGAGTAGTAGAAGCTAGGTTAAGAAGGGAGGTGATGATTAGTGATCAGCAGTATGCTTTCATGCCAGGAAAGAGCACTACAGATGTGATGTTTGCTCTGAGAGTGTTGATGGAGAAGTACAGAGAAGGTCAGAAGGAGTTGAATTGTGTCTTTGTGGACTTTGAGAAAGCATATGACAGGGTGCCTAGAGAGGAGTTGTGGTATTATATGAGGAAGTCAGGAGTGACAGAGAAATATGTAAGAGTGGTACAGGATATG
Source organism: Protopterus annectens (assembly GCF_019279795.1). Taxonomy (NCBI): domain Eukaryota; kingdom Metazoa; phylum Chordata; order Ceratodontiformes; family Protopteridae; genus Protopterus; species Protopterus annectens. Next base: position 197,374,332 of record NC_056737.1, read on the forward strand.
TACAAGGGTAGTGTGACAGTGGTGAGTTCTGCAGTGGGAGTGACGGATGCATTTATGGTGGAGGTGGGACTACATCAAGGATCAGCTCTGAGCCCTGTCTTATTTGCAGTGGTGATGGACAGGTTGACAGACAAGATCAGGCAGGAGTCCCTTTTGACTGTGATGCTTGAAGATGACATTGTGATCTGTAATGAGAGTAGGGAACAGGCTGACAAGACCCTGGAGAGGTGGAGATATGCTCTAGAAAGGGGAAGAATGAACTTCACCAGGACTAAGACAGAATATATGTGTGTATGAATGGGAGGGAGGATAGAGGAATTGTGAGTATTCAGGGAGTAGAGTTTGCAAAGGTGGATGAGTTTAAATACTTGCGATCAGCAGTTCAGAGTAATGATAAGTGTGGGGGTGGGGTGAAGAAGAGAGTACAGGCAGGATGAAGACAGTGGAGAAGGGTGTCAGGAGTGATTTGTGATAGAGGAGTATCTTTAAGAGTGATAGGGAAGGTATACAAGTGGGTGGTGAGAGCAGCTATGTTATATGGGTTAGAGACAGAGGCATTGACAAAAAGGCAGGAATCAGAGCTGGATGTGGCAGAGTTAAAGATGTTAAGATTTGCACTGAGTATGATGAGGGTGGACAGGATTAGGAATATGTACATTAGAGGGTCAGCCAAGATTGGATGGTTTGGAGACAAAGCCAGAGAGGGGAGATTATGTTGGTTTGGACATGTGCTGTGGAGGGATGCTGAGTATATTGGGAAAAGAATAAAGCTGCCAGGTAAGAGAAAAAGAGGAAGGCCTAAGATAATGTTTCTTGATGTGGTGAGAGAGGACATACAGGTGGATGGTGTGACAGAGCAAGATGCAGAGGACAGGAAGAAATGGAGACAGATGATTCACTGTGGCGACCCCTAACGGGAACAGCCAAAGGAAAGAGAAAGAGATGTTGTAATGTCAGTCTTTACAGATTTGCCAATGATTTTCCAGACATAACACAACTCTATGAGTAAGTGACTGCAAATATGAAGCACTCAAATGGTCAGTGTGCATAACACTGGACAGTTGAATGGTATAAACTCAGTACATCACAAGCAGTTCAACATACATGTCTGCAACAGTAGTTTACTATACAAATGCCTTGTATAGGTCTCTCACATGTTTCAGACAAACATGTATATCACAGTTGTATTCACAAGTAATATATGGATATCTACGACATTCCAGTAGCTGGCCTACCAGTGTCACAGTCAGTATTGTTCAACACACACTCCAGTAATAGTCATATGTGAGCCATCCTTTCCTGGGGAGACTTAGGGGCCTGAGCTGTAATCAATGTCACTGCAGACAGACCCAGATGCTATGGCCAAAGGTTCTGATCAGCAATATATGAGTACAGCAAGTCTTGTTGAGACATATTTAATGACCTTCCTATCTCCCATTACGACATACCCCCTACTGCATTCCATTACATGCTTACTTGTTAGACATACCTTTTTTAATTTTTTCCAAGTTTAGTTGGTTTGATTCCGATTTGTGTTGGTTTGTAGATTCATTTGTTTGTTTGTCTGTCTGTCTGTCTGTCTGTCTGTCTCTCTCTCTCTCTCCAAGATGTAGGGTATACATCTGTTTTGCTTAGGCAGCAGCTTGTCTTTTGTAGGTAATGCTCATGAGCAGCTGATGGCCTGTGCACCAATTGGTGTCCACCACTTGCTAATTGCATGCAGAACAGCTGTGTTATTATCCCTATAGCCAATGGTATGGCAACACACTCCTATAATTCAGTACTACATGTTGGCATTGCCCTTTTCCTTCCTGTGAGAAGGACTTCATGGAGGTGTGTGAACAGCAGCATCACAGAGGGTAGTTGGAAATACCTCTTACAATGAAAACTGTGGAGACAGCCCAACAAAATGGGTGAGCATGTTCCAGACATAGGGACAGAATGTAAGTATTGTTGTTATAAAGCGATATTACTGCTAGTTTAACAGGGTTTGTGTGGACATGGTTTCTCTGTGTGATTTTTTAAGTCTGACAGTGTTATGTGGTTGACATAACTCTCGACTATACCAATATCCACAGAATGGCCAGAGTTTGGACTCTCATGTTTGGTGTGTTCCTCAGACATTTCTTTGTTTTTGGCAAATAAGTAGCATACTCTGGGGATTGCAGTCAGTAAATGGTAACATCCATTTATGTTTCTGACTTCATATCCCTCAGACAAGATATGTTACAAAAAACCTTGTTACACCAGCAGCTTTCTCAGTTTATAACAACAATATTTTAACTATGCACCTGTTTTGGGGCCTCTGTGCCCAGGTATGTCAGGCTTTGTCCAGATGTAATACAGTAAGAGGTTGATAGGTATGGTATATCATTATTTAGTGCCTTCATTCCTGATATCATCCCAGTGATGTATCAGAATGCCAGACATGTTTTGTGGAAGAGGCCTTATACATGACAACAAAACCTAGACATTCTGTGAGACTCTGTACAGCTGAGAGGTCTGTGTACTTCTGGAGATTGTTGACAGACTGTCAGGATTGTGTAGACATGTAGTGTGTAAATGTTATTTGGCCTGTGTAGGGAGGGGACTAGATGTATAAGTGTTATGGCTCCTTTTCAATCTGAGTGTGCATGCTGCTCCAGTTTCTGGTGGTCCATCGGCTGTATATGTTTGTAGGGGCAGACTGAGACATGTCCCGTACCACAGACAAGAGTCATACTACACTGTGAATTGAGCCAGTATATGTAGGGTTAGTACGCGAGTGTCAAACATGATGATGTTTTTGTTCACACAGTCCTTATACTCTACTGTTCATTTGGCTTACTGGTATGTCACTTTGACTGTGGAGAAATTGGTTGTGGGTGTGCACTTTCACACTGGTGTCTGTTTTTCAGTGCTTTTACATCCCTGTAGTGCCTGATATATTTGCAAATACATGTGTAATTCCCCATAGCAGATTTGGGTTAGTGTTGTGTCAGCCTAACTGTAGTTTCGATGGTGCTTGGTGACATGCTTAGCAGCTCAGTGTCATTTCCAAATGTGATGTTATGTCCACATATTTGTAGTATGTACTGTTGCCCGCCCCCATAAGTGTTGTGTATTACTAACAAATCAGTGGGATGATGAGGATTTAAGTCACTAACTAGTGAGAAATAACTGAGTGTTGGACTTGTGCTATTTAAGTCACTATATGTTAGAACAGACAGGAGGGTGTTACTGCAGCAACCGTGTCAGCTTATCTACTCCAGTATTTCAGATATGCCCCTATTTTCATGGCTTTCTCCCCCCACTTTGTCAGGCTTGGTCCAGATTCATTGCACTAAGGGGTTCTGAGCATACCTCTAGACTGGCCAGATTGTTTCACAATGTCCAGGTTTATTCCTCATATGTCTGGTCTGTTCCACAGAGTCATTATTTTTTTTCTCTGGTAAATCACTGTGATGATCTGAGGATATCTATAAGTAAATGATGACATACATTTCAGTTTCAGAACTCACATCCTTCAGAACATGTATGCTGAAACAAACCCTGTTAATCTAGCACCATTCTACATTTATATAAGCAATATTTAAAATGTCCCTAGTTTTGGCCCACTGTTGCCCCATTTTGTCATCCTTTGGCCAGATTTCTTGCATTAAGAGTTTGAGAGGTATGGTTCTTAGGTATGACTCCACTAGATATTATAATTTATATATATATATATATATATATATATATATATATATATATATATATATATATATATATATATATATATATATATATATATATATATATATATATATATATATATATATATATATATATATATATATGCATCTCCTTACATATATACATGTGTATATGTATGTATGTATATATGTATATATACAAAACCTGACTGATTCTAGAGAATATTTTTCCTAATGTTGAATGATCCTACTGCATGATATGTCTGAAAAAGCATCAGAAGTCCCTATAGCTTAAATGGTATAGTGGTGCATTGCTCTAGCTATGGTGTACAGAGCCCTGTGTTTGAGACTTGGCAGTGGTAATTTTTTTGTTGCTAGGCAGAATAGTGGCTGATGAAAACAGAGTGATTAAAGCAGTTTTAAGTGGGTTTGCACAGGGTTGCATGATGCTAAGCGATGCCAACACACGGTTATCCATAGAGATAATCTGTGCTGGCTTCACTTAGCATTGCACTAATTCGCTTACTCCTGCTTAATCCTGCTCACACCCATGGTCATTTCTTTAAAAGAAAAGAAAAAGGGGTGATAGGAAAGTGGTGAGAAAGGGGCACCCAGAGGGAAAAGCAATATGAAAGATAGCTAGGGTTGTGCAAGACAGGTGTATGGAAGGTCCATAGCTGTCCATTTCTTATACAGCAACAGCTGTGCATTTGTACAGAATTTGGAGATGAATTTGGACACTGAAACCCTAGAGAGATGGGTGAGGACAACAAAAATGTGTTGTCAAGTCATCTGGACCGGATTACATGTGTCCAGTGGACACATGTGTGAAAGGTACAGCTATGTATGGGACGATATTTTTTTTTGGGGGGGACAGATGCTCTTTTCTTTTTTTTTAAGGTGAGAGTGGAATGTTGGGGAAGGATTGTAGGTATGTCTGGGGTGGTAGGATGGGTAAGTAAAAAAATGCGAAAAAATGGATAATACTGCCAATAGTCACCAAAACCAAAAGCAAAATGCAGTATCCACGATAGACGGCTCCAACCAGCAACTTTTAAACAAATTAACTAAGTTTATTTCCAACGCACAACAGAGACACTTGTATAACATAAATGCCTTCACCATACATCTACTTGCGTTTTCGTCATAAAAATGACTTCATCAGATGACCAGCATACCCTAAAACATTTATTTTATACTAAAACACATCATTGTCAACCAATAACAATTCACCGTTAATTAATTAATTAAATATCTAATTCAGTAAATCCTGTTTTTAAAAAAACATGTAAACTCCATTTCCTATTAAATATTATTAAATATATTAAATATATTAAATATAATACTATAAATATATGTTTAATTAAAAACAACCATTGTTTAAAACATCCATTGAATTTAAAACATTTAAAACCATTGCATTACATAAAGGGAAGTGTATATCTCATTCACATAAATTTAATCTAGTCTTATTGTGTATGGAACAGTGCCCTCTCCTGACCATTCATGTTTATTACATTCAATGTTTTGTCTTGGTTTGCAAAATTAACAACTAAGCTATTTCTCATCACACTGAGCTACTGGGGAACTGCTTTTTCTTGTTTCACTGGTTTCTGCCTAATATTCTCTTGGTTAGACAGTGTAAAATTGTAATCCTGTGATGCATGCATGACAGATAGTTTTTGTACTGTGCATTACTCTTTTGGATTACTACAACCTGGAAAGCAAAGGTTAATACAAGACAATGCTGCATGGAACACACTTTGATACTTTACATAGTACTATGCAGGGTTCAGAGCTTAGTGCAGTATATATTTCACATTTAATTTATATGCCATTTTACTGCTACACCATCTACAGTTTCTCCTAACAACTTGTTCACAGATGAAACTCAGTTAATGTATGCTGTCACAGGCATATTTGCTGTGAAGAACCTGCATACATTCTATATAAGTTTACAACAACATACCAGAATAAACACAACATTTTTTAAGTGTTTTTATTGTACTTCAATATTCATCAGTCATGTTTTGTTATTCATTCAGTTCACACAGTAACAGTATACCTACTAGCAGTAAGCAATGTACTCCTTAGCTATTTTAACAATATACTCCAAAATATATTTGTACTCACCAGCCTGTCAACGCAGCCTCAGCAGTCTGTCACCATGGGCTTTGATGTTCACAGCCCTCTCTGCTGCAGATCTAGGGGAGAAAAACACACATTATTCATATATGTCTATCACATTCTCAGGCTAGTATTTGCTACAGGCTACTGGATAATGATACACACTACTGGAGCATTCTGGTCCTGTCCATCTTGGATTCACTTGTTCAAGGGTACCCCCTTCCTAAACTTTAGGTCAGCATAGTGGTGCCATACCTGCTCAACAGTCTGGGGGATACCAGTAGCACCGGTGAGGTCACGTGTGAGATGGACCCAGGCCTCTACTTTGTATTGGAAGTGCTGGGACTGGCCCTGCAGCAGTCTCTCCTCATGTTTATTTACTAGGTGTCCAGCCATGGCCCTGGACTCCTGAATGCTCCAGCATTGCGCCCAAAAGTTCACTCTTTCTCCTACACCAGCCATTGTATCTGCACAGATGGACTATAACAGATTATGGTTGTATTCCCATCTGCACCATTTAAATAGTGCACACACACACACACACACACACACACACACACACACACACAGACACACAGACACACAGACACACACACACACACACACACACACACACACACACACACACACACACACACACACACACACACACACACACACACACACACACACACACAGACACACACACACACACACAAACACACACACACAGGTGAGATGGCAGACAGGCATTACACAGACCTCACAATAGCCAACTGATGCCATTCACAGCACAGTCAGATCACTACATACATATCCTGGACAGGCCCTCAACATCATGGAGTGCAGCCCTTTCCACTTAATGTTACTACTTATATACACCTCTGTGATACATGAGTCATGTTAATAGGTGATGGGCCTTCAAGTAGCACACACTGCACCCATGTACACATAATTGCTGTTCACCTGTACAGCACAGTGGCAACTCCTACAGAACATACTTCTCAACTGTGCAGAGTGTTGCTGAATGTTTCCATGTATGGCTCATATTTCTGGTTGGTTTGTCATAATTCCTGTGTTTGTCTGACACATTACTGGGATGGTATGAGGACTGGTGTTATTAATTAATGACATAGTTTGTGTTTCTCACTCCAAAACCTGTAGTACATGTATGTTAGAACAGAACCAGTTACAGTAGCAACCTTCTAATCTTACAGTGGATATTATAAGTGTAGACACCCCAGTTAACATGCCAGGTTTGTCTAATATATAACATAAGACCACAGGACCACCATCCAGGTGCAATTAACCATAGGCAAGACTGCTCTGCAATTTGTAGCATGTTACAGTCCACCCTCTCAAACTCAGGAACCTCACATGGCCTTCCTGAAAACATTGGAGGGGATAAATGTATCTCCAAACACCATCATACTAGGTGACTTCAACTACCCTAATATAGACTGGGAACACTACTCAAGCCCAAACACTCTAGCCCAAAGGTTCCTGGAGTTCATAAACTCAAATGCCATGGAACAACTAGTCACCATCCCCACAAGAGGAGAAAACATACTTGATCTCATCATCACAAACATGGGATCACAATGTTCAACACCGGAAGTATACCCCTCACTGGTGATATCAGATCATAAACTAATCTCGCTGGAGGTCCTCATCCCTCCCCCACCTGAAATAAAAAAGACCACAGTGAAAAACTTCTCAAAAGCCGACTTCACACTTCTAAAAACTAGTGTGGTCTCCTTTAAGGCCCCTGAGCCAGTGGTAAACATTACTCAAACCGCTGAATCACTTACAAATGCCTTCTACCAGCACCTACAGGACTGCATGGATCAGGCAATCCCAAACAAAACTAAGACTCTTTGTACCAAAGGCAAGCATCCAGTCTGGTGGACCCCAGCCATAAACAAGCTCTACAACAAAAGGAGGAAGCTACTACAAGACAGAGCAAAATCCTTGAAAGGTAAGACACATTTGATCATTATAAGTAAAAAACTAAGAGCTCTCATAAAATCATCCAAGGCAAATTTTGAGAGAAAAATCGCCAAGGACTCAAAAGACAATCATAAGGCCTTCTTTAGCTATGTTAGAAACCTAGGAGGAAACTCCCAGATATGCTCAGAATTAGTTCAAAATGATGTGAAGATTACTGAACCTACACACATTGCCAACATACTGGCTGACAGGTTCAGTGCAAACTTCTCCCCCCCCCCAAAAGGAGAGATATCTATACCAGAGGATTGTAGCCTTGCAAACATCTCCAATGCCCAGGTGAGAACTGCTCTCTCCAAGGCAAAAAACACTGCATCCATGGGACCGGATGGTGTCCCCGGCTGTGTGCTCCACGAACTCAATGAGGAATTAAACCCGCAGTTAGGACAGCTGTTTAATCTTAGCCTCACCTCAGGATACGTACCCAAGGAGTGGCGCACGGCAACTGTGGTCCCACTTCACAAGGGCGGTGCCTCCACTGTCCCTGGAAATTACCATCCCATTAGCTTGACAAGCCTTATCTGCAAAGCCATGGAGAGGATCATAATGGAACTCATAAATAAAGACATAGGGAACTTGCAGACTTTGGATCCAACCCAGTTTGGCTTTGTCAAAGGCAGATCATGCCTTTTAAACTTGGTTTACTTTTTCGAGACAGTCACCAAGGCCATTGATGAGGGAAAGGCAGTCCATACAGCCTACCTCGACCTGGCAAAGGCCTTCGACACAATACCCCACTCAGGTATCATCGAAAAACTCATCAGCTTGAATGTAAACCCAAACCCACAGGGTCAGAGTTGCTGGAGCCATGTCAGTCTCAAAGCCTGTCACAAGTGGTGTCCCACAGGGCTCAGTCCTGGGTCCACTCTTGTTCGGCATCTACTTTTCTGAAGTACAAGCAAACACAGGAGGGTTATGGCTGACAAAGTTTGCAGATGACTGCAAACTGGGCGCCATAGTCGAAAACACATCTGACACAGATATCCTTCAGAAGGGCCTCACAGAAACGGATAACTGGTGCCAGAGCCATGGCCTAAAGTTAAACGCCAAGAAATGCATAGTCATACCCTTCGGGAAAAACAAGGTTACCCCTAGCTACCATATAGGTGGCAATCCACTGAGCACAGAAGAAATCATCAGGGATCTGGGGACCCAGGTTGACAGTAGCCTTTCGTTTGACACTCATGTTGCTAAAGTAGTTAGGAAAACCTTCTACATTGCCCACCTGATCATGAAGGGATTCACATCTAGATCAAGGGAGGTCATCGTCGCCCTGTACTCATCACTCATTAGACCTATGATTGAGTACAATGTATCTGACCCGACACCTGCAGCAGCTGGAAAGGCCCCAAAAGTTCCTCACCAAAAGGATAAAGGGTCTCAAAAATATGTCTTATGCTGCCCGACTGAAAGAACTCCAGCTCTATTCAGTCTCATACCGCTTGCTCAGAGGTGACCTGTGCCTGACATATAAGGCCATGTCAAACCCAGATTTGATGAATATGCTTCACCTCAAAAATCTAGATCCCTCAGAACCACAAGGGCGGAGACTTAAACCTTGACACGGTTATTAATAGAACGTGCTGGAGGGACAGATTCATCACCCAGAGACTCCTATGCTGTGGAACAAAATCCCGGTACATGTGAGGCAGAGCACCTCGCTGGCCTTGTTCAAGAGGAATCTTGACCAATGGATGGGAGATCGCAGATATACCCCAGGGATTACTTCAGTGTCACTGCTTGACAGAGGCACAGCAAAATAATAGGCATAGTTTTATTCAAACTAAAGGGGTGGCGAAAGCCACATAACTATGGGCTAGGCTTATAAATGCCCTTGGGCAGATAGCCTAGTATGAACCTATGAACCTATAAGAAATTATATGATGACATTTCCCACCTTTAATATGACCTATAACCTGTGCAATCCAATTGAAGAACAAACACATTGGTTAGGGGTAACAGGTAGAAGTTGCAATATGTAAAATAGGTTGGTTGCATGACTTTGCACAACCTTAAACTAATACTTTGTTAAAGCACCTTTTGCTTTCATTACAGCACTCAGTCCACTTGAGAAGGTATGCATCAGCATGGTGCATCTCAACTTAGCAATATTTGTAAACTATCCCTTACAGTAGCCCTCCAACTCTATCAGATTGCAAGGGCATCTCTTCTAAACAGGTCTCTTCAGGGCAACCCACAGATTTTCTATTGGATGGAAGTGTAGACTGTGGTTGGGCCATTCCAAAACATTAATTGTCTTCTAGTGAAGACATTCATTTTTTGGATTTTGATGTATGGTTTGGTTTATTGTCATGTGGAAAGGTGTAATTCCTCTCCATACCCAGCTTTTTAGCAGACACATGAAGAATTTGGACCAAAAGGTACTGATATTTGGAACTGTTACTAAACCCCTCTACCTTGGCTAAAGGCCCACATCCATCTTATAAACAGCAACCCCAAAGAAGGACACTGCCATCACCATGCTTCACCATGGGGTTGGTGTTCATTTGGTGATGCACAGTGTTGTTATTGTGCCAAACAAACCTTTTGGTATTGTGGCCAAAAAGTGCAGCCTTGGTCTCAATACACCATAACACATTTCCCCACATGTTTTTGGGAGACCTGCTGTATTTTTCTTGAGATATTTCCCAGAGCTGGATGTTGTTCTGTGTGAGAAAAGGCTTCCATCTTCCAACCCTACCCATCGGTCAGACATGTGGAGAATATGGGAGATTGTTGTCACATGTAGTACACAACCGGTACTTGTCTGAGAGTCCTGTAACTCCTGTAGTGTTGCTGTAGGTCTCCTGGCAGCCTCCCTGTCCAGTTTGGGTCTTGTCTTTTCCACACATTTGAAGATATGCTCAGTTCTTTGCAATATCACTGTTGCCCCATATTTTCACAACCATTTGATGACTGTCTTCACTGTGTTCCATGGTCTATGCAATACTGCAGAAATGTGTGAGTACCCTGCTCTGGGCTGATACCTTTCACAAATGAGATCCCCTTGCTGCTTCATAAGCTGTATGTGAACTATGGCTGTTGCTATAGCAGGCAACTGAATAAATGCCAGGATAATCCTAGTAGGACAGCTGACTATTATTTGCTGTTAATCCAAGAGTGTCTGTATTTGATGGCAGGTGTGTATCCAAGAAAACGTAATGCTGTAATTATATCAAAAGCTGCTTCAACACAGTATTAGCTTCAGACTGTGTAGACGTATGCATCTAGCATCTTGTACATTTTGTATGTGTCATAATTGTTCCCATAACAGATTTGTTTGTTTTACAATTGAATTGTACATGTTATAGGTCACATGAAAGGTTGGAAGGGTTCAGAAATGTTTGATTGTGCTCTCATTTTTGTACATCACAACTACCTGCCATTCTAACAGGTGTGTGTACACCATTTATATGCACTGTATAACACTAATTTATAACATATGTCCCTAGTTTTGGGCTTTTGTCCCCTGATTTTGATGTGCTTTGTCCAGATTTCTTGCAATGACAGGTTGTGAGGTATGCTACAGATATGTGACATCTCCTGTAAATGAGCCCCTGTGATGACCACTGTGATGCAATGCAGTTAACCTCACCACAAGTGAATATGCAGATATTGCAAAATGGCTGGGAGTAACAATTGTGTGGATGGTCACATGCATGACCTTAACATGCCTGGGGTACTGGTAAGCCATAACAGGAAAATCCCATACTCACAAGCTTTAGATTCCTGTCCCACATCCAGACCAGAAGTATGTATGTAGTTGTGGGGGAGAGTTATGGTCAGAAGACTCACATTTGGCATTGGTACAAGATGAATGCTACTTTTCTGCACAGGTAAAGTACAAGCTCTGATAGTACACAATTTGCTGTCCTTTACCATAGATGCGCACTTGTGTGCACTTGTGTACATTACTAAACCCCACCGACAAATGCAGTTTGAACTGCCATATGTATCTAGATACTCCATAGAAGACAGTATGACTGCTACATGATTGAATTGATGTGCATTGTGGCCTTACCTGGATTCTCCCTGCCTGTTGCCTGGGTGCCACCCACCTCCACAACTTGTGTTTCTTTTGTTGGCTGTTGTGTGGGGGCTGGCCCAAGGTTAGCAAGGAGCTCCTCTGTTGCCATAAGTGGGGCCTGTGTGGGTGGACCCCTACCTGTAGCAGTATGGTCCCTAGCAACAGCAGCAGCCCTTTGCTGGGCACAACATATCATGTCATTTGCTCAATGCTTGACTGATCATATGTTTGGCCATGGTGGCCCTAGGTGTTAACTCTGTGGACAAGGTCATCCCACAGGATAGTCTGCTCCCACAGATTTTGTCGGCTATAGCCGAACAGCACTGCATGGTGCTGGATTATGGCATCTGTGATGGCTGCATTCTCATCTGAAGTATACGTTGGCTGACACTGCATGCCACCTGAAATACATAGACAGGGAAACACATCTCAGGACCTCATACATTGCCCAGAGTTATTTACAGAGCCAGCATATCGATATTGCCTATTATTAGCCACCACTTACAACCACATCATTTCCCTGTCCTCTATCAGCACAGTATGAACCTGCAGAGCACTCCTGGTCCTAATGTGTCATGTTGCCCCCAATGATAGCCAGTACATTGCATAAACCACTACTCATCATTCACGTTTGTGTAGAAAGATGACGGTGGCCATCTTCCTTGCAGATGGGATGCCAATGGTGCTCAGGGTTTGCTTGCATACAGTGTGGAGCTGGAAGCATATGCCTGAGTTCATATAGGATGCAGACAGGAATGTTATCAGGTCCCATGGAGACTTGCTTTAGTTGACTTTGATTAGCAGTATGCACCTGGTCCCTGATGATGAGGGAGAGGTGCGGGTTCTGTACATATCCACCTGTACTGGTGGTGAGCCAAGGGGGTGATGTTTGCCCTAAACCTGTCTGCAGCAGGTTGGCTATAGCTATGGTGTGTATGTATGTGGTGTGACTGACCACAATTACAGGGTGGAAAATATATATCCTACTCACGCTGAAGATGTTTCAGGTCGAAATGAAACAAAGACAGTGAAAAATCCTGAAGCAGCACCATGGCTGAGGCTATGTAAAAAGGCAACTAAAACATAAAAACACACATAATTTATTTAGAAATCAAAAGGCCTAAGTACATAGATGTGTGCTTTTTGTGAGACTTCGCATTCTTCAGATCATAAGGAACAAAGGTCCATATTGGTTAAAATAACAATGAGTAGCCAATCATATTGGTTACAATTAACATACCTTCAAAAATTAACAAATCAGAAGTACCAAACATAAAACCAGGAAGTATAGCAGCAATATATACATCTTGATCAGTCTTAAGTTAAAAAGGGGGTGTGTGACCAATAATAAAAGAGTGTAATAAAACAAAGTTCCTGGATTGGAGCAGCAACATTAAAGGATCTGTTAGAAGACAAGCTTCAGTGTGGGTAGACTTATGTAAATTCAATGTGTATATATGACATAAAATACTAATCAATATCAGCAGTCTTCATGACACTTCATAGTCAATGTATATGGGTAATGGATAAATGAGTGCTTAAATCCATCTGTTTTTGCAGTTATGGATAGAGGTTAGACAGTATTGCTGAAAAGGAAGAAATTGTCCTCATTCGCTGATCGAGCCAGGTCTCAGTGAAAAGAAGTTTATCAGCAACCCATCTATAGCCATTTTTCTCTAAATTAACCTTCTAAAGGACAATCCAAAGATGAAAAATAAAATACTTGAATTGTATGTCATGTATGTCTCACACTGAGGCTTGTCTTCTAACAGTTCCTTTAATGCTGTTGCTCCAATCCAGGAAATTTGTTTTATTACACTCTTTTATTATTGGTCACATGCCCCCTTTTTAACTTAGGATTGGTCAAGATGTATATATTGCTGCTATACTTCCTGGTTTTATGTTTGGTACTTTTTGAAGGTATGTTAATTATAGCCAATATGATTGGCTACTCATTGTTATTTTAACCAATGTAGACCTTTGTACTTTATGATCTGAAGAAAGCGAAGTCTCGCCAAAAGTGCTCATCTATGTACTTAGGCCTTTCGTTTTCTAAATAAATTATTTTTTTTTTATGTTTTAATTGCCTTTTCACATAGCCTCAGCCGTGGTGTCGTTTCAGGATTTTTAACTACCATTACAGTTTGGGTTGGGTTGTTGCCTCTGAGATTGCAGACATATGTGAAGGTGGCCTTGTGATTGCCCTTGGTGGATGTGTCCAATTTGTACTCATAGTTACGCTTACAGTAATTCACCTGTGACCTTATATGCTCATTCAGACAAAGGTTGACTTACTGCCAAGTTGGTGCCTGCTTCTACTTTGCCCTGTACAGCTAATATAGCAACAAATTACATGGTTTGTGTATTGCTGCTGCCCAGCAAAGGGGATTACTCTACCTTGGTGGAGGCAGGTTTTACAAGTAAGGTTTTGCTGAGTCCATACAGCTATGTAGGTGGTCATATAGGTGTTTGTAGTAGGCATGGACACAAGGTCATAACACAGTTGGACACCTCTCCAATTTCAACCTGATAATCATGCTTATTCTAGTACAAATGGCTGTGTCAGGGCAATGCAGCAACCAGTATCTGTAGAAATCTAACGCTGTTGGATGCACGGAAACGAAGATCACACACGTGTGCAAAATGTACAGCTTATTAACCTGACATTTTGAATCCCATGTCTGTTGTTATGAGGCAGCCATCTACACCTACTCATACATACATGTGCATAGGTAATACCTGATATACATTTCTGTTCTATATCAGTATGGCACACTGCATTTACACTCTTGCTGCTCAGTCATTCCTCTCAACCTGTTAGAGCAGGATACCTGGAGGATGCCATACATACATCGGGGCAATGGGCCAAAATTAGTGACACTTTCATAATACTGCTGTAACACACAAGTCATCTGATAGCACAGTAGCCTTTGCATTCACAGATATACCCTGGAGGATATCCAACACTCATATGGCAGGAAAAGAGGAGAAAGGCTAGAAGTGTGGTAGTGAGGGTAGGAACTTTTACTGTTGGCAGTATGACAGGTATGGGGACAGAGCTAGCTGATATGATGGACAGAAGGAAGGTTGATATATTGTGTGTGCAAGAGACCAGATGGAATGGGGGTAAGTCTAGGTGTATCAGAGGTGGGTCCAAATTGTTCTATCAAGGTGTGGATGGCAGGATAAATGGTGTAGGGGTTATCCTGAAGGAACAATATGCCAAGAGTGTTTTTGGAGGTGAAAAGAGTGTTGGATAGAGTGATGTTTATGAAGCTGGAAATTGATGGTGTAATGATGAATGTTGTTAGTGCATATGCTCCGCAAGTTTGGTGTGAGATGGATGAGACAGAAAAAGGTTGGAGTGAGTTGGATGAAGTGGTAATGACTGTACCCAAGGGTGAGAGAGTGGTGATTGGAGCTGATTGCAATGGGCATGTTGGTGAAGGGAACAGAGGGGTTGCGGAAGTGATGGACTGGTATGGTGTTAAACCAAGGAATGCAGAAGGTGAGATGCTAGTGAATTTTGCAAAAAAGGATGGGCATGGCTGTAGTGAATACATATTTTAACAAGACAGAGGAACATAGGGTGACATACAAGAGTGGAGGAAGATGCACACAGGTGGATTATATGCTATCCAGGAGGGCCAGTTTGAAGGAGATTGGAGACTGTAAAGTGGTGACAGGGGAAAGTGTGGATAGGCAGCATAGAATGTTGGTCTGTGGGATGATGTTGGTGATCAAGAAGAGGAGGAGGAGTGTGAGGGCAGCACCAAGGATCAAATGGTGGAAACTGAAAAAGGGTGATTGTAAGGTGTAGTTCAGGGAAGAGTTTAGACAGGCACTGGGTGGCAGTGAAGAGTAACCAAATATCTGGGTAACTACAGCAGAGCTAGTAAGGGAGACAACTAGAAAGGTGCTTGGTCTGACATCTGGAAAGAGGAAGGAGAACAAGGAGACCTGGTGATGGAATGAGGAAGTACAGGAGAGTATACAGAGAAAGAGGTTGGCAAAGAAGAAGTGGGATTGTCAGAGAGATGAGGAAAGTAGACAGGAGTATAGGGAGATGAGGTGCATGGCAAAGAGAGAGGTGGCGAAGGCTAAGGATGAGGCATATGAAGAGTTATATGAAAGATTGGACACTAAGGATGGAGAAAAGGACCTGTACCAATTGGCTAGACTGTGGGACTGAGCTAGGAAACATGTGCAGCAGATAAGGGTAATAAAGGATAATGAGGGAAACATACTCACAAGTGAGAAGAGTGTGTTCAGCAAATGGAAAGAGTACTTTGAGGGGCTGATGAATGAAGAGAATGAGACAGAGAGAATGTTGGATGATGTGGGTATGGTGAATCAGGAAGTGCAATGGATTAGCAAGGAGGAAGTAAGGATAACTATGAAGAGGATAATAAATAGAAAGGCTTTTGGTCCAGATGACATACCTGTGGAAGCATGGAGATGTTTAAGAGAAATGGCAGTGGAGTCTTTAACCAGATTGTTTAATGAAATCTTGGAAAGTGAGAGATGCATGAGGAGTGGAGAAAAAGTGTTTTGTTACTGATTATAAGAATAAGGGTGATGTGCAGAGCTTTTGTAACTACAGAGGAGAACATTGATCAGTCATAGCATGAAGTTATGGGAAAGAGTAGTAGAAGCTAGGTTAAGAAGGGAGGTGATGATTAGTGATCAGCAGTATGCTTTCATGCCAGGAAAGAGCACTACAGATGTGATGTTTGCTCTGAGAGTGTTGATGGAGAAGTACAGAGAAGGTCAGAAGGAGTTGAATTGTGTCTTTGTGGACTTTGAGAAAGCATATGACAGGGTGCCTAGAGAGGAGTTGTGGTATTATATGAGGAAGTCAGGAGTGACAGAGAAATATGTAAGAGTGGTACAGGATATGTACAAGGGTAGTGTGACAGTGGTGAGTTCTGCAGTGGGAGTGACGGATGCATTTATGGTGGAGGTGGGACTACATCAAGGATCAGCTCTGAGCCCTGTCTTATTTGCAGTGTTGATGGACAGGTTGACAGACAAGATCAGGCAGGAGTCCCTTTTGACTGTGATGCTTGAAGATGACATTGTGATCTGTAATGAGAGTAGGGAACAGGCTGACAAGACCCTGGAGAGGTGGAGATATGCTCTAGAAAGGGGAGTAATGAACATCACCAGGACTAAGACAGAATATATGTATGTATGAATGGGAGGGAGGATACAGGAATTGTGAGTATTCAGGGAGTAGAGTTTGCAAAGGTGGATGAGTTTAAATACTTGCGATCAGCAGTTCAGAGTAATGATAAGTGTGGGGGTGGGGTGAAGAAGAGAGTACAGGCAGGATGAAGACAGTGGAGAAGGGTGTCAGGAGTGATTTGTGATAGAGGAGTATCTTTAAGAGTGATAGGGAAGGTATACAAGTGGGTGGTGAGAGCAGCTATGTTATATGGATTAGAGACAGAGGCATTGACAAAAAGGCAGGAATCAGAGCTGGATGTGGCAGAGTTAAAGATGTTAAGATTTGCACTGAGTATGATGAGGGTGGACAGGATTAGGAATATGTACATTAGAGGGTCAGCCCAGATTGGATGGTTTGGAGACAAAGCCAGAGAGGGGAGATTATGTTGGTTTGGACATGTGCTGTGGAGGGATGCTGAGTATATTGGGAAAAGAATAAAGCTGCCAGGTAAGAGAAAAAGAGGAAGGCCTAAGATAATGTTTCTTGATGTGGTGAGAGAGGACATACAGGTGGATGGTGTGACAGAGCAAGATGCAGAGGACAGGAAGAAATGGAGACAGATGATTCACTGTGGCGACCCCTAACGGGAACAGCCAAAGGAAAGAGAAAGAGATGTTGTAATGTCAGTCTTTACAGATTTGCCAATGATTTTCCAGACATAACACAACTCTATGAGTAAGTGACTGCAAATATGAAGCACTCAAATGGTCAGTGTGCATAACACTGGACAGTTGAATGGTATAAACTCAGTACATCACAAGCAGTTCAACATACATGTCTGCAACAGTAGTTTACTATACAAATGCCTTGTATAGGTCTCTCACATGTTTCAGACAAACATGTATATCACAGTTGTATTCACAAGTAATATATGGATATCTACAACATTCCAGTAGCTGGCCTACCAGTGTCACAGTCAGTATTGTTCAACACACACTCCAGTAATAGTCATATGTGAGCCATCCTTTCCTGGGGAGACTTAGGGGCCTGAGCTGTAATCAATGTCACTGCAGACAGACCCAGATGCTATGGCCAAAGGTTCTGATCAGCAATATATGAGTACAGCAAGTCTTGTTGAGACATATTTAATGACCTTCCTATCTCCCATTACGACATACCCCCTACTGCATTCCATTACATGCTTACTTGTTAGACATACCTTTTTTAATTTTTTCCAAGTTTAGTTGGTTTGATTCCGATTTGTGTTGGTTTGTAGATTTATTTGTTTGTTTGTCTGTCTGTCTGTCTGTCTGTCTCTCTCTCTCTCTCTCTCTCTCTCTCTCTCCAAGATGTAGGGTATACATCTGTTTTGCTTAGGCAGCAGCTTGTCTTTTGTAGGTAATGCTCATGAGCAGCTGATGGCCTGTGCACCAATTGGTGTCCACCACTTGCTAATTGCATGCAGAACAGCTGTGTTATTATCCCTATAGCCAATGGTATGGCAACACACTCCTATAATTCAGTACTACATGTTGGCATTGCCCTTTTCCTTCCTGTGAGAAGGACTTCATGGAGGTGTGTGAACAGCAGCATCACAGAGGGTAGTTGGAAATACCTCTTACAATGAAAACTGTGGAGACAGCCCAACAAAATGGGTGAGAATGTTCCAGACATAGGGACAGAATGTAAGTATTGTTGTTATACAGCGATATTACTGCTAGTTTAACAGGGTTTGTGTGGACATGGTTTCTCTGTGTGATTTTTTAAGTCTGACAGTGTTATGTGGTTGACATAACTCTCGACTATACCAATATCCACAGAATGGCCAGAGTTTGGACTCTCATATTTGGTGTGTTCCTCAGACATTTCTTTGTTTTTGGCAAATAAGTAGCATACTCTGGGGATTGCAGTCAGTAAATGGTAACATCCATTTATGTTTCTGACTTCATATCCCTCAGACAAGATATGTTACAAAAAACCTTGTTACACCAGCAGCTTTCTCAGTTTATAACAACAATATTTTAACTATGCACCTGTTTTGGGGCCTCTGTGCCCAGGTATGTCAGGCTTTGTCCAGATGTAATACAGTAAGAGGTTGATAGGTATGGTATATCATTATTTAGTGCCTTCATTCCTGATATCATCCCAGTGATGTATCAGAATGCCAGACATGTTTTGTGGAAGAGGCCTTATACATGATAACAAAACCTAGACATTCTGTGAGACTCTGTACAGCTGAGAGGTCTGTGTACTTCTGGAGATTGTTGACAGACTGTCAGGATTGTGTAGACGTGTAGTGTGTAAATGTTATTTGGCCTGTGTAGGGAGGGGACTAGATGTATAAGTGTTATGGC
The DNA here is from genome assembly GCF_019279795.1 of Protopterus annectens. Classification (NCBI taxonomy): domain Eukaryota; kingdom Metazoa; phylum Chordata; order Ceratodontiformes; family Protopteridae; genus Protopterus; species Protopterus annectens. The sequence goes on from NC_056737.1 coordinate 197,393,670, forward strand.
TCCTTTTCAATCTGAGTGTGCATGCTGCTCCAGTTTCTGGTGGTCCATCGGCTGTATATGTTTGTAGGGGCAGACTGAGACATGTCCCATACCACAGACAAGAGTCATACTACACTGTGAATTGAGCCAGTATATGTAGGGTTAGTGCGCGAGTGTCAAACATGATGATGTTTTTGTTCACACAGTCCTTATACTCTACTGTTCATTTGGCTTACTGGTATGTCACTTTGACTGTGGAGAAATTGGTTGTGGGTGTGCACTTTCACACTGGTGTCTGTTTTTCAGTGCTTTTACATCCCTGTAGTGCCTGATATATTTGCAAATACATGTGTAATTCCCCATAGCAGATTTGGGTTAGTGTTGTGTCAGCCTAACTGTAGTTTCGATGGTGCTTGGTGACATGCTTAGCAGCTCAGTGTCATTTCCAAATGTGATGTTATGTCCACATATTTGTAGTATGTACTGTTGCCCGCCCCATAAGTGTTGTGTATTACTAACAAATCAGTGGGATGATGAGGATTTAAGTCACTAACTAGTGAGAAATAACTGAGTGTTGGACTTGTGCTATTTAAGTCACTATATGTTAGAACAGACAGGAGGGTGTTACTGCAGCAACCGTGTCAGCTTATCTACTCCAGTATTTCAGATATGCCCCTATTTTCATGGCTTTCTCCCTCCACTTTGTCAGGCTTGGTCCAGATTCATTGCACTAAGGGGTTCTGAGCATACCTCTAGACTGGCCAGATTGTTTCACAATGTCCAGGTTTATTCCTCATATGTCTGGTCTGTTCCACAGAGTCATTATCTTTTTTCTCTGGTAAATCACTGTGATGATCTGAGGATATCTATAAGTAAATGATGACATACATTTCAGTTTCAGAACTCACATCCTTCAGAACATGTATGCTGAAACAAACCCTGTTAATCTAGCACCATTCTACATTTATATAAGCAATATTTAAAATATGTCCCTAGTTTTGGCCCACTGTTGCCCCATTTTGTCATCCTTTGGCCAGATTTCTTGCATTAAGAGTTTGAGAGGTATGGTTCTTAGGTATGACTCCACTAGATATTATAATTATATATATATATATATATATATATATATATATATATATATGTGTGTGTGTGTGTGTGTGTGTATGTATATATTGTATATGTATAGCTATATATATATATATATATATATATATATATATATATATATATATATATATATATATATATATATATATATATATATATATATATATATATATATGCATCTCCTTACATATATACATGTGTATATGTATGTATGTATATATGTATATATACAAAACCTGACTGATTCTAGAGAATATTTTTCCTAATGTTGAATGATCCTACTGCATGATATGTCTGAAAAAGCAGAAGTCCCTACAGCTTAAATGGTATAGTGGTGCATTGCTCTAGCTATGGTGTACAGAGCCCTGTGTTTGAGACTTGGCAGTGGTAATTTTTTTGTTGCTAGGCAGAATAGTGGCTGATGAAAACAGAGTGATTAAAGCAGTTTTAAGTGGGTTTGCACAGGGTTGCATGATGCTAAGCGATGCCAACACATGGTTATCCATAGAGATAATCTGTGCTGGCTTCACTTAGCATTGCACAAACTCGCTTACTCCTGCTTACTCCTGCTCACACCCATGGTCATTTCTTTAAAAGAAAAGAAAAAGGGGTGATAGGAAAGTGGTGAGAAAGGGGCACCCAGAGGGAAAAGCAATATGAAAGATAGCTAGGGATGTGCAAGACAGGTGTATGAACATTGGGTACAATGCCCACATTTGTATGTACCTATTCTGTTTCTCCTTTTATCTGTCTTGTTTCTATTACTACTATTCTCTATTATAGATCTTATATTTTTGAATTCTTAAAAGTTACTTTCTGTGGTATAATAGCTAAATTCTCTATGTCAGTCAAGGCTACGAATTTCTCCCATTCTTTTAAAAATATTTTTTTGACTACATTAGAGAAAATTATTGAATCTGAAGTGAGGAAACAGGTAAATAAAATATGGTACAATCCAAACCTAAGCAAGAAAGAAAGTGATTTGTTGTATGAAGTAAAAAATAATAGTAAAATTAGAGTGATGAAACCTGATAAAGGAGGTGGGTTAGTCATTATGGATAGTATTCTATATGAAGGTAAAATGAACACTATCCTATGGAATGAGGTCAGATACTCAATAGTATCTTTGAATGAAATGAACATAGCATATAACAAAATAGATGTCATTTTACAGGACATGTTAGATGAAGAAATTATAGACTACAATACTTTCAAGTATTTGAAAGTGGATAAACCTAGAACACCCACGATATTTGGTATACCTAAAATTCATAAAAATGAAGAGGACCCACCTTTTAGACCGATAGTTTCGGCAGAAGGTTCAAAAACATATCCTTTAGCCAAATTTATAGATAAAAAATTAAAAAGTGTATGGATGAAAAGGAAATGTATTTTGAAAGACTCTTGGGACTTATTGATGGAATTACCTGATAGTCCTGTTAATGATCAATTATTGTTTGTCACAATAGACATTATTGATTTATTTTCCTGCATCCCATGCAATGAAAGGACAAAAATGTTTGAGGAAATTGTTTATAAAGATGGATTATTAACACAAAATGAGAAATTAATAAGTACTTGGCTAATGGAATTAGTCTTGAAGAATAATTTTATTTATTTTAATGGGGAATTTTATCAACAGAAACAGGGGGTAGCAATGGGGGCGGCTTGCGCCCCTACATATGCTAGTTTAATACTTGCTTATTGGGAAGAAAAATATATTTTCAATTCAGAATTTAAGAATTGTTGGAAGATATATAGAAGGTTCCTGGATGACATTTTAATTTTGTGGACAGCTGGAAAAGAAAAATGTACTGAATTTGTGGAATATATAGAAAATACTACTAATTTCCTAAAATTCACATATAATATTTCTGAATCTAATGTATTTTATTTGGATTTAGAAGTATATAAAGATGGACATGAACTGAGATCTAGAATATTTAGAAAGAATACCTTTTGTAATTCCTATTTACATTTTGAGAGTGACCACCCCTTTCACTGCAAAAGAAACATAGTGAAGGGACAGTTTGTTCGAGGAAGTATGACAAGTTCTGATGTAGATTTAAAAAAAAAGAATGTGACCTCTTAGAAAAAATGTTTCTAGAGAGAAGTTATCCATTAACATTTATTACACAAATAAGACAGGAGGTGGAAAAAGGGAGACAAGATAAATTTTGCCCCATATACAAAAAGAATTCACAAAATATAAGATCTATAATAGAGAATAGTAGTAATAGAAACAAGACAGATAAAAGGAGAAACAGAATAGGTACATACAAATGTGGGCATTGTACCCAGTGTTCATACATTATTAATAATGATAGAATATTTTTAGAAAGCAGAGGAAGATATGTAAATAGTGGAGAATTTTACAATTGTGAATCTAAATCCGTAATATATTTAGCTATTTGTGAAAAATGTGGATCGTTCTACATAGGAAAGACCGAAAGGAAATTAAAAAGAAGGATCTACGAACATGTTTATGAAATCTCAGTAGGAAAAGAAAGTAATGCTTTATTTAAGCATACTAAAGTTTGTCCTGATTACAAATATAAATTCTTAGTTTTAGAACAGGTTAAAAGTGATAGTAGAGGGGGATTATGGGAAGAAAAAGTTGAATTCAGAGAACTGTGGTGGCAGATCACTTTAGAAGCTGATAAAACACTGGGTTTGAATGATTGTATTTCCATAGTACCTCTACTAAAAATGAGAGCTGCAAAGCTTTGAATGTAATAAACATGAATGGTCAGGAGAGGGCACGGTTCCATACACAATAAGACTAGATTAAATTTATGTGAATGAGATACACACTTCCCTTTATGTAATGCAATGGTTTTAAATGTTTTAAATTCAATGGATGGTTTAAACAATGGTTGTTTTTATTTAAACATATATTTATAGTATTATATTTAATATATTTAATAATATGTAATAGGAAATGGAGTTTACATATTTTTTTTTAAAAAAGGATTTACTGAATTAGATATTTAATTATTTAATTAATGGTGAATTTTTATTGGTTGACAATGATGTGTTTTAGTATAAAATAAATGTTTTAGGGTATGCTGGTCATCTGATGAAGTCATTTTTATGACGAAAACGCAAGTAGATGTATGGTGAAGGCGTTTATGTTATACAAGTGTCTCTGTTGTGCGTTGGAATTAAACTTAGTTAATTTGTTTAAATGTTGCTGGTTGGAGCCGTCTATCGTGGATACTGCATTTTGCTTTTAGGATGGGTAAGTAGACAGATAAGACAGACAAGCCAGCAGACAGGGGTGTTATATGACACATGGGGGGGTAAACATTTGACGGAGAGGATGGTTGGGAATCCGAAGCCCATGGACCCCCATATGGTTACATTGGGACTGAGATCCCCACCTATGGGCAGTCATCACTGCACATTTATAGCCCCAAATGTAGCTGTGCTGGTGGCTAGACAGAAGGGGCATCCTGCCCTTCGAGGTGTGCCAGGTGGCCCTCAATCTGGTGCAGCTGCTCTCCAAACTCAAATCAAAGGGTGCTGCACACCAAACTCTGGACCTGACTACAGGTGACAGGATCCTGTCCACGCCCGCTCCCAGGAGAGGACAGGCCCATCACCTCAGGTGGTTCCACCCAAACTTGGTGCAGGACCAGCAGATGAAGGAGATCCGGGTTGGGTCCCAGATATGCTGGGGCCCTGTGCCACGTCCAGTTGAGGCAGAACAGGTGGATCCACTGGGATCTGCCTTCTCAAACAAGCTATCGTGTTGAGGTTTTACAGAATATGTTGGTTAGTCATGAACAACACATTTCAAGATTAGTTATTACAGCATAATTGGGTGTTCCAATTAACCACATAAAACAGATTTGAAACAGTTGCATAGCAAACAGACCACATGCATAAATGGAACAACATTATGTTTTGTAACAGCATGCCAGTAACATTGACAGCAACAGGCCACCAACAATGGTATGTGAACAAGGCTTGTTAACATGCAAGCAGTCAAACATATTAACAATAATGTAACACAAGTCCCAACATTACGGTTGGAGTACAACATGCCCATAGTATATGAGTAATAATTTTTGATGCAGATGAGGGGTGGGGAGAGAGACAAGAAATCCATTAACAACTGTTTATGCTTCTGTTTTCTACAACAGTACTGCTCAATACTCTATGGGTCTGCCCTCACTTCACATCTACCTATGCCCATAACGTCTGTAGTACAAACATACCTATTAAGCTGTCAGCCTGGAATGTTATATGGCAAACTGTGATGACTCTGGGTACATGACTAGTGGGGACTCGTACATGTCAGGGTTACATATCTGGCACAATAGGGGTACCCTGAACTGCTGTTATGTGAGTGTGCTACTGACATATGTCAACTGGTTTCCTATCAGTGTCCAGGATTATTTGCAGCAGTAACCACTAGCCATGACAGCATGAGATATGTATCGGGAACATACCTCTCAACCTCTTGGAGCATGACATCTGGACAAAGCCATACATAAGAGTGGGACAAATGGCCATAAATATGGACAAGTTTTAGATATTGTTCTTACAAACTTAGAAAGTTGATAAAATAACATATTTTGCATTTTCATGGCTTTTCTGATGGATATGACATCTAATGCTTGTATGTCTATCACTATTTTCTAACTTCAGTCTATAATGGTTTGTCACTGATTTGCCATGACACCACTACTTTATGTAAAGCGGACCAAAAATCTGAGACAAATATCTGGACATTCAGTGAATATTTGTACAGTTGAGAGGTATGATTCAGGAAGAGTGCATATTGTATGTATCTACCCTGCTGTCATTTTCAGGCATGTGGTAGGACAATTGAACATTTGTACACAGTTTATTAGTATACACTCCAAATGGCTGCTGGCAACATTTACTTACCTGTAAAACCTGTGAGGAAAATATCTGTCAACACTACCTGACTGTTTTTACATTTATTCCTGATTCCTTGTGTGTAGATATGCACACATCTTAGTACCAATCCCTAAACTGAAACCATGTCTTGGTTTGCAAAATTAACAACTAAGCTATTTCTCATCACACTGAGCTACTGGGGAACTGCTTTTTCTTGTTTCACTGGTTTCTGCCTAATATTCTCTTGGTTAGACAGTGTGAAATTGTAATCCTGTGATGCATGCATGACAGATAGTTTTTGTACTGTGCATTACTCTTTTGGATTACTACAACCTGGAAAGCAAAGGTTAATACAAGACAATGCTGCATGGAACACACTTTGATACTTTACATAGTACTATGCAGGGTTCAGAGCTTAGTGCAGTATATATTTCACATTTAATTTATATGCCATTTTACTGCTACACCATCTACAGTTTCTCCTAACAACTTGTTCACAGATGAAACTCAGTTAATGTATGCTGTCACAGGCATATTTGCTGTGAAGAACCTGCATACATTCTATATAAGTTTACAACAACATACCAGAATAAACACAACATTTTTTAAGTGTTTTTATTGTACTTCAATATTCATCAGTCATGTTTTTTTATTCATTCAGTTCACACAGTAACAGTATACCTACTAGCAGTAAGCAATGTACTCCTTCTTAGCTATTTTAACAATATACTCCAAAATATATTTGTACTCACCAGCCTGTCAACGCAGCCTCAGCAGTCTGTCACCATGGGCTTTGATGTTCACAGCCCTCTCTGCTGCAGATCTAGGGGAGAAAAACACACATTATTCATATATGTCTATCACATTCTCAGGCTAGTATTTGCTACAGGCTACTGGATAATGATACACACTACTGGAGCATTCTGGTCCTGTCCATCTTGGATTCACTTGTTCAAGGGTACCCCCTTCCTAAACTTTAGGTCAGCATAGTGGTGCCATACCTGCTCAACAGTCTGGGGGATACCAGTAGCACTGGTGAGGTCACGTGTGAGGTGGACCCAGGCCTCTGCTTTGTATTGGAAGTGCTGGGACTGACCCTGCAGCAGTCTCTCCTCATGTTTATTTACTAGGTGTCCAGCCATGACTCTGGACTCCTGAATGCTCCAGCATTGCGCCCAAAAGTTCACTCTTTCTCCTACACCAGCCATTGTATCTGCACAGATGGACTATAACAGATTATGGTTGTATTCCCATCTGCACCATTTAAATAGTGCAATATCCCTACCCTTTGCTGTCATTGGACCATTTTGAAAAGGTTAAGCTTCACTAAGCAATGCGCAAACATGCTAAGCCAGTTTTAACACTGCTTAAAGGAGAATTTATTGAGCAGTTTTTAACAGTGCACAAATCCACTTAGCTGAGCTACCCGCTGCTTAACTTTCACATCTTAGCAAGAGTTATACCTGCTAAGCATAGCTGAGCATAGCTAACCATTGCTCACTTTTAATTTTTTAAATATATCAGAAGACCAACTTCATTTATTAAGTGTATATGATGTTCTTTACATGACATCCCTCAATGTGTTTTACATTGGCAAGGGGTGTGACTATAATGTATGGGGCACTTGTGTGTACATGGGTGGTTTCACATGTTATATGCACTCACACTTACATTGTACACCAGCTACGCTACCTTGGTTGACAAAAACAGTTACTACATAATTTAAGTTTAAAAAAAGAATTTTAAAACTGCTTTCCCATATAAAAATATCTTGTCTGCTTTGATACTTAAACCATGAACACCTGCATGTAAAGTTGGGATTCTAACCACTACACTATCTCAGTATGGAAGCTTCAGCTGTATATTTGTATTTATCTTCTATGGAATGTTTAAGCTATAGTAAGCAGAGGGCCATAATGTGCACACCCGTTTAGCTATGCTTAAACATCCCTTAGCCTAGAAAAAAAAATTATAATACCAGTATTATATTATATTATGTTATATAGTGAGTATTGTGGTGTTCTGACAAGTCACTGATGACTGCTGTCAGGAAATAATGTCGTACATTTGGCTTTCAGGCTTCTATCCTTCAGAGATACCCGCTAATATATATCCTGTTTTCTATCACCTTTCTAAGTGTGTGAGGGCAATATTTCATAGGTGTCACTTTTCAGGGCTTTAACCCCCATTATTTGTGCCTTTGTACACATTTCCTGCTTTAGCAGGTTGTGAGGTGTCATACAGTACTTTTACAATGTAGGGGTGTGTCACAGAACCTGTCACACACCGCCTGCATTGCTTTCCTGCTGCTGTATGTATTTCAGGTTTCATGGACACTGAAACGATCATTTATTTCATTCAGTGTCCGTGCACACTGAAATACTGGCATAATATTAGAGTAATTCTGGAATATTATGCCAGATCGTATTAGAAAGTGCCGTGCAGCACTTTCTGAGTGCAGGGGTCATGTTCAATGTCTGTGGACTTATTGAACACACCCTCTGTACTGGTTAATGGTTCATGCCAATGTAGGTTAAACAGCAGCACACCTTCATGAATATGCAAGGCATGCTGCTGTGCTACATGGACATGAACCACTCCATGCAGGAATAGCACTATTCCTGCACGGTGTTTATTGAATCCCAGGGATAGTAAGATCAATCAGAATACAACCTATATTATTTATGATCTGGTATAATAACATATTATGACTGAAATAATATTTTTCAGGCAGCTTATAGGAGAATTGTATAATAAAATTACAACAGTGGCTATATATTTGTATACTTGATATGAAATTATTTTGACAGTATGAAGATGGTTTATATTGTTGTTTTAATTTGGGATTAATATATCATGAAGGAAAGACAACATATATATATATTTTTTTCAAAAGGCACAAAAAGAAGTCAAGAAAGTTTAAGAAGGAAATGTGCATGATAAAAAAATTGTTATATAAGTACCCTTAACTTCACATTACAAAAGATTGGCAATGGGTCCAGATATTGGAGCAAATGGCATATGACTTTACTTGCAGAACTTAACATTTTTGAGAAAGAAAATAATATGAGTGTTGGAGAGAGTTTGAAGTCTGTCAGTAAGCTGATGGATTGAAACTATGAGCTGCTGACAAGCTGTTCTGTGACATTTTGATTCCCTAAGCTTTTATCTGCCTTTGTCTCTAATTACTTAACCAAACAGCCTCCATGACTGCATATCTGTAACCACCTAAGAACCTAAGGATTAAACATGTTTAAATAGATACAAACTGGTGTATGACAATAAGGAAGATGAAATTAAAACAGATTTTTTTTTTCTTTTTTCACCTTTGTAATTTAAATTTCTTTACACAATATACTTATAAATAACTCTGTATACCACATAATAACACATCCTTTATGAGATCACAATGTAATTACTTATACAGTAATGATAAATCCAACAAAATTGGCTTCTTTAGAAGAGTGTCAACTTATGTAACAAAGTTAAAATATTTAAAAAATGGTCCCAAACAGAAATGTAAACATGCTCAGACTTCAGTAATAATAGTAAAGACTTTTATGTGATCGTATGATATTCTTTGAAAGCATCTCTGGGGTTCATTAATGCCTATGCTAAGTTATGACTGAACAGATAATACAAGCATAACTCATACCTTCTTCCTCCTAATTTCAGTTTTCCTACTGATTTTCTTGCAGCCTTAAGTACTGAAGGGGATTCATAAAGGTCACCACAAAGTGTGGACTACATGTATACTTAGTGTAATCTTTCTGGGCGACTAGAAAGCACAGCAATGTGGTAGGGATGTTCTTGAATACAGATCATGTACACTTATTGTAGGCAATAATGAATCTGGCCCCAATATTTATATGGCAAATGCTTTACTTGGTATTACAGCAAGAAATATTAAAGGGAAAAATACTTATTGAAACTGTGATTAAAGATAGATAAATCAAGGTAAAATACTAAAAGGAGAAAATTATTTATCAGAAATAAAAAAAATGAATGCTGTGTTTCAGAAGATCTAGCAGCATAATATTTCTGTTTGTTTAGAATAAACACAATTTACATTCCTATTCTTTAACTCCTAGAGGCTCACATAAGATAGTTCTTAGATCCAAAATAACAGCAAAAACTAATCATAGCATCACCATGTCTATTCCTTTTAGCAATAAGAAATATACAGATGAGAAAGAAATTCAGGACTTATATGTTAATTTTAATCAAAATTATTATTCCCCCCCATCCCCCCAGAACTATACATTGGAAACACCACTTCTTTAGTTCATTCTAAAAAGCACAGCAATGAATTTAACAACATGTGTTTGAAGTTCTTATAGCACCCCAACAACCCAGAATAGTTTTTAGAGATTGTGTAAAAGAGTGGACATATAGTGAATAGGATTTCCTGAGCTAGCATATAATTTTAATAATTTAAACAGTAGCTCTATAGTTAACCTCTGATTATGTAGCCATTTGGACAAGACTGCTTAAAGCCATTTATCTAAATAAAGAAAACATATAATCATGAAACATGTACAAATCCCAAATAATAATGCTACAAATGGGTTGTTTAAGAAGAAAACATAATCCAACAGATTCTACTTATGTAAATAGCATATTGAATAAAAAATAGAAAATGTATGTGCAAATACTTGATGATAAAGGCATGGCATTTCTTATTATTCCCCTCTAGCATATTTTCTTGAATGTATAGTCTGAACTGTCAAATGTGCTAAACTTAGAAAATAGGGCTATTATCTTTTGGAAGCAAATATTAAAATACATTAAAGTTCTTATCACATACTACTCCGTGTAAATATGATTTGGATGTGGACAACTAATATTGTACAAATCACTAGACAGTTCTGAATCTCCAAAGTTGATTTGATGTCAGATATAATTAAAATGTAATGTCCACTTATTTTTGACTTTCTACACAATATTGAAACAAATGGTGAGATAGGGAGATTATATGTATCAAAAATATACAACAACATTCCTTTCTAAACTTTACAGGAAACCTACCTTTTCTAATTCTTTTCTGCATTTTCAAAGTGCACACCCATTTTATCAGAAAAAAGGCATTGTTAAGGGCCAGTTCATTAGAGCCTCTAGGATGTGCAGCTCCACTGTTGATTTTTTGGATGAAATACATTTTTAGCAGTCCATGTTTGTAGACAGGGGATACCCTCTCTCCCTTATCACCTCCTTAGCTAAGGAAGTGATTGATAACAGAGAAACAACATTTCCACCACTTCTTGGTACAGGGCAACCTTCTGTCTCAACTAACACAACAGCGATATCTGACACCTTCCGGAATAGTTTAATCTATACCTATTCCGGCAACTCCACTGATATTGAGGAGATCATCAGGAGGCACTGGCCTGTACTGACCTTTCATGAAGAATTCAAAGATGCCCTTCCACCACACCCTAAATTTGTAAGAAAGAGCAACATTAATTTCAAGGAACTATTTGAAAGAAAACCTAATTTCCAGGCCAATAACTCTAACACACGACTAGGCACTTTCAAATGTGGGTCCTGTAATCAATGCCATGCCATTATTAATGCTCCAACACTTTGCATTCCCTCCAGGAACTTTAACATCAAATCATATCATCACTACACCTGTGGGAGTAAAGGGGTTGTCTACCTAGGTTTTTGCACCACCTGTTCAAGCTTCTATGTTGGCAAAACTGAGAGGCCATTTAGGAAAAGACTCTACGAACATTTTTACGATCTAAGTAAACAAAGGGAGTCTAACACATCCTATAAGCATTCACTCACTTGCCCTGGGATAGATCTTAAATTCATAGTGTTGGAGCAAGTTACCCCGGATGCTAGGGGAGGTGACTGGGAGATGACCCTCTAATACAAGGAACTTATATGGCAACTTAAACTAGATGCAGGCAGACACCCTGGATTAAATGACAACATCAATATAAACAGTCTCCTCAAGCTAAGAAAGGCTCAATTATGAGAAGCTCATTCATTGCTGATAAAAAATCTTCAAGTGAAATATGATAAATTATTTATTTTAATTTATTGCTAAATGCACTGCCTACAGTTTCTTTTGATAATTTTACATTTCAGTTTTAATATTTACTGTATACATTTATTATAATGCACCAGGTTTAACTTTTAACAAAGAAGCATTTTTAACAATTTATCAACTCCAGCATTTTTAAGCTTTAATTTTTTTTAATTGATTAATTTTTTAATTGATTAATTAATAATTAACTTCAGTGTATATAAAGCCTTGCAGCACTTTGGATGTTCACTTGATAAAGCTCGGCACAGACCGAGCGAAAGCGCTTGTGTTTTCATTGTTTTTCATGGATTTGTATTAAAGAATTAGACTTTCTGAGCAGCAGTCTGTCTTGGTTTGGTTTTCCACCTTGGATTTATTTTTTATTGGTCCTGTTCGTACTTTTCTGGATTCCATGTATCAAAAATATATAAAATAATTAAGAACTATTTATTTTTTACCAAGCTAACTATTAGGATTATGCTCTACAAAAGAATAGTTAAGCTATAACTGCAATATACAACATATTTTCATATATTTCAAAACCTATATCATTGTTATTTTGGAGATTATTCTCTTGGAAAATTCAAAATAGGTCATGTATATCTCCACAAACAAATGATACTAAATACAAAAAGGAAGGTAACAGTTGTTGATGGTGTAAATCATTAACCAAAGCAGATTGACAGCATACAGTTGTTGATTGTAACATTCTACAATGATTTTAGAGAAGAAAAAAATCACTGTTTCCAGCAAGTATGTATTGTGCTCAGATAAATATATTTTAATTAAACATTTGGTGTTCTTTAATGCTACAGTTCCTGGATGTGTACTCAAGTCTCAATTCTCACCAGGAAGATTATCTCAAGGAACTGGAAAAATAAGATTACACCATCATTTACATAATTTTCTTAAATGATGGCGATGTTGTATGTAATAAAGAAAATAACCACAGAATATAATTATTTGATAAAAATTAACTAATTAATAGAGAAATATTAGTCTATGTTCCATGATCAGTTTACAGCTGCTTAATGAAGTTTAGTAATATATATATTTCAATGATTGATGTAGACATTTGGATAAATATTTACTTATTATAGTACTGCATAAAATATTTCAATAAAACATTTAAAAGATGCATTGTAGAATCAGATATCACATCCACTATAGCTAGACAGTGGGCTTTAACTTGGTCTGCCATTTTGTAGCATTACAAATACAGCACTACATTGAAATTATTAGTAATATTATTACCCTTGTCTGTTGGAGAGTTCTACCAGAAACAATAAAAAATCTATACATTATTAGATATGAACATTAAGATTATAACTACACAATTGCCACAGGCATTTAAAATAGTAGCATGTTTTATTATATCTTCTACAACCCATATGCAAACATTGGACAAAGGATTTTAATAAACTCTCACATCAGGACAAGCCTTATATTCCCCTGAACTTATACATACCAAATCTTCTGTTGAATAACAGTAGGGAAAGGAAGAACACCTTATTATAATGCACAGTGGTCTCATACAAACAACTATCACAGTGTGGTTAAGAAAGCCTTCAATCTGGTTTGAAAGGTGATGTCAACCTGATGATAAACTCTTCTTCAAGCACCTGTGTGAAACCATATTCTACTGTACACTTTGTTACATTGTCTATTTTTGGGCTAGGCCAGAAATTAAAAAGGATCTCATGACCAGATCACTTATCCTTTTATCAAAAGATAACTAAAATAAAATAAATAATCAAACTTTTAAATAAATGGAGTGCTGCAGAACATATGATTTTAAATTTCTGAGAATGGCCAAACTCTTCAAAGAAGATTCATACTAGACATCTTTTGAGAAATGTTTGTCATTCCTTGGGTTGTAAACCTGGAATCTGTTTAAATGTCTGTATTTTCCTGGACATTTCCAAACTCTGCAATCCCCACATACAGAGATATTTTGTTAGCTTAATAAGATACCATTGCAGAAGATTATTGGGACTGTCTTTGAAAGAAATTAAAAAAGCCAAAATGTCACGCTGACTGCTGATATGATAGAGGTGTACAGTGTTTGAGTAAATACTCCAACTTCAAACTACAATAATGATGAAACATATTCCCAAGAAGTACAACATGAGCATCAGATACAGCCTTCATATAACTAGCCCACTATTCATTTAGACATAAATATTCCCATAGTAATTTATGATGTGATACACATTATTATGCCTCTAGAGTGTTCTAGAACTGAAAACCACCCTTCAATGACCCATTTAAATGTGCTGAAACTGCTCCCTTGTTAAACATAGGGACTGTCTGGAATAATGTCAGTTGAACACATGACCTCTAAATACCATCAGGTATAACATAATTAATCTTGCTTTATCACTTTTACCAGTTTTTTGTACACTCATTTCAACATTAACTACTGTGCCTTTATAAACTCTACTAAACTGACTTTCCATTGTATGATTCAGCACTGTGAGCATGATTTTCAAAACAGTGGCAATTTAAGTGCAATTATTGAAAACTACATTAACTCCAAAACTGCTGCCCCTCTGAGTCTTCTCTCTTTTATGACCTATAATGATCTTAGTATATACAAGTGTCACAGGTGCGGGAATGCTGCCCTGCACACTGGAGGGTATGAGCTTCCCCCCGAAAAAAAATGTTTTAGGTTTAACAATGAATTTCATATTTTCCTGTTATGTTCCAAAGGAACACATTTAACTTCCAGAGTCACTGCATTTTGTGAACAATAGACCAACACTTCTTTGTCATTCTAGATCACCCACGTCACATATATATTGTGTTTCTTTCCTTAAGCAGTATGCAGATGCATTTTACAGTCTCATGGATACTAGTGGCATTATGTTATTATTCTCAGTAGTTTCAGTTTTCATCTTCATTGCTGGCTTTGCTGTTTCCTCATGTTTCAATTCTACCCAGTGGCCATTTTTTTTCATGACAGCTATTGCTATCTCCATTTATTGTGGTTCATGAGTGAATGCCTATATCTTGTGAACTAATTTCGTATCTTATATTTAACAACTTTCTTTATCTGCAAGATGCATTGTTTACAGACATTATAATTACAAGCTCTTATCTTGCTAATTTTTCTTGTATTCAGCTTGACTGTTTGCTTTTTATGCATAATACCATAAAGTACTTTTGACGTTTTCGTGTTTGCATTCTCTCTAATCCAGCTGTTTTGTCTTGTTTATGATTAAAGTCTTTATGGTTGCTAAATTCTGATACCACTTCACAGTAGCTCTGCAGGCATTTCAGATTATTGTAATTCACTCGATATTTATTCCCATCCTGAAAACTGTCACCTGATTTTAATGTCATACTTTAATTTTTTCACAGTGAAAACACCAGGTTTAATGTTTCCAAGCTGCCTACAATTACTGCCTCTTGACATTACTATCACATTTATTTTACAGTTTGCCTCTCTTGCTGCAAAAGACTTTTATCAAGGTTCTATATTCCATGTTCCACAATGGCATCAACATAGCAAAATTCATCTGGCACATTCATGTATACTATATACCCAAACTTTTTTTCCACAATCCTCTGCTTTGCTTTGTATATTTTTGTCCTTATAATTCTAATATTAAAAAAGACTCTCTCTTAATATTATGAATTACTTTTTCTGCTCACTGCTTACAACAGTTAAGCAAGGAATGCACATTTATTTAGAGACTTGGCAAGTTTCTTTCATTTCAATCTTCTATATTTTGTTGACTATTTGGTAGCCACAGATATATCCTTCCATTGTTTCTTTGTGAATTGCATGTCTAATCTTTCTTCCCAATCATTTTGATCTCTTCACATTGATTCCTACAATTATCATGCAATATTTTATTTGCCATATCATGTGTCCCTTTTTAACAGCAGCTTCTGCTCTAGACTTAATTAAAAACCCAACCAGTACAAGTCTTTCATTTAGAATTGCCCTATCCCATTCTCTTTTTTTATATTTGAATATCAATCTCTGAAAGGGAAAGCAATCACTAGCCTGCCAACCAAATGTCTTCTTGGCATCTTCCCATTCCATTCCATTTCCTTCTCTAATTACTTGTACCTAATACATTGGTTCCTTTGCCAGCTTCTTCCAGTAAATTCCAGCCCCCTCGTGTCTGTTATCTGTGCCACTAATTGTAGTCATCCCTATTGGCAGATTCTCCCTTCTCCATTCCCTTGTTAGCTTACTTCTTAGAATAGTTTCTGCTACTTTATGAATATATGCTGTATGGTTTTATTATTCTCCTTAAGGATCTGCATTCAAAATCCCATTATTTCCTTATTTCTTGAATTACACCACTGCTTCATCATCATCATCATCATCATCCCTTTTCACTTTGAGTTATAGCTTTCTGTTTGTGTTGTGTATAAGAGCCTTAAATGTGCAGCTCTAAAATATCCTTTCAAATCAGGTAACCCTAAACCTCCTTGTTCTGTTGGGAGGGTCAACTTATCCCACTTGACTCTTCCCCTCCCAAATAAAATCCTTCAACTCTTTATTAATAACTAAGCACAACTTTTCATTGGGTTGATAAAAATGTCCCCAACCTGTGAATAAAACTAAAGGGACTAAAAACATTTTTACTGCTTGTATCTTGCTATCCATAGCGATAACCACGAATTACAGTTTCTCAGTTTTTGTATTTTCTTTTCTTTAGACTCTTCTTACATATCTATAGCTGCAATAGCCAGATTCTTTTTAATCCATACTCCTAAATACTTAATTTTACCATTCCTCCATAAATATGTGTATGGACCAGTGCATGGGTGGTTACATAATTTATAGCTTTAACCTTTGTTTTTTCTTCATTAGTTTTTATATCCTGCAAAAAAAGCATGAGCTGTCTCAGAATATTCCACAACACTGAGATGTTCTTTTCTGGTTCCATCAAGTACAAAATAATATCATCTGCAAATAAAGGCAACTTTTCTTGAGTACTGTACCAATTATATCGTTGAATTTTGGAGACCCTTATTTCCTTTCCCAGTGATTCTGAATGTAACATAAAAAAGGGGAAGGAGGGCAATACTTCCTGGTTCCTCACCTCAGATACAACCTATCAGAGAGGAACCTTCCCATTTTGATTTTTGCCTCTGATCCCTCATATATCCTCCTAAATAACCTTATTATTGTATCAATAAAAGCAAATGTTTCCAATGCCCTATTCATAAAACCCCATCTTACTCCACTGAAAGCTTTCTCTGTATCAAGACCCACCACTAATAGTGGCATTTTCTTATATTTTGCTTCCCTCTAGATTATCATTGTTCCATTAATGTTGTCAAATATTTGCCTACCCTCTAGAAAACCACACACTGGTCCATAACTATACTTTTTGGCATCACTGTTGCCATTCTTTTAACCATTGTAGACATAAACATTTTATAATCATAGCTGAAAATTGAAATGAGCCTATGTGAGGCTGGATCAGATTGGTCTTTACCATCTTTAAGTATTACAGCCACCTCAGCTTTTTCCCCCAGGATTTTGGTACCTTCCCTTCTTTTAAAATATGGTTAAACAAAACCTTCCAGATTTTTATTACTTTTCCCTCCTGACTTCCAACTTCCACCAGAATACCATCTATTCCTGGAGACTTTCCTGTAGATTGGTTATACATCATCATTTTTATCTCATCTCCTCCTATCTTAACTGTTAGCTGTTGAGCCTTATCTATCTCTAACTTTGACATATTTAAGTCTTCCATTAATATTTCCATTTGTGCTTTTTACTGATTTCCCCACTTCTCTGCTTTATACAAATTTTCATAAAATGTACAAAATAGCTCTAATGCTTCTATAAGATCTCTGGTTATTTTCTTGTTATATGTTGCCTAAGTTTGGAAACAAACCTGTCTACTTTCTGTTACCTAAGCCATTGTCCCAAATGTTTTGTGTCTGTAAATATTATCAAAAACAGTTGCTTAACAGCAATCTTTATAAACTCATGCATATTATCCAGGTACTCCCTTACTTCCTCTTACAACACTCTGCAATTTCTCCTCCTCATGTTCTGTGAGATTCTCCTTATTTTGTAATATTTTAACCTTTGCCAGCCCCTCTAAATATTTATATTGCTACTTAACCAGATCTCTTTTTCTTTTATTTATACCCTCTTTCAAAACTCCACTTTCATTTTATCATACTCGCTAACTATACCTTTTAGAGTACTTTCTATCTTCCCTAATGACACCCAAATAATTTCCACTACCCATTCCTTAAATTCTTCTGTTTTTACAGGTAGGTGGGGAAGTGCCTGCATCTCATCTTTACTTTATTATGCTGCATTTTTATTGGATGCGTATTGAAGTTCCAAATTAAATGGACATGATAGAAATTAAATTTCACAGGAGCAAGTCTAGACCAGTTATTGTACCTTAAGGAATAATATGTAAATTCTCTCCAAGTTCCTACTACTTAAGTCACATCTTTGATACCAAATATTTTCATACATTTCTTCAGAAATCTGTCCTTTTATTAAATTTTCCATTTTATCCCCCGATACACCCTCATTGCTGAAAATCA
This sequence comes from Protopterus annectens, assembly GCF_019279795.1. NCBI lineage: Eukaryota > Metazoa > Chordata > Ceratodontiformes > Protopteridae > Protopterus > Protopterus annectens. The sequence continues at coordinate 197,412,208 of NC_056737.1, forward strand.
AATTCCATTCCCCGCCTAAAAGTAATATTCCCCGCTGAAAGCTATTATTTCTCCCAGATTTTTTAAGCCTCAAAATGGCAGTTTTAGGTTGAATATAAATTGCATGCCAGTGTAATCCTCACCCCATGCCAGTAGCCCCTTATTACTATAAATCTATCATTATCATCTTTTTTTTCTTCTATCACTACTGGAACTCTTCTAACAATTAATATACATACTCCTCTTTTCATTTGTCCATGATATTCTGCAGAATATCCATGCTGAAATCATTTCTTTGTCAAATTTACATTCTCATTTCTTTCCAGCTGTGTTTCCTGTATCATTGGCATCTGCACTCTGCATTTCTTAATATAATTAAGTATTATTTCCATTCTGTCTATACTTGTAAGACCATTTACATTCTGAGATAACAAGGAACATATCAGAATTGTGGTAAGAAGTCATTATTCTCATATATTATATATGGCATCTTTTTTAAATGTCTAATTCCAGCTTTTGTGATGCAGCATTCAGACCAATTTTTATTAAGTCTTTTAGGATTACATGATCACTCCATCACTGCAATGTTTCCCACTCTCCAAATTAATCTCATTATTTCTCATTTACTCTTGTTATTCACTTTTTTCCATCACCTCTATTCGCACTGATAACTGATCCAAAAACCTGTCTCTAGTTATCTCCTTCTGTTACACTCAAACCTTCTGAAAGTGCAAAATAAACAATTTCATATCTAATTGGTCCCCTGTATAAGTCCACTGACTTTTATTTCACACAATTAACTTGCCACATTTTATCATTCCTTGTATTTTTAACATATGTCCCTTTCTTATTACATTTCCTCATAAATCAAAGTACCCTTCAATAATGATTTACATTTTAAGTACCACATAATCTAATATCTGATGAAACAGATTCTCTTCTTCTTCTTTGCCTTTTGTATATGCATATAATGTTATAATTCTATAAATATATTCTCTCCACCTCACATTCAGAATAACCTTCCCATCCTTATCAGTTACATGTAATATTTTTACTGTATTTTTTTATACATACAGCCACCCCAGAACAACAGTTACTTCCTAAATTCCATATTATTTTTCTACCAAAGAATTTTTCTGTTTGTAGTCTTTCTTCACTTCTCTGGTATCTTACATCCTCTATAAGAATAATATCTACATCACCTCTATAAGAATAATATCTGCATCACATAAGTATATTTAATGCCATTCTGTTGTAGCTCAGAGCAGATCTGAGTATTGCCATTTAGATTCCTGACATAGCTATAGAATGCCTTGCGGTTGTCTTTGGAATCTTTAGCAATTTTATTTTCGTAACTAGCTTTGAAGGATTTTATGAGGGATCTCAGCTTCTTACTGAGGCTGGTAAGGGAGTTTTTTGCATCCTGGGATTTTCCTCTTTTCTGCAACCATTTCTTCCTTTTGTTGTAAAGTTTGTATATGGCAGGGGACCACCAGATTGGCTTCCTTTTTTTGGAGGAGAGCATTTTGGTAGTATTTGGGATGGCATGATTCATGCACAAGTGGATGTGCTCGTACAGTGCCTTAGTGTAGGATTTAGCAGTCGAACTTTCAGTTCCTGCCTGCAAGGCATTCTATAGCTATGTCAAGAATCTAAATGGCAATGCTCAGATCTGCTCTGAGCTACAACAGAATGGCATTAAATAAACTGATCCCAAGGATATTGCCAATATCCGGCCAGATCAATTCAGTGCCAACTTCACCCTTATCTCACCCCCTAAAGGGTCCATCTCAATACCAAAAGATTGCCAAATTCTGGTAATAACAGCCATACAGGTAAAAACTGAACTCTCCAAAGCTAAGAATACAGCATCCATGGGACCAGACAACATCCCAGGCTGTGTACAACAGGAACTACAAAATGAACTGGCACCTCACCTAACTGTCATGTTTAATCATAGCCTCACCTCAGGCTTCATGTCCACTGAGTGGTGCACAGCTACAGTTATGTCACTCCATAAGGGGGGATCCACCTTGGATCCTGGGAACTACCACCCCATCAGTCTGACAAGCCTGATCTGCAAGGCCATAGAATGTATTATCATGGAACTTATAAACAAAGACATTGGCAACCTTAAAACACTGGACCCCACCCAGTTTAGGTTTGTGATGGGCCAATCTTGTCTCCTGAACCTGATTGACTTCTTCGAATCAGTCTCCAGAGCTGTCCACAAGGGTACGGTGGTCCACATAGCCTATCTGGATCTTGCCAAGTTCTTCATCACCATCCCCCACTCTGGAATCATAGATAAACTTACTATGCTGGGCATTAATCACTACATCACTTGATGGGTTGCCAACTGGCTTACTGACAGAATCCACACTGTAAAAGTAGCTGACTCCAAATCAACCTCCAGAAAAGTGACAAATGGAGTACCTCAGGGTTCAGTCCTGGGACCGCTCTTGTTTGGCATCTACATCTCTGAAGTACATGCCAGAACTAAGGGACTGGCTAACAAAGTTCGCAGATGACTGCAAACTGGGAGCCATTATTGAATCCCCAAATGATGTGGCTATTCCACAAAAGGGCCTTACAGAAACAGATGCTTGGTGCCAGAGCCATGGGCTCAAGCTCAATGTCAAGACATGTATAGTTATCCTCTTTGGGAAAAAACATGTACCCATGAATTACCACATAAGTGGCAGTATACTAAAAACTGAAAGTGTGCTAAGAGACTTAGGGACACAGGTGGACAGTGGTCTCACCTTCGATAATCACATCACCACAACAGTCAGGAAATCCTTCTATGTGGCACACCTCATCACTAAGGGCTTTTCATCCAGAAAAAAGGAGGTTATTGTCCCACTGTAATCATCCCTCATTAGACCCATTATAGAATACAACGCCTGTTTGGTATGTACCTCTCAAGACATCTGCAACAAGTGGAAAGGCCACAGAAATACCTCACTAAAAGAATCACAGGCCTAAAGCAGATGCCCGATGCTGACCATCTAAAAAAACCCCAGCTATACTCTGTCACATATCATTTACTCAGAGGCGATCTATGCTTAACATACAAGGCCATGTCAAACCCAGAGCTGTTGGACATGCTACACTTAAATAGATCCCAATCCCTCAGAGCCACATGCTCCAGAGATCTAAACCTTGTCATCACAATGAACAAAACATGCTGGAGGGATAGGTTCCTGACCCAGAGACTCCTCAGATTCTGGAATAAACTGCCCATACATGTCAAGCTGAGCACCTCTTTGGCCCTCTTCAAAAGGAACCTTGATGATTGGATGGGAGATAGGAAATTCACCCCAGGGATCACATCAGTCACCCTGCTAGACAGAGGTCCAGGGAAGTAAATATTGTGGAAGGAAATAGCCAGGGAATTGTTATGGCTAGGCTTGTATAGGCCCTAGGGCCGATAGCCTAGTACCAGTCTATGAGCCTATGAACCTATGAACGTTTAACACCCCATTTCAGTATCACTATCCTTTTTACAATATTAATAAAACTATTCACATTTACTGAAAGCACTCTCAAATTATTACTTTTTCTTATGAAGTTTAAGGGACGTATTATACATTTTCATTGTCTTATTTGTTATTCTTTCCCTAACTGAATATTTTTCTGAGTTTATGTGCAACTATTCCTTGATCCTCAGAATCAGATCATTATTTTAATTAACAGAAACACATCTAAAATGACCTAATTTTCTTTTTAATCTTTTTTATGTATTTTTAAATCTTTTATTCTTTACCCATACCCTAGCACCTATTGAATTTCTTATCCTAAAGTCTATTACACTCCCTTCACAAACATCTGACGTATCACTTTCAATTTCATTTTTACCACTCACAATACAATTACCTTCATCCTCCTGAATTATAACAGTTTTATCTAAGTCATCTTGTATTACTTCATACTCTTTTTCATTAGCACTCTTCCCCCCTACTTCCTCATTTCTTCAGACATTATAACATTTTCTTCATCATCCTAACATTATATTGCTTATTATTTTTACAATCAAACAAAAATGCCCTTCAATTTTTTTATATTCTTCATACATGTTTACACTCCTTCTTCATATGACCTTTTCAACTGTACTGATTTCACCTTATTTTTTTACACTTATTTATCAGATGAATCATCACAAAGAACACATTTTCAGTTATTCCATATATCTCATTGTTCATCTGTTACCACCTAGACATATAACACTTGGTAAACGCTTTATGATATCTTTTTCATATTTTAAAATAACATCCCTTTCCCTGTCGACATTCCAAATACCTCCTTATCTTTAGATTTCAAAATATCAGAAACTGAATAACACATAAATGAAAATATTTTAACATCTTTTAACTCGATTACTTCAGTATCAAATTGAGCAAACCCTTTTTTAATTATTTCCCTTCCACGGGTAAGAGTCCTTATTTTTTTCACTATTAAACACAAATCTTTCCATTAAGACTTTGGTCTCAAATATTAAGTCACAAAATGACTCTTTCCCCAAATGAATCAAGCATGTAATGTCTCTTGTTTCAAAACAAAAAGATAGCATTAAATTATCCCACATAAAATATCTGCATATTATTTCTTCTTTCTTATCTCAACAACAAACCCTTTTTTCTTTTCAATAAAGTTTACAGTATCTTTTGTTCTTCTAGCTACATCAACATATGATTTTCCAGATTGCATCACACCTCTAACCTATGCCCATCCAACTCATGCCTCCTTTCCACCCAATTCACTGTCCATTCTGAAAACCTTTTCCATTATCTCCAATCACAAAACCTCAGACTCTTCCCTAGGATAACCTTTGTTCAATAAACAAACAAGTTTTTCATCAGGCAAACCTCCAGAAGCAATTTCCGTCACACCTTCTTCAGAATAGTGAGGTTTAAAGTCAGCTAAATGCTGACTATTTGTACTATCCACTCACTTTTCAAAAGTTTTCTATCAGACTGACAGAACCACACTGCTATTACCAACAGAACAACTCTTTTCTCTTTCCATGGTGCAGCAGTAGCATTGTTGCCTCACAGCAAGAGGTTCTCCTGTTCGATTCTTGGCTGGAGTGCCTTCTATGTGGAGTCTGCATGTCCTCCCAGCAGTCGAGTGGCATTCGAAAGACATGTGTGAATGGGTGTGCCGTTGTTGAAGGTTGGGTGTCGGGCTGGCAACTCGGCACCATAAAAATCAACTGCCAATCATTAGGGGAATGGAGTTCTGCTGTGCCGACCCCTAACCAGGAAAAGCCAAAAAGACAAACAACATTGCTGCACAACTACCTCAGCACCAAGAACAGAAGAAGGAGGTGTAGCAGTAAAAGCCTTCCCCTCACAACAAAAGTAGCAGGAGTCCCTTATTTATATGCATAATAAACTCTTATTTTCAACATATTTACATATTTGCAAATATTTACAAGTGTACGAATATAAACATATAAGAAGCTATTTACCCATATTCATAATCTCCTTTACAATCATACTAAATGTTCATCTCTATTAAAACTCTACTCCATTTTCCATAACCAGCATCTGATTTTACTTAACATTGCTGCTAAAATCCATTTACCATTAAACATAATTTCATTTATTTTTTCATTCCATATAAACCATATAACATGAAATAACCTTTTATCTGTTCTTTTAACATATTTTTTACTTCTGTTTTTATAATATTCATATTTAATCATATCCATGTTTATTTTATCCACTTCTTTTATATTGTAAAACAAACTTTATTTACATACTCCTGGATTCAATAAACTCCATGCAGGAATAGTGCTATTCCTACATGGAGCAGTTCATGTCCATGTAGCCACAGCAGCGCACCTTGCATAATCATGAAGGTGTGCTGTTGTTAAGGCTAAATGGACATGAAGCATAAATGAGGGCAGGGAACATGTTCAAGTAGTGCATGGACTATGAACACATCCCCTACACTCTAAACATGATGCAGCATAATATTAGAGAATTTCTGTAATATTATGCCAGCATTTCAGTGTCCACAGACACTGAAATGAAAGTATGTGGACACTGAAATACATACAGGAGCAGGCAAGTAATGCAGGGGGTGTGTGACAGGTTCTGTGACACACCCCCTGCATTGTAAAAGTGCCGTATGACACCTCATAACCTGCTAAAGCAGGAAAGGTGTACAAAGGTAAAAATAATGGGGGGGCAAAGCCCTAAAATGGACACTTCTTAAATATTGCCCTCACAAACTTAGGAAGTTGATAGAAAACAGGTCATGCATGCATAGATGTCCGAAGGATAGAAGTCTGAAAGTCAAATGTATGCCATTATTCCCTGACAGCAGTCCATGTGGACAAAGGCATAAATAATGGGGGGGGGCAAAGCACTAAAAACAGGGACACTACTTAAATATTGCCCTCACAAACTTAGATAGTTGATAGAAAACAGGATATGCATTACCATGAATTTTTGAAGGATAGAAGCCTGAAAGTCAAACGTATGTCATTATTTCCTGACTGCAGTCCTCAATGACTTGTCAGAAAACCACAATACTCACTATATAACATACTAATATTATAATAATAATAATATAATAAATATATTTTTTTACATGCTAAGGAATGTTTAAGTGTAGCTAAGCGGGTGTGCACATTATGGCCCTCCACTTAGCATTGCTTAAACATCCTTTAGGAGATAAATAGAAATATACAGCTGAAATTCCTAAACCAAGATAGTATAGTGGTTAGAGTCTCAGCTTTACATGCAGGTGTTTATGGTTCACGTACCAAGACAGGCAAGCTATTTTTATATGGGGAAGCAGTGTTAAAATTATTTTTTTAAACTTAAAGTATGTAGTAACTGTTTTTTGTCAACCAGGGTACTGTAGCTGATGTAAAATGGAAGTGTGAGTGCATGTAAAATGTGAAATCACCCATGTATACACAAGTGTCCATACAGTAGTCACACCCCTTGCTAATGTAATGAAAGCACATAGAGGAATGTCATGTAAAGTAAATCATATACACCTACTAAATGAAGCCATTATCATGATATTTTTTATAAATGAAAGTTAGCAATGGTCAGCAATGCCCAGCTATGCTCACAAGGTTTAAGCATCACTTACATGTGATTGCTAAGCAGCAGGTAGCTTAGCTAAGTGGATTTGTGCACTGTTAAGCAGTGGTCAGCAATTACCCCTTTAAGCACTGTTCAATCCATCTTAGCGGGTTTTTGTGCTGCTAAGTTGTGCTCAGCATTTTCAAAATGGTTCAATGACAGCAAAGGGTAGAAATATGAGATTATTTAAACCATACAGGTGGAAATACAGCCATAACTTGTTTAATTTGATCATTGCAGGAACATGTCTGGTGTTGGAGAGGCAGCATGCTTCGGGTGCAGCGCTGAAGCATTCAGGAGTCCAGGGTCATGGCTGGACTCCTTGTCAAAAACCATGATGAGAGACTGCTGCAGGGCAGCCAGGGAACATCTCACACATGATCTCAGCAGTGCTACTGGCATCCCACAGACTGGTGAGCAGGTACGGCACCTCTATGCTAACCTAAAGTGGTGGAAGGGGCACTCTTGGCCCAGTGGATCCAAGATGCATAGGCATGGAGTGCTCCAGTAGTGAGTAAGTATCATTATCAAGTAGTTTATAGCAAATATTAGCCTGAGAATGTGATAGACAAATATGCATAATGTTTGTTTCTCTCCCCTACAGCTGTAGCAGAGAGGGCTATGAACATCAAAACCCATGGTGACAGACTGCTGAGGCTGCACCAACATGCTGGTGAGTACAAATCTATTTTGCAGTATATTGTTCAAATAGCTAAGAAGGAGTACATTGCTTACTATTAGTAGGTATACTGTTACTGTGTGAACTGAATAAATAAAAATGTTTGACAGATGAACATTGATGTGCAATAAAACTACCTACAAAAACTGTTGTGTTTATTCTTGTATGTTGTTGTAGACATTTAGAATGTATACAGATTCTTCACAGCAAATGTGGCTGTGACATCATACATTAACTGAGCTTCTTCTGTGAACCAGCTGTAAGAAAAACAGCAGATGGTGGAGCTGCAAAACAAGATATAACTGTAATGTGAAATGTATACTGCACTAAGCTCTGAACCCTGAATAGTAATGTGTAAAGTTTCAAATTGTGTTCCATCCAGCATTGCCTTATGTTAACCTTTGCTTTCCAGATTGTAATAATCCAAAGGATTACTGCACAGTGCAAAAACTATCTGTCATGCATGCTTCACAGGATTACAAGTTCAGACTGTCTAACCAAGAGACTATTAGGCACAGACTAGGGAAACTTGAAAAAAGCAGTTTCCCAGTAGCTCAGTCTGATGAGAAATCGCTTAGTCATTAATTTTGCACACCCAGACATGGTTCAAATCCAGGGAGTGGTACTAAAATGTGTGCATATCTACACACAAGGAATCGGGCATAAATGTAAAAACAATCAGGTAGTGTTAACAGATATTTTCATCACAAGTTGTACAGGTGAGGAAATGTTGGTAGTAGCTGTATGAAGGGTATACTAATAAACTGGGTACAACTTTTCAACTGTCCCACCACATGCCTGCAAATGATAGCAGGATAGGTACATACAACATGTATTCTTCCTGATACATGTCTCTCAAGTGTCATGCTGTCATAGCTACTGGTCACTGCTGTCAAGAACTCTGGACACAGATAGGAAACCAGTTGAAGTATGCCAGTAGCACACTCACATAACAGATTTCAGGGTACCCCTCCTGTGCCAGATATGTAACCCTGACATGTACAAGTCCCATCTAGGCATGTACCCAGAGTTGTCACGGTTTGCCCCATACCATTTCAGGATGACAGTTTAATAGGTATATTTGTGCTACAAAAGCTATGGACCATAGGCAGATGTAAAGTGAGGGCAGACCCATAGAGTATTGACTAGTACTGTTGTGGAAAATAGAAGCATAAACAGTTGTTAATGGACTTGTTGTCTCTCCCTCCACCCTTCATCTAGATTAATACTAAAATTCATATACTATGGGTATGTTTTACTCCAAACATAATGCTGGGATTTGTGTTCTATTATTGCTCATATATTTGGTTGGTTGCATGTTAACATACCTTGTTTAAATACCATTGTTGGTGGCCTGTTGTCATCAATGTTACTGGCATGCTCTTACGATGCATACTGTTGTTCAATATATGCATGTGTTCATTTTGCTATGCAACTGTTTCAAATCTGTTTTATGGGGTTAATAGGAACACCCATGCATGTTGTTATAACTAATTTGGAAATGTGTTGTTCATGACTAACCAACATATTCTTTAAAACTTCAACACCATAGCATGTTTTGGAAGGCAGATCCTGGCAGATCCACCTGTACCTCCTCATCTGGCCATGGCACTGGGACCTAGCACATCTGGGATCCAACCTGGGCCTTCCTCGTCCACTGGTCCTGCACCACCTTTGGATGGAACCACCTCAGAGGATGGGGGCCCATCCCCTCTTTAGGACCGGGTGCAGATAGGAGCCTGTCTCCTGCAGTCAGGTCTGGGGTTTGGTGTGCAGTGCCATCTAATCAGAGTTGGGTGGGTAGCTGCACTAGATTGAGGGCCACCTGGCACACCTCAATGGGCAGGCTACCCCTCTTATCCAACCCCCAGCACAGCCACCTTCCGGGCTATGAAGGAGCAGTGGTGACTGCCCATTGATGGGGACCCCAGTCCCACTGTATCCATCTGTGGGCTCATGGGCTTTGGATTCCAAACCACCCTCCCCGTAAAAGGTGTTTACCCCCTCATGTGTCATATACCACCCCATCTGCTGTCTTGTCTGTCTGTATATGCAACCTATATTACCCAACCTACCTCCCCAAACATACCTGCAGCCCTTCTCCAACATCTCACTCTCACCTTAAAAAATAAAAAAGGACATATGTCCTGCAAAAAAAACATTGCCCCATACATAAGTTTACATTTTGCCACCACACCATGTACAGTGAAATTAATTAAACAACCCACTGATTACTCTGAAAATGTCTGTTGCCAACACCCATCCCTGTGTGGTATGAGGCTGTAAATTCCAAATTCTATACACGTAACTCACAGCTGTTGCTGCTGAAGAAATGTAGAGCTATGGTCATTTCCTACATCCATCCTGTACATCCATAGCTGCTTCTCATAATGTTTTATACTCTTCTTGCCCCATTTCACCACTTTCTTATCACCCTTTTTTCTTTTCTTTAAAATAAATTAGTGTGGGTGTAAGTGGGAGTAAGTGGTGCTAAGTGAAGCTAAGGGGGTTTATTTAACCATCTCTTAGCAATACTTAGCACTGCGCAAAACCATGCAAACCTATTTACAACTGCTTAAAACTGTATTAATCACTCTGTCACCATCAGCCCTTGATCTGCCCAGCAACAAAATAAGCACCCCTGCAAAGTTCTAAAGCCGAGATGATGTGCACTACAAGCACAGCAACATACCACTACCCCATCTGAGTTGTGAGACTCTGTAATGCTTTTACAAACATATCATTCATTCCCGTCATCATTCAACATAAAGGGAAATTATATATTCGTAATTGTTATATACATATATATGTATGTATAGATACCAATATCTCTCAGTCTCTCTCTCTCTCTCTCTTTATTTATATATATATATATATATATCTATATATATATATAGATATATATATATATATATATATATATATATATATATATACATATGTATATATATATCTAAAACCAGAAAAATAGGTGTGGCCCTCTTGGGTTTTCGATCCCGAGTGATGCCTGCCCGGAGGGAAGGAATAACCAATTTTACAAAGCTATATATGTATATAACAATACTACGAATATATAATTCCCCTTTATGTTGAATGATGATGAGAATGAATGATATGTTTGTAAAATATATATATATATATATATATATATATATATATATATATATATATATATATATATATGTATATATATGACTTGAGAGATATTGGTATCTATATATACATATATATGTATATAACAATACTATGAATATATAATTCCCCTTTATGTTGAATGATGACGAGAATGAATGATATGTTTGTAAAATATATATATATATATATTACTCTTTAAAATGAGGAGTTATTTACAATAAATTGTTTAGGGAAATTGACTTTATATCACTGTGTTATTTATAGGTATTATACTAAATGTTCTTCTTATATTTACTCTTCATTTTACTTCTTATGTTTTGTGGTTTTATATGCTGTCAGGTTTACTAATTGTTAAATAGTATTATATTTTTATTTTTACATATTTTTAATGATTATTATATGTGTTATGTATCTCGTTTATTTGAGTATTTAACACTGTTTTATGACATCTTAATGATTTTTATGAAAATTGTTATTAGAAGAAATTTCAATTTGAGCTGACATCACTTCCTTTTTTACTCTTTAAATGTCTAACTCAGACTACATTTGTTTTTGTTCTCTGAAGAAGCCACGTCAGTGTGCGTGGTGAAAATGCTTCTTCTTAATAATAAAATTGCGTTCAGAATTTCTTGTTAACTGGTCTTTGACAAGCTTTTTGCTGGAGCGATTTGTCAACCTGTTTGCTGGAGCAAGGAGTCCGTGAACTTTTCGTATGTCATTGGTTTTTTTTACTTGTGCGTTTTGTTTAGTTTGTTTACATGGCCACGGATGGACCTGATAGCCCCAGCACTCCTCACCTATTCTCCATTTCGAATTCCAACGATGGGAACCAGGATTACTTTTCCAAAGTTTCCACTACACTGGTCGCCTTGTCTGACAAACTTGACCAGTTGAATGCTAGATTAGATGTATTCGAAAGGAATGGTGTCAACCGTAATGCTTTAACCGCTGATGTGAGCGGTTTGGTTTCTTCTAACAATGCTTCTTTGGACTTTCCTGACAGCCAGATACCTGCAGCTCAACCTCCTGCACTAATTAACCAAACCGGTAGGAATACTAACTCCGCAGTAAGTGCACTACATAACCAGCTGTCTTCAGTCAACGTTGGAGCAAGTACATCTGGTATAAATGGGCGCTCCTTTAGCGATGCAGTTCTTCACTCGAACAGAAGCTCTATTCCTTCCTGTCCGGCTCAGCGTATTACTTCTGCTGGCAATGTTTCTATCAATGATGTTTCAGGCAGTAGTGTAAGTAGAACATTTAACTTTACCGAATGGATGAAAAACACGGATGCGTTTTTGTTTTCTCAACAGTGCTCTGATAACATCACATCTGAACCTAATGGTGTTACTAACGCCTCTTTAGTTGACAAACTTAAACTATTTGATAGTAAGGTTCTGAAATTAAAGAAACTACAACTAGAGACCACTTATTTTAAACAATGCATCCAAGAAGGTTTGATTCCGAAAGGTTTACGGAATTCATTTTCTCCATCTGGTCTTTTGAATAACTTGTTTTTTTATACAGAATTGAAAGAGCTTTTCCAAACACAGGGTGTTCAACTATTAGAACTTATCATTAAACACTATGACATCCAGGTTTGTCAGCTTTTAATTGAAATTGACGCTTTGGACAAAGAACTAAAAGCTGACTTGAATTTTTCTATGTTTAAATATGACTATGATCGTACCCTGACTAGTATTGATGCATTATTGATCAAGATGAAATTGAATAAAAGCAAAAAACTAGTTAGGGATAGGCAAGCTTATCAGAATGGTAGCGCTTATCCTAGACTTCAACTTTTAGATATTAAGAAGTCAATTATTGATGATAATGTACGACAACTTGACACTACCAGTAACTTGCCTAGTGATAATGATTTTTTGGAAGATGAGTCCCATGACAATGCTGAAACTGGCCCTAGACGCAGTAATAGAATCAAAGGGCTTAACACCAATAACAATTCAGCTAAGAATAATTTTAAACAGAGGGATCATGCTAACAACAATTTTATAGACCAGCGCAATCACCGTCAACGGTCCAACAAGAGACGGAACTGGAACTGATTAACTTAAGCCTTACTGAAATAATTAATGATGATGCTTTAAACTTATTTGTAGGTTCTTCTTTTCAAGAACTTCCAAAAATTACTTACAATCAAAAAGTTGACTTTAAGATATATAATTTCACAGATCTTATACTTTCAGACGAATTAGTTGAGCTATTGGCTTATGGATACACCTTTGTCCCGAGTAGATTTGCGGACATTTCTAAAGAAATTATAGATTTAAAATGTTTTGTAAGAAAGCTTAACTTGAGATTGTTTTTTAACAATGAAATGATTCCACCTACTTCTACATCTACCTTGAAGCTACCTAGTGTTTTTAACCCACCTCTCCACCCTTCCTTATTGTTATTTGAGCATGTCTGCGAGGTTGATATTAGGCACATGTTTAATGACAGACAGGAGAAGGGGAAGATCTTTGACTTTAACACTTCTAAAGAACAGGTCCAACTACTAGATAACCTCTGTAGTTCTTCAGTTAGATTAATTAAACCTGACAAGAGTGGAGGTCTGGTGATTCTTGATAACCAGACTTATAAGGAGAAGATGCTTTCTGTTTTAAGGTCACCAGCATATCTTGAAGCATCCATTAATGAAATACAAGGTGCACATAACAGGATGAGAGGGTATTTTCGAGATTTATTTCTCGAAAATAAGATTGATTCTGATACTTATAATTATATAGACATCACATTACCAAAGATTCCTGTTATGTTCGGTATACCTAAGGTTCATAAGGACTTAAATAATCCACCCATGAGAGCCTTAATTGACGGTAGGTCTTCCATGACATACCCCAGTGCCAAATTGGTTGACAAGCTTTTGTCAAAATATGTGAAATGTCTCCCAGGAGTATGCAAGGACTCTTGGTCTTTCCTGGAAAGGATTAATAGTCTACCGTTTAGCAGTGATGATAATTTCCTCACTGTGGACGTAGTAGACTTGTATACTTCAATTCCTCACCAGGAGGCACTTGAGTGGATTGCTCTCTTGCTTGCGAAAGTGGGAGCTCCAAAAACAGAAATAGATCTTGTCATTGAAATCTTGGACATTGTGTTGTCTTCAAACTTTTTTACTTTTGACAAGAAGTATTTTCTTCAGAAACAAGGAGTAGCCATGGGCTCCCCTTGTGGTGCCTCCGTGGCTAACTTCTTTATGGGGTACTGGGAAAAACATTTTCTTTTTTCTTCACCAACACTCATGAGACCTGTCCAATTCTATACAAGATACCTCGATGACATCTTTTTGTTGTTTAGAGGTGATAGTATTGAAGCTAACGAATTTGTAAACACTATTAATAGTACTACGGAATTTCTAAAGTTCACCTATACGTTTTCCACATCAGATATTGACTACTTAGATGTGAAACTGTCGAAAGATAATCAAATTCACGGTTTTGTTTCAAACATTTATAGAAAACCAACGTACTGCAACTCTTTCCTTCATTTCTCCAGCCACCATCCCTTTAAACAAAAGAGAGCTATAGTTAAGGGACAGTTGGTTAGAGCGGCAAAGATGTGCAGTACCTTGGAAGACTTTGATAAAGAGTGTGACTTTTTGTCCAATATGTTTCTCAATAGAGGTTACCCGATTCAACTTGTTGACGAGTTGGTTATGGAAGTAAATATAAAGAGAATGAATGGCTTTTTTAAGGCCATTCTTTATAAGAGTAGCCTCATTGTTGAAACTAAGTCCACTCTGGAAATTTCACCTTACTCTAGTAATACTGTTAATAATGTAGACGTTGATTCTAATCTAACAACGCTTTTTGATCCCTCTTTAAGTTATATTACTACATATAGCCTTGATACGAGGGCCATTACTACAATTATACGGAAAAACTGGGACTTCATTTTGAGTAATTCTACTCTTACTGAGAAATTTGGTTTATTTCCTAGATTTGTATTCAAAAGAAACAGTAATTTAAAAGAACTTTTGCAGGGGGATTTTTCTAACAAACTTTTTAACAGGAGGTTGGGTATGTACCCATGTGGCTTTTGTAATAGGTGTCATAAAGTCAGATCAGGCCAGACATTTAATATACGTGATAAAAAATTCACTATTAGATTTCCACTGAATTGTGAGAGTAAATCTATTATTTATGTTGCTCTGTGCGACTGTTGTCCTTCTTTCTATATTGGAAAGACTGATCGCAGATTACGGGATCGTATGTACGAACACTTGTATGCGATCAAAAATAGGAATGACAGCAACGCCTTAGCCAAACATATTATTAACCAACCTGGCCATAGTTTTTCATTCATGGCTATTGACCAAATACAAGCTACCTTTAGGGGCGGTCCCACTCCATTGTTACTTGAAACTTGTGAACTTGAATGGCAGCATAGAACAGATGCCTTTCGATTCCCTGGTTTGAATGAGAACTGTAATATAACAGCAGTACTGAAAATGAGGAGTTATTTACGATAAATTGTTTAGGGAAATTGACTTTATATCACTGTGTTATTTATAGGTATTATACTAAATGTTCTTCTTATATTTACTCTTCATTTTACTTCTTATGTTTTGTGGTTTTATATGCTGTCAGGTTTACTAATTGTTAAATAGTATTATATTTTTATTTTTACATATTTTTAATGATTATTATATGTGTTATGTATCTCGTTTATTTGAGTATTTAACACTGTTTTATGATATCTTAATGATTTTTATGAAAATTATTAGAAGAAATTTCAATTTGAGCTGACATCACTTCCTTTTTTACTCTTTAAATGTCTGACTCAGACTACATTTGTTGTTTGTTCTCTGAAGAAGCCACGTCAGTGTACGTGGCGAAAACGCTTCTTCTTAATAATAAAATTGTGTTCAGAATTTCTTGTTAACTGGTCTTTGACAAGCTTTTTGCTGGAGCGATTTGTCAACCTGTTTGCTGGAGCAAGGAGTCCGTGAACTTTTCGTATTTCATTGGTTTTTTTTACTTGTGCGTTTTGTTAAGTTTACATTTTGCCACCACACCATGTACAGTGAAATTAATTAAACAACCCACTGATTACTCTGAAAATGTCTGTTGCCAACACCCATCCCTGTGTGGTATGAGGCTGTAAATTCCAAATTCTATACACGTAACTCACAGCTGTTGCTGCCGAAGAAATGTAGAGCTATGGTCATTTCCTAAATCCATCCTGTACATCCATAGCTGCTTCTCATAATGTTTTATACTCTTCTTGCCCCATTTCACCACTTTCTTATCACCCTTTTTTCTTTTCTTTAAAATAAATTAGTGTGGGTGTAAGTGGGAGTAAGTGGTGCTAAGTGAAGCTAAGGGGGTTTATTTAACCATCTCTTAGCAATACTTAGCACTGCGCAAAACCATGCAAACCTATTTACAACTGCTTAAAACTGTATTAATCACTCTGTCACCATCAGCCCTTGATCTGCCCAGCAACAAAATAAGCACCCCTGCAAAGTTCTAAAGCCGAGATGATGTGCACTACAAGCACAGCAACATACCACTACCCCATCTGAGTTGTGAGACTCTGTAATGCTTTTACAAACATATCATTCATTCCCGTCATCATTCAACATAAAGGGAAATTATATATTCGTAATTGTTATATACATATATATGTATGTATAGATACCAATATCTCTCAGTCTCTCTCTCTCTTTATATATATATATATATATATATATATATATATATATATATATATATACATAAGTATATATATATCTAAAACCAGAAAAATAGGTGTGGCCCTCTTGGGTTTTCGATCCCGAGTGATGCCTGCCCGGAGGGAAGGAATAACCAATTTTACAAAGCTATATATGTATATAACAATACTACGAATATATAATTCCCCTTTATGTTGAATGATGACGAGAATGAATGATATGTTTGTAAAATATATATATATATATATATATATATATATATATATATATATATATATATATATATATATATATATATATATCTATATGTATATATATGACTTGAGAGATATTGGTATCTATATATATATATATGTATATAACAATACTATGAATATATAATTCCCCTTTATGTTGAATGATGACGAGAATAAATTATATGTTTGTAAAATATATATATATATATATATATATATATATATATATATGTATGTATATATCTATATATATATATATATATATATATATATATATATATATATATATATATATATATATATATGTGTGTGTGTATGTATATACAATGGCCGATAGATTCCAGGTCTGAAATACAAATGAATATCATTTTTTACTGATGTCAATGCTCACATCATCCCAGTGATTTCTCAGAAACCCACAACTGTTGTGGCCAACAGACAAAACATATGAGCCACACATCAGGACAGTGTCTAGACATCTCAACAGTGGAGAGGTATGACCGCAGTCATGTATCAGAATGGAAAAACCCATGACAGCCACCAACCATGTCACCCAGTACCTTCTGAACAACAGTAAGACCAATACAACACTAACCCAAATCATTTCTGGGCAATTACCCATGCATGTCCAAATATATCATGCACTACAGAGATGGAATTGGATGGAAAAGCAGATAGTGGTGGATAGATGTCCACCCACAACCATTTTCAGCAGAGTCACAGCAACATACCAGTACCCAATTGAACTCTAGAGTAGAATGACTGTTTGAATGAACATATCCTGATTCCCAATCACACAATACACTGACAAATACTGGCCCAACTCACAGTGTACTGGGAATCCTTAAAGGACTTTTCTCAGTCTGCTCCTACAAACATGCACACCTGATTGACCACCAGCAGCCATAGCAGCATGCAGAGTAAAATAGAAAAAGGATCTGTGGCACTCACATCTGCTACTCTCCTTACCCAGCCAAACATCTACACACAACACTGCTACACAATCTTGGCAGGTGCTTCACAATGGCCAGACATACATAAATCTCATATGTACAGATTTCCACAGAATGTCCAGGGGTGAGACCATATTCATGGCCACTGTCACATTCCACTCCCAGGAGTCTGCTAAGTCAATGGGATGATACCCTGAGTGCAGTCAATAAATAATGATATCATATACCTCTGATCCTCTTACTGCAAGACATCTGTACAAAGCATGACCTATTTGGGGGACAGAGGGCTGGAAAGAGGGACATAGCTCACATAATGGTGTTACAAACTGAAACAGTTGACAGTGCCACAGCCTTTGTTGTAACATAACATTTCTGAAGGATGTGATGTGTGAAACACCAATGGATGTCAACAGTTACTGACTACAATCCTCACATTATCCTACTGCTTCCACAAAAACAGACATTTGAGGAACAGACCAAACATAACAGGTGAACCCCCAGGCAGTCTATGGACATCAGGACAGTTGAGAGGTATGTCAGAGACATATCAATCTCAGATGTCAAGTCACACAGAAAATGCATGTCCAGATCAACCCTCTATGTATATAACAGCACTACTGGCTTACAATCTCTACCCAATTCTGAAGCTGTGTTCCCCATGTTGCTGGGCTGTCTCCACATGTCCTCTCCTGAGAGGTATTCCCACCTACTGTCTGTGAAGCTGTAACCCCCATACCTCCATATTGTCCTCCACACAGGCAAGGGAAAAGGGCAAGGCCCACGTGAAGGCTGTCATTATAGCACTGTGTTGCTATGGCATTGGCAAATGGAAAGACAACACAGCTGCTCTGGATGCAAATAGCAAGTGGGAGACACTGATTGGTGCACAAGCCATCACCTGCTCATGAGCAGAACATACAAAAGGCAAGCTACTGCCTATGCAACACAGGTTTCAACTGATCTATACAAAGACAAACTGTGACTACACAAATCTAACCAATTGTATTGTTGTGAGGTAACTTCTGAGCACTATAATAGGTATGTCAGTCATGTAAGCATGTAATGGAATGCAGAAGGGGGATACAATGATGTTAAATGGGACATTAAACACTTGGCCACAAAAGACCTGCTGGACTCACATGCTGCTGTTCAGCACCTATGGCCATTTCTGCTTGTCCTGTCTGCATTGACATGGAGCACATCTCTGGCCCCTGATTCACCCCAGCAAAGGATAGCTCTTGTATGGCTATTAATGGAGTCTCTGTTGTCCAATACTGAGTGTGTCACTGGTAGGCCAGCTACCTGGGATGTTGTAATTAGTCATATGTCACCTGTGAATGGTACTCTGATAAATATGCTTGTCTTACAAATGTAATAGATGTACATAGGCTATGTGTATACTACATGACAGGTGCAGATGTGTGTGTTGAACTGTATGTGATATATGGAGCCCATACCTGCCAACCGTCCAGAGTGTTGCAGACTGACCACGTCTGCCTCATTTTTGTAGTCAGTGCCTCAGACAGTTGTGTATTGAGTATATACGAGTGTGTGGCCATGCCATTGGGTATAGGAATAACAACAGCACAGCTGTTCTGCATGCAATTAGCAAGTAGGGGACACCAATTAGTGCACAGGCCATCAGCTGCTCATGAGCATGTCCTACAAAAGGCAAGTTGCTGCCTATGCCAAACCGATACATACCTTACATCTGAGAGAGAGCGAGAGAGAGAGAGAGAGAGAGAGACTGTGAATAAAATAAAAAGTCTCAGAAACTATACTTGGAAAAAAAGGTATGTAAAAAAAGCAAGCATGTAATGGAATGTAGTAGGGGGTCTGTAATAATGGGATATAGGAAATTTAACAAATATGTCTCAGCAAGACTAGCTGTACTGCTATATTGCTTATCAGCACCTATGGCTATAGCGTCTGGGTCTGTCTGCAGTGACATTGATCACAGCTCATGCCCCTGAGTGACCCCAGGAAAGCATGGCTCACATATGACTACTAATGGAGTGTCTGTTGGACAATACTGACTGTGACACTGCTAGACCAGCTACTGAGATGTCGTAGATATCCATATGTTACTTCTGAATACAGCTACGATAAACATGTTTGTCTCACAAATCTTTGAGACCTATACAGGGTATGTGCATAGTAAACTACTGTCGCAGACGTATGTGTTGAATTTCATGTCATATACTGAAGTCATACCATTCAGCTGTCCAATGTTATGCATACTGACCATATGTGTGCTTCACATTTGTAGTCATTTACTCATAGGAGTTGTATGTCCTGAAAATCATTGGCAAATCTGTGAAGACTGACATTAGAACACAATAGCATACATATGAGTGTCAGACATCCTCCAGGGTATTTCTGTGAATGCAAAGCCTACTGTGCTATCAAGTGATTTAAGTGTGTTACAGCAATATTAACAAAGTGTCAATAACTTTGGCCCATTGCCCCATTTATGTGTGCCATCCTCCAGATGTCCTGCTCTAACAGGTTGAGAGGTATAACTGAGTAGGAAGAGTGTAAATACAGTGTGCCATACTGACATAGAACAGAAATGTATATTGGGTATTACCTGTGCCCATGTATGTATGACTAGGTGTAGCTGGAAGTTTCAAAACAACAGACATGAGATGCAAAACATAAGGTAAATAAGCTATACGTGTTGTACACATGTGTAATCTTAGTTTCAATGCATCCAACAGACATAGATTTCCACAGCTACTGGTTGTTGCATTTCCCTGACACAGACATGGGTACTAAAATAAGCATGATTATCCAGTTGAAATTGGGGAGATGTCCAACTGTGTCAAGACCTTCTGTCCATGCCTACTACAAACAGTTATATAAGCATCTAGCTGTATGGACTCAGGAATACCTGACTTGTAAAACCTACCTTCACCAAGGTAGAGTAATCCCCTCTGGTAGACAGCAGCAATACACAAACCACATAATCAGTTGCTATATTGGCTGTATAAGGACAATTAGGAGCAGACACCAACTTGGAAGCAGGTCAAACTTTGTCTGAACAAGCATATAAGATCACAGGTGTGTCACTGTAATGCTAACTATGAGTACAAATTGGACATATCCACGAAGGCCCATCCACAGGGCTGTCTTCACATATGTCTTCCATCTCAGAGGCAACAACCCAACCCACCCTGTACTGGTAGTCAATCAAACCACATACACACACACAGCATAGCTGTAACCATCCCGCTGCAGACAGGTTAAGGGAAAACATAGCCCCCCGTACCCCCATCAGTATAGGTGGATATGCACAGCACCTGCACCCTTTGCCTCATCATCAGGAAGCAGGTACATAATGACTACTCAAAGGCAACAAAATAAGTCTCCATGGGACCTGATAACATCCCAGTCTGCATCCCACATGAACTCAGACATATGCTCCCAGTTCCATTACACACTGTGCTCAAGCAAAGCTTTAGTACCATTGACATCCCATCTGCAAGGAAGATGTCCACTGTCATCCCTCTACACAAAGGTGAAAGATGAATGGTGGATTATGCAATTTACTCGCTCTCATTGGGGGGAACATGACACATCAGGACCAGGAGTGTAATGCAAGCTCATACTGTGCTGATAGATGACAAGGGTATGATGTGGTCATACGTGGTTCCTAATGATAAACAATGTTGATGTTTAGGTTCTGTAAAGAATTTGACCAATGTATGAGGTCCTGTAATGTGTTTCCCTGTTTATGTCTTCCAGGTGACATGCCATGTGTCCTTCAGCCCCAGTACTCTGCAGCTGAAAATGAGGCTATCATTAACCTTATCATCCAGCACCATGGAGTGATGTTTAGCCATAGCCAACAGGATCTGTGGGAGTGGACTGCCCTGTGGGACAAGCTTGTCCACAGGGTGAAAATCATTGTCCACTATGGCTGCACATACAATCAGGTCAGGCATTGTGTGACTGACCTGATACTTTGTGCCTGTCAAAGGGCTGCTGCCATGGTCAGGAACTGTGGCACTACAGGTGAGGGTCCTGCCACACAGGTCCCACTTACAGCAACAGAGAAGCTCCTTGCCAACCATGGAGTAGCCCTCATACACCAGCCAACAAAGAAACACAAGTTGTGGAGGTGGGTGGCACCCAGGCAACAGGTGTGGAGCATCCAGGTAAAGCCACAGTGCACATCAATTGAATCATGTAGCAGTCATACTGACTTCTGAAGAGTATCTAGATGCATATGTGAGGTTAAACTGCATTTGTGGGTTAGGTTTAGTAATGCACACAAGTGCACATCTATGGTGAAGGACAGCAAATTGTGTCCTATCAGAGCGTGTACTGTACATGTGCAGAAAAGTAGCTTTCATCTTGTGCCAACGCCAAATGTGAGTCTGCTGACAATATCTCTCCCACACAGCTACATAGGTACCTCTGGTCTGGATGTGGGACAGCAGCTTGAAGCCAGTGAGTATGGGATTGTCCTGTTGTGGCTCAGCAGTACGCCAGGCATGTTAAGGTCATGCATTTTACTATGCACACAACTGTGTTACTCTCTGCCATATTGTGATATCTGCATGTTCACTTGTGGTGGGGCTGACTGCAATTCATCACAGTGGTCATCACAGAGGCCTATTTGCAGGAGATGTAACATATCTGTAGCATACCTCTCAACCTGTCATTGCAAGAAATCTGAGCAAAGACTGACAAAATGGGGTGACAAATGTCCAAAGCTAGGGACATATTTTATAAATTAGTGTTATACAGTGCATATATATTGTGTACACACACCTGTTAAAATGTGAGCTATTTGTGAGATACAAAAATTAGAGCACAATAAAACATTTTCAAACTCTTCCAACCTTTCATGTGGCCTATAACCTGTACAATTCAATTGTAAAACAAACTAATCTGTTAGGGGGACAATTATGACAAATAAAAAATGTACAAGAAGCTAGATGCACAAGTGTGCTCAGGCTGAAGCTAATACTGTGTTGAAGCAACGTACAATATAATTACAGCATTACATCTTCTTGGGTACACACCTGCCATCATTTACAGAGACTCATTGATTAACAATAAATAACGGTCAGCTGTCCTACCAGGATTTTCCTGACACTTACTCAGTTGTCTGCTACAGCAATAGCCATGGTTCACATAGAGCTTAAAAAGTAGCAACGGGATCTCATTTTTGAAAGGTATCAGCCTGGGGAAGGGTACAAAAACATTTCCACAGCATTGCATATACCAGGGAACACAGTGCAGACAGTCATCAAAAGGTGATGAAAATATGGGGCAACAGTGACATTACAAAGAAGTGGGCATCCCTCCAAATGTGTTGAAGAGACAAGACCCAAGCTGGTTAGGGAGACTGCCAGGAGACCTACAACAACACTAAAGTAGTTGCAGGAATCTCTGGCAAGTACTGGTTGTGTACTCCATGTGACAAGAATCTCCCATATTCTCCACATGTCTAGCCTATAGGGTAGGGTTGGAAGATGGAAGCCTTTTTTTCACACAGAACAACATCTAGGTCTGGCGAAATTCTCAAGGACAATACATCAGGTCTCCCAAAAGCATGTGGGAAAATGTGTTATGGTTTAATGAGACCAAGGTTGCAGTTTTTGGCCACAATTCCAAAAGGTTTGTTTGGCACAATAACAACACTGTGCATCACCAAAAGAACACCATCCCCATGGTGAAGCATGGTGATGGCAGTTTCCTTCTTTGGGGTTGCAGTTCATAAGCTGGAAGTGGGCGTTTAGCCAAGGTGGCAGGGATTATGCACAGTTCCAAATAGCAGTCCCCTTCTGGCCCATAATCGTCATGTGTCTGCTAGAAAGCTGTAGATGAAGAAGAATTACACCTTTCCACAAGACAATGACCCCAACCAAACATCCACATAAAAAATGGCTTCACCAGAAGACAATCAATGTTTTGGAATTGCCCACCCACATTCCACACCTACATCCAACAGAAAATCTGTGGGGTGCCCTGAAGAGGGCTGTGCAGAAGAGATGCCTAACAATTTGAAAGAGTTGGAGGGCTTCAGCAAGGGATAGTGTACAAATATTGCTAAGTTGAGATGTGCAGTACTGATACACATCTTCCCAAGAGGACTAATTGTTGTTATTAAATTAAAAGGTGTTTTAACAAAGTATTAGTTTAAGGGTGTGCACATTCATGCAACCAGCTTATTATACCTATTTCACCTTCTATATGTTACCCCTAACCAATTTTTTGTTCTTCAATTGGATTGTACAGGTTATAAGTCACATTAAAGGTAGGAAATGTCATGACATGATTTCTGTGGTCTCATGTTATATATCAGAAAAAACTGGCATGGTAACAGGGGTGTGTACACTTATCATATCCACTGTAGGCTTAGAAGGTTGTTAGTGTAACCAGTTTTGATTTAACATACATGTACTGCAGGTTTTGAAGTGTGAAACTCAAATGTTGTCATTAATTAATGACACCAATCCTCAGATCATCCAAGTAATGTGTCAGACAAACTCAGGATTTATGAGGAACAGACCAAAAATATGAGCCACACATCTGGACATTCAGTGAAATGCTGTACAGTTGAGGGGTATGTTCTGTAGGAGTTGGCACTGTGCTATACAGGTGAACAGCAATAATGTGTACATGGCTGCAGTGTGTGCTAGACGAAGGCTCATCACCTACTAACACTACTCACTTATCCCAGAGGTGTATATTAGTAGTAACATTACGTAGAAAAAGCTGCACTGCATGATGTTGAGGGGCTGTCCAGAGTGTGTATGTTGTGGTCTGACTGTGTCGTGAATGTCAACAATGATGTCTGTGTAATAACTTTGTGCCACCTCACCTGAATGTATCTGGGGTGTCCGTGTGTGTATCTGTGTGTGTACGTATGTGTGTGTGTGTGTGTGTGTGTGTGTGTGTGTGTGTGTGTGTGTGTGTGTGTGTGTGTGTGCGTGTGTGTGTGTGTGTACCAGCAAACCTTATAGTGCAGGTATTAATTTACATATGTTTTCTTCCCCTCACTGGTAGACATGGCGGTCATGGTCAATCAAGAATCTGATGTCAGTGTCTCTGCAGACTCTGACATTGATGGTGGTCATAGTGGGGCACAGGTGGGGTTATCAGGACCTGAATCTGTGCCATCGGTTGGCATCCCACAGTCATCGACAATGTCCCCGCACACAGTCAAAATAACCACACATACTCCGTCCCCAGCACCCACAGATAATGGACAGTTGGCAGGTGATGGCATGGAACAGGCTAGTATGGTGACTATGGGAAGTGTGAGTGTAGCCACTAGCCGTAGCTAGAGTGCAGGTGAGGTCCCACACAGGCGGATGGACAGGGGTGCTCAAAGGAGGACTACTGCCTGTCAAGTTGCTGTCACAAGTGCCACAGCAAGTGTCAGCAGATGCATGTTTCTGGCTGTCATAGATGCACAAGCACGTTGTGAATGCAACACCAGAGAAATACTCATGGTCTTTGATGCAATTCTTCCTGGCTTATGTGGTGACATACATGACCTTGTTGAGGCCACACTTTAAAATACTGAGGTCATGAATAGATGGTGGGGTGAGATCTTGGCAATCCTCGACCATGGCATGTCTGTGCTAGAATATGTGGTGGGAGATGGTCTTCAGCCATGTGGATGTAGGTCAGAACCAACATCAGCTGAAGGTCTATGGGGACATGCATCTTTACACTCCCATAGTGGCAGTACCACCAGCACTACAGAAGGGGGGGTGCTGTCCACACCAGAATGGAACAGGCCATGGGCATGTGGTCCTGTCCGGTCCTGTCAGGGACATGGATCCAGCAGATAGCAGTCACCATTGGGAAGCAGTACTGAATCTGACACTGGGCCTGGTGGTGTCAGTGAAACACCTGGCAGGACCAGTTCCCATGTCAGTGGCTGGAGATGGTGAACTGTACACCCTGCCATGTACGGTCCACAGCTCTCTGACATACCTCTGTGTAGGACAGCCACATGGCATGAATGTGTGCATACAAACACACACACACACACACACACACACACACACACACACACACACACACACACACACACACACACACACCACCATCACAGCCAGGTCATCTCCAGACACACACACACACATCACCTCTGCACAGCCCATTCATAGAACACCCCTCCAAGCATACACACATGATGTCAACTGTATGGCCCAGCCTATACCTCTGGCAAATCCACACAACATCCTGTGCATATGATGATACCTGTGCCACATCCCTGTCATCCATACCACCTATGCAGGGACATGCTAATATGGTTCTGATGCACAGGGTGAATTAAGTGCAGTTTAGCTATGTAATGCCATGCAAGGTGCTGTCAGCTTGCAATTGTAATGGGTACACTTCAGAGTGTGTGTACCTTTTCAGCTGTGATGCATTATTAGTGTTAGTAATACTGACTGAATTTAGTCTCACATGCTGTATTCTGTTTGTGTTCTAAGTTTTTGTGCATCAGCAGTAGGTGGCACTGCAGAAATTGGCAATGAGAGGTATGGCAGAGTGATAACACAGTAATCATGTCACAGCTGAGGTATAGCTGCATATCTACACATTTACCAGGTCTGTGTAACAGTTATTGTATGTGCCACAGAGCTTATAGGGCTGAGGTGTGTATACAGGTACATCCATGGTGGTTGATGTCAGCAGGCCTTGTGAAATGGACAATGATAAGTGTAGTTGGTGAAACACGTCCCAGATTGGTAAAATTCACACCTCCAGAAGATATTGTATTGACCAAACACACAGAGAATACTGTTCTCACACACACATGCACAGGATCACAGTTGCCAGTGTTGTGTATGGAACCCCAACACATCTAGTTAGTGGTACTATAGTGTTATGTGATTATCGCAGGTGACATGGAACTAATAGTGTGATGAATGTCCAAGGTACCTGTAAAGTGAATAACATCACATGCCCTTGTGATGTATGGCAATGGGGTGTGTACTGGGTGTAGAAGACTCATTAGACTGTCACCTATGAGTCTACACACTCACAAACACTGCTATACACACAAATGCACACACAATTGCCAGTACTGACATTATCAGCCCTGCCTATCATGGTATTCATTCCATACTGTTACAAAACTGTTGTACATGGCAAGGGGCTTATAGGGCTGAAGAGTATGCACAAATACCTTTATGGTGGATGTGAACAGCGGCCTTTGTAAAGTGGACCTTGGGACGTGTACTGGGAGTACCATGGCCTAAAATTGTAAACCACAACTGCCCAATCATTATAGTTTTTACTAAAGCACACACATGCATATACATTCGCCAGTAGTGAGATTAGAACCCCTTCATAGTTACTG
This sequence comes from Protopterus annectens, assembly GCF_019279795.1. Classification (NCBI taxonomy): domain Eukaryota; kingdom Metazoa; phylum Chordata; order Ceratodontiformes; family Protopteridae; genus Protopterus; species Protopterus annectens. Next base: position 197,439,340 of record NC_056737.1, read on the forward strand.
CTAATATAGCGTTATGCATTTATCACATGTGCCACAAAGCTTACAGGGTGAAGAGAATTCCAAGGTAATTCCAAGATGAACACCATCACCAGGCCTTGTAATGTATGGCAATGTGTAATTTACTGGGTGAGAATGGACCCCAAATACTCAAACCTACAGTTATCCACATTTACACACAAAAATACACTCATACACACTTTTGCCAGGACTGAGAGACTGAGATTAGTAGCCCTGCCTATCTTGTTAGTCAGTCCATGCTGTTACATAGTTCCTGCATGCAACACAGGGCTTATTGGGCTGAAGAGTGTCAATAGATACCTCTATGGTAATGAAGACAGCAGGACTTGTAAAGTGTACCTTGGGATGTGTACTGGGAGTACAATGGCCTAAAAATGTAAAACTCATACCCACAATGGATATAGTTCTCACTCAGACACATACACAGGATATGGTTCTCGCACATGCATTTGCCAGGACTGAGATTAGACCCATACCTATCTAGTTATTTCTAATACAGTGTTATGCATTGATTGCATGTGCCATGGAGCTTATAGTGTGAAGTGTCCCACAGTTCTTCTAAGGTGAACAACATCGCCAGCCCTTGTAAAGTATGGCATGTGCCAGGATACTGGGAGAGTGAAGCAGCAAAATGCTGAATACTACAAATATACACACTTACAAACACACATTTGCCAGGACTCAGATTAGAGTCCCTACCTATGATTTTTATGAAAATTATTAGAAGAAATTTCAATTTGAGCTGACATCACTTCCTTTTTTACTCTTTAAATGTCTGACTCAGACTACATTTGTTGTTTGTTCTCTGAAGAAGCCATGTGAGTGTGCGTGGCGAAAACGCTTCTTCTTAATAATAAAATTGTGTTCAGAATTTCTTGTTAACTGGTCTTTGACAAGCTTTTTGCTGGAGCGATTTGTCAACCTGTTTGCTGGAGCAAGGAGTCCGTGAACTTTTCGTATTTCATTGGTTTTTTTTACTTGTGCGTTTTGTTAAGTTTACATTTTGCCACCACACCATGTACAGTGAAATTAATTAAACAACCCACTGATTACTCTGAAAATGTCTGTTGCCAACACCCATCCCAGTGTGGTATGAGACTGTAAATTCCAAATTCTATACACGTAACTCACAGCTGTTGCTGCCGAAGAAATGTAGAGCTATGGTCATTTCCTACATCCATCCTGTACATCCATAGCTGCTTCTCATAATGTTTTATACTCTTCTTGCTCCATTTCACCACTTTCTTATCACCCTTTTTTCTTTTCTTTAAAATAAATTAGTGTGGGTGTAAGTGGGAGTAAGTGGTGCTAAGTGAAGCTAAGGGGGTTTATTTAACCATCTCTTAGCAATACTTAGCACTGCGCAAAACCATGAAAACCTATTTACAACTGCTTAAAACTGTATTAATCACTCTGTCACCATCAGCCCTTGATCTGCCCAGCAACAAAATAAGCACCCCTGCAAAGTTCTAAAGCCGAGATGATGTGCACTACAAGCACAGCAACATACCACTAGCCCATCTGAGTTGTGAGACTCTGTAATGCTTTTACAAACATATCATTCATTCCCGTCATCATTCAACATAAAGGGAAATTATATATTCGTAATTGTTATATACATATATATGTATGTATAGATACCAATATCTCTCAGTCTCTCTTGTTTTATATATATATATCTATATATATATATAGATATATATATATATATATATATATATATATATATATATATATATACATATGTATATATATATCTAAAACCAGAAAATAGGTGTGGCCCTCTTGGGTTTTCGATCCCGGGTGATGCCTGCCCGGAGGGCCGGAATAACCAATTTTACAAAGCTATATATGTATATAACAATACTACTAATATATAATTCCTATGTTGAATGATGACGAGAATGAATGATATGTTTGTAAATATATATATATATATATATATATATATATATATATATATATATATATATATATATATGTATATATATGACTTGAGAGATATTGGTATCTATATATATATATGTATATAACAATACTATGAATATATAATTCCCCTTTATGTTGAATGATGACGAGAATGAATGATATGTTTGTAAAATATATATATATATATATATATATATATATATATATATATGTATATATCTATATATATATATATATATGTATATATCTATATATATATATATATATATATGTATATATATATATATATATATATATATATATATATATATATATATATATATATGTGTGTATGTATATACAATGGCAGATAGATTCCAGGTCTGAAATACAAATGAATATCATTTTTACTGATGTCAATGCTCACATCATCCCAGTGATTTCTCAGAAACCCACAACTGTTGTGGCCAACAGACAAAACATATGAGCCACACATCAGGACAGTGTCTAGACATCTCAACAGTGGAGAGGTATGACCGCAGTCATGTATCAGAATGGAAAAACCCATGACAGCCACCAACCATGTCACCCAGTACCTTCTGAACAACAGTAAGACCAATACAACACTAACCCAAATCATTTCTGGGCAATTACCCATGCATGTCCAAATATATCATGCACTACAGAGATGGAACTGGATGGAAAAGCAGATAGTGGTGGATAGATGTCCACCCACAACCATTTTCAGCAGAGTCACAGCAACATACCAGTACCCAATTGAACTCTAGAGTAGAATGACTGTTTGAATGAACATATCCTGATTCCCAATCACACAATACACTGACAAATACTGGCCCAACTCACAGTGTACTGGGAATCCTTAAAGGACTTTTCTCAGTCTGCTCCTACAAACATGCACACCTGATAGACCACCAGCAGCCATAGCAGCATGCAGAGTAAAATAGAAAAAGGATCTGTGGCACTCACATCTGCTACTCTCCTTACCCAGCCAAACATCTACACACAACACTGCTACACAATCTTGGCAGGTGCTTCACAATGGCCAGACATACATAAATCTCATATGTACAGATTTCCACAGAATGTCCAGGGGTGAGACCATATTCATGGCCACTGTCACATTCCACTCCCAGGAGTCTGCTAAGTCAATGGGATGATACCCTGAGTGCAGTCAATAAATAATGATATCATATACCTCTGATCCTCTTACTGCAAGACATCTGTACAAAGCATGACCTATTTGGGGGACAGAGGGCTGGAAAGAGGGACATAGATCACATAATGGTGTTACAAACTGAAACAGTTGACAATGCCACAGCCTTTGTTGTAACATAACATTTCTGAAGGATGTGATGTGTGAAACACCAATGGATGTCAACAGTTACTGACTACAATCCTCACATTATCCTACTGCTTCCACAAAAACAGACATTTGAGGAACAGACCAAACATAACAGGTGAACCCCCGGGCAGTCTGTGGACATCAGGACAGTTGAGAGGTATGTCAGAGATATATCACTCTCAGATGTCAAGTCACACAGAAAATGCTTGTCCAGATCAACCCTCTATGTATATAACAGCACTACTGGCTTACAAACTCTACCCAATTCTGAAGCTGTGTTCCCCATGTTGCTGGGCTGTCTCCACATGTCCTCTCCTGAGAGGTATTCCAACCTACTGTCTGTGAAGCTGTAACCCCCATACCTCCATATTGTCCTCCACACAGGCAAGGGAAAAGGGCAAGGCCCACGTGAAGGCTGTCATTATAGCACTGTGTTTCTATGGCATTGGCAAATGGAAAGACAACACAGCTGCTCTGGATGCAAATAGCAAGTGGGAGACACTGATTGGTGCACAAGCCATCACCTGCTCATGAGCAGAACATACAAAAGGCAAGCTACTGCCTATGCAACACAGGTTTCAACTGATCTATACAAAGACAAACTGTGACTACACAAATCTAACCAATTGTATTGTTGTGAGGTAACTTCTGAGCACTATAATAGGTATGTCAGTCATGTAAGCATGTAATGGAATGCAGAAGGGGGATACAATGATGTTAAATGGGACATTAAACACTTGGCCACAAAAAGACCTGATGGACTCACATGCTGCTGTTCAGCACCTATGGCCATTTCTGCTTGTCCTGTCTGCATTGACATGGAGCACATCTCTGGCCCCTGATTCACCCCAGCAAAGGATAGCTCATGTATGGCTATTAATGGAGTCTCTGTTGTCCAATACTGAGTGTGTCACTGGTAGGCCAGCTACCTGGGATGTTGTAATTAGTCATATGTCACCTGTGAATGGTACTCTGATAAATATGCTTGTCTTACAAATGTAATAGATGTACATAGGCTATGTGTATACTACATGACAGGTGCAGATGTGTGTGTTGAACTGTATGTGATATATGGAGCCCATACCTGCCAACCGTCCAGAGTGTTGCAGACTGACCACGTCTGCCTCATTTTTGTAGTCAGTGCCTCAGACAGTTGTGTATTGAGTATATACGAGTGTGTGGCCATGCCATTGGGTATAGGAATAACAACAGCACAGCTGTTCTGCATGCAATTAGCAAGTAGGGGACACCAATTAGTGCACAGGCCATCAGCTGCTCATGAGCATGTCCTACAAAAGGCAAGTTGCTGCCTATGCCAAACCGATACATACCTTACATCTGAGAGAGAGCGAGAGAGAGAGAGAGAGAGAGAGAGAGAGACACAGACTGTGAATAAAATAAAAAGTCTCAGAAACTATACTTGGAAAAAAAGGTATGTAAAAAAAGCAAGCATGTAATGGAATGTAGTAGGGGGTCTGTAATAATGGGATATAGGAAATTTAACAAATATGTCTCAGCAAGACTAGCTGTACTGCTATATTGCTTATCAGCACCTATGGCTATAGCGTCTGGGTCTGTCTGCAGTGACATTGATCACAGCTCATGCCCCTGAGTGACCCCAGGAAAGCATGGCTCACATATGACTACTAATGGAGTGTCTGTTGGACAATACTGACTGTGACACTGCTAGACCAGCTACTGAGATGTCGTAGATATCCATATGTTACTTCTGAATACAGCTACGATAAACATGTTTGTCTCACAAATCTTTGAGACCTATACAGGGTATGTGCATAGTAAACTACTGTCGCAGACGTATGTGTTGAATTTCATGTCATATACTGAAGTCATACCATTCAGCTGTCCAATGTTATGCATACTGACCATATGTGTGCTTCACATTTGTAGTCATTTACTCATAGGAGTTGTATGTCCTGAAAATCATTGGCAAATCTGTGAAGACTGACATTAGAACACAATAGCATACATATGAGTGTCAGACATCCTCCAGGGTATTTCTGTGAATGCAAAGCCTACTGTGCTATCAAGTGATTTAAGTGTGTTACAGCAATATTAACAAAGTGTCAATAACTTTGGCCCATTGCCCCCCCATTTATGTGTGCCATCCTCCAGATGTCCTGCTCTAACAGGTTGAGAGGTATAACTGAGTAGGAAGAGTGTAAATACAGTGTGCCATACTGACATAGAACAGAAATGTATATTGGGTATTACCTGTGCCCATGTATGTATGACTAGGTGTAGCTGGAAGTTTCAAAACAACAGACATGAGATGCAAAACATAAGGTAAATAAGCTATACGTGTTGTACACATGTGTAATCTTAGTTTCAATGCATCCAACAGACATAGATTTCCACAGCTACTGGTTGTTGCATTTCCCTGACACAGACATGGGTACTAAAATAAGCATGATTATCCAGTTGAAATTGGGGAGATGTCCAACTGTGTCAAGACCTTCTGTCCATGCCTACTACAAACAGTTATATAAGCATCTAGCTGTATGGACTCAGGAATACCTGACTTGTAAAACCTACCTTCACCAAGGTAGAGTAATCCCCTCTGGTAGACAGCAGCAATACACAAACCACATAATCAGTTGCTATATTGGCTGTATAAGGACAATTAGGAGCAGACACCAACTTGGAAGCAGGTCAAACTTTGTCTGAACAAGCATATAAGATCACAGGTGTGTCACTGTAATGCTAACTATGAGTACAAATTGGACATATCCACGAAGGCCCATCCACAGGGCTGTCTTCACATATGTCTTCCATCTCAGAGGCAACAACCCAACCCACCCTGTACTGGTAGTCAATCAAACCACATACACACACACAGCATAGCTGTAACCATCCCGCTGCAGACAGGTTAAGGGAAAACATAGCCCCTGCACCCCATCAGTATAGGTGGATATGCACAGCACCTGCACCCTTTGCCTCATCATCAGGAAGCAGGTACATAATGACTACTCAAAGGCAACAAAATAAGTCTCCATGGGACCTGATAACATCCCAGTCTGCATCCCACATGAACTCAGACATATGCTCCCAGTTCCATTACACACTGTACTCAAGCAAAGCTTTAGTACCATTGACATCCCATCTGCAAGGAAGATGGCCACTGTCATCCCTCTACACAAAGGTGAAAGATGAATGGTGGATTATGCAATTTACTCGCTCTCATTGGGGGGAACATGGCACATCAGGACCAGGAGTGTAATGCAAGCTCATACTGTGCTGATAGATGACAAGGGTATGATGTGGTCATACGTGGTTCCTAATGATAAACAATGTTGATGTTTAGGTTCTGTAAAGAATTTGACCAATGTATGAGGTCCTGTAATGTGTTTCCCTGTTTATGTCTTCCAGGTGACATGCCATGTGTCCTTCAGCCCCAGTACTCTGCAGCTGAAAATGAGGCTATCATTAACCTTATCATCCAGCACCATGGAGTGATGTTTAGCCATAGCCAACAGGATCTGTGGGAGTGGACTGCCCTGTGGGACAAGCTTGTCCACAGGGTGAAAATCATTGTCCACTATGGCTGCACATACAATCAGGTCAGGCATTGTGTGACTGACCTGATACTTTGTGCCTGTCAAAGGGCTGCTGCCATGGTCAGGAACTGTAGCACTACAGGTGAGGGTCCTGCCACACAGGTCCCACTTACAGCAACAGAGAAGCTCCTTGCTAACCATGGAGTAGCCCTCATACACCAGCCAACAAAGAAACACAAGTTGTGGAGGTGGGTGGCACCCAGGCAACAGGTGTGGAGCATCCAGGTAAAGCCACAGTGCACATCAATTGAATCATGTAGCAGTCATACTGACTTCTGAAGAGTATCTAGATGCATATGTGAGGTTAAACTGCATTTGTGGGTTAGGTTTAGTAATGCACACAAGTGCACATCTATGGTGAAGGACAGCAAATTGTGTCCTATCAGAGCGTGTACTGTACATGTGCAGAAAAGTAGCATTCATCTTGTGCCAACGCCAAATGTGAGTCTGCTGACAATATCTCTCCCACACAGCTACATAGGTACCTCTGGTCTGGATGTGGGACAGCAGCTTGAAGCCAGTGAGTATGGGATTGTCCTGTTGTGGCTCAGCAGTACGCCAGGCATGTTAAGGTCATGCATTTTACTATGCACACAACTGTGTTACTCTCAGCCACATTGTGATATCTGCATGTTCACTTGTGGTGGGGCTGACTGCAATTCATCATGGTGCTCATCACAGAGGCCTATTTGCAGGAGATGTAACATATCTGTAGCATACCTCTCAACCTGTCATTGCAAGAAATCTGGGCAAAGACTGACAAAATGGGGTGACAAATGTCCAAAGCTAGGGACATATTTTATAAATTAGTGTTATACAGTGCATATATATTGTGTACACACACCTGTTAAAATGTGAGCTATTTGTGAGATACAAATATTAGAGCACAATAAAACATTTTCAAACTCTTCCAACCTTTCATGTGGCCTATAACCTGTACAATTCAATTGTAAAACAAACTAATCTGTTAGGGGGACAATTATGACAAATAAAAAATGTACAAGAAGCTAGATGCACAAGTGTGCTCAGGCTGAAGCTAATACTGTGTTGAAGCAACGTTCAATATAATTACAGCATTACATCTTCTTGGGTACACACCTGCCATCAATTACAGAGACTCATTGATTAACAATAAATAACGGTCAGCTGTCCTACCAGGATTTTCCTGACACTTACTCAGTTGTCTGCTACAGCAATAGCCATGGTTCACATAGAGCTTAAGAAGTAGCAACGGGATCTCATTTTTGAAAGGTATCAGCCTGGGGAAGGGTACAAAAACATTTCCACAGCATTGCATATACCAGGGAACACAGTGCAGACAGTCATCAAAAGGTGATGAAAATATGGGGCAACAGTGACATTACAAAGAAGTGGGCATCCCTCCAAATGTGTTGAAGAGACAAGACCCAAGCTGGTTAGGGAGGCTGCCAGGAGACCTACAACAACACTAAAGTAGTTGCAGAAATCTCTGGCAAGTACTGGTTTTGTACTCCATGTGACAAGAATCTCCCATATTCTCCACATGTCTAGCCTATAGGGTAGGGTTGGAAGATGGAAGCCTTTTTTTCACACAGAACAACATCTAGGTCTGGCGAAATTCTCAAGAACAATACATCAGGTCTCCCAAAAGCATGCGGGAAAATGTGTTATGGTTTAATGAGACCAAGGTTGCAGTTTTTGGCCACAATTCCAAAAGGTTTGTTTGGCACAATAACAACACTGTGCATCACCAAAAGAACACCATCCCCATGGTGAAGCATGGTGATGGCAGTTTCCTTCTTTGGGGTTGCAGTTCATAAGCTGGAAGTGGGCGTTTAGCCAAGGTGGCAGGGATTATGCACAGTTCCAAATAGCAGTCCCCTTCTGGCCCATAATCGTCATGTGTCTGCTAGAAAGCTGTAGATGAAGAAGAATTACACCTTTCCACAAGACAATGACCCTAACCAAACATCCACATAAAAAATGGCTTCACCAGAAGACAATCAATGTTTTGGAATTGCCCACCCACATTCCACACCTACATCCAACAGAAAATCTGTGGGGTGCCCTGAAGAGGGCTGTGCAGAAGAGATGCCTAACAATTTGAAAGAGTTGGAGGGCTTCAGCAAGGGATAGTGAACAAATATTGCTAAGTTGAGATGTGCAGTACTGATACACATCTTCCCAAGAGGACTAATTGTTGTTATTAAATTAAAAGGTGTTTTAACAAAGTATTAGTTTAAGGGTGTGCACATTCATGCAACCAGCTTATTATACCTATTTCACCTTCTATATGTTACCCTTAACCAATTTTTTGTTCTTCAATTGGATTGTACAGGTTATGTCACATTAAAGGTAGGAAATATCATGACATGATTTCTGTGGTCTCATGTTATATATCAGAAAAACCTGGCATGGTAACAGGGGTGTGTACACTTATCATATCCACTGTAGGCTTAGAAGGTTGTTAGTGTAACCAGTTTTGATTTAACATACATGTACTGCAGGTTTTGAAGTGTGAAACTCAAATGTTGTCATTAATTAATGACACCAATCCTCAGATCATCCAAGTAATGTGTCAGACAAACTCAGGATTTATGAGGAACAGACCAAAAATATGAGCCACACATCTGGACTTTCAGTGAAATGCTGTACAGTTGAGGGGTATGTTCTGTAGGAGCTGGCACTGTGCTATACAGGTGAACAGCAATAATGTGTACATGGCTGCAGTGTGTGCTAGATGAAGGCTCATCACCTACTAACACTACTCACTTATCCCAGAGGTGTATATTAGTAGTAACATTACATAGAAAAATCTGCACTGCATGATGTTGAGGGGCTGTCCAGAGTGTGTATGTTGTGGTCTGACTGTGTCGTGAATGTCAACAATGATGTCTGTGTAATAACTTTGTGCCACCTCACCTGAATGTATCTGGGTGTGTCCGTGTGTGTGTCTGTGTGTGTGTGTGTGTGTGTGTGTGTGTGTGTGTGTGTGTGTGTGTGTGTGTGTGTGTGTGTGTGTGTGTGTGTGTGTGTGTGTGTGTGTGTGTGTGTGTGTGTGTGTGTGTGTGTGTGTGTGTGTGTACCAGCAAACCTTATAGTGCAGGTATTAATTTACATATGTTTTCTTCCCCTCACTGGTAGACATGGCGGTCATGGTCAATCAAGAATCTGATGTCAGTGTCTCTGCAGACTCTGACATTGATGGTGGTCATAGTGGGGCACAGGTGGGGTTATCAGGACCTGAATCTGTGCCATCGGTTGGCATCCCACAGTCATCTACAATGTCCCCGCACACAGTCAAAATACCCACACATACCCCATCCCCAGCACCCACAGATAATGGACAGTTGGCAGGTGATGGTATGGAACAGGCTAGTATGGTGACTATGGGAAGTGTGAGTGTAGCCACTAGCCGTAGCTAGAGTGCAGGTGAGGTCCCACACGGGCGGATGGACAGAGGTGCTCAAAGGAGGACTACTGCCTGTCAAGTTGCTGTCACAAGTGCCACAGCAAGTGTCACCAGATGCATGTTTCTGGCTGTCATAGATGCACAAGCACGTTGTGAATGCAACACCAGAGAAATACTCATGGTCTTTGATGCCACTCTTCCTGGCTTATGTGGTGAAATACATGACCTTGTTGAGGCCACACTTTAAAATACTGAGGTCATGAATAGATGGTGGGGTGAGACCTTGACAATCCTCGACCATGGCATGTCTGTGCTAGAATATGTGGTGGGAGATGGTCTTCAGCCATGTGGATGTAGGTCAGAACCAACATCAGCTGAAGGTCTATGGGGACATGCATCTTCACACTCCCATAGTGGCAGTACCACCAGCACTACAGAAGGGGGGGGTGCTGTCCACACCAGAATGGAACAGGCCATGGGCATGTGGTCCTGTCCAGTCTTGTCAGGGACATGGATCCAGCAGATAGCAGTCACCATTGGGAAGCAGTACTGAATCTGACACTGGGCCTGGTGGTGTCAGTGAGACACCTGGCAGGACCAGTTCCCATGTCAGTGGCTGGAGATGGTGAACTGTGCACCCTGCCATGTACGGTCCACAGCTCTCTGACATACCTCTGTGTAGGACAGCCACATGGCATGAATGTGTGCATACAAACACACACACACACACACACACACACACACACACACACACACACACACACACACACACACACACACACACACACACACACACCACCATCACAGCCAGGTCATCTCCAGACACACACACACACACACATCACCTCTGCACAGCCCATTCATAGAACACCCCTCCAAGCATACACACATGATGTCAACTGTATGGCCCAGCCTATACCTCTGGCAAATCCACACAACATCCTGTGCATATGATGATACCTGTGCCACATCCCTGTCATCCATACCACCTATGCAGGGACATGCTAATATGGTTCTGAGGCACAGGATGAATTAAGTGCAGTTTAGCTATGTAATGCCATGCAAGGTGCTGTCAGCTTGCAATTGTAATGGGTACACTTCAGAGTGTGTGTACCGTTTCAGCTGTGATGCATTATTAGTGTTAGTAATACTGACTGAATTTATTCTCACATGCTGTATTATGTTTGTGTTCTAAGTTTTTGTGCATCAGCAGTAGGTGGCACTGCAGAAATTGGCAATGAGAGGTATGGCAGAGTGATAACACAGTAATCATGTCACAGCTGAGGTATAGCTGCATATCTACACATTTACCAGGTCTGTGTAACAGTTATTGTATGTGCCACAGAGCTTATAGGGCTGAGGTGTGTATACAGGTACATCCATGGTGGTTGATGTCAGCAGGCCTTGTGAAATGGACAATGATAAGTGTAGTTGGTGAAACACATCCCAGATTGGTAAAATTCACACCTCCAGAAGATATTGTATTGACCAAACAAACAGAGAATACTGTTCTCACACACACATGCACAGGATCACAGTTGCCAGTGTTGTGTATGGAACCCCTACCCATCTAGTTAGTGGTACTATAGTGTTATGTGATTATCGCAGGTGACATGGAACTAATAGTGTGATGAATGTCCAAGGTACCTGTAAAGTGAATAACATCACATGCCCTTGTGATGTATGGCAATGGGGTGTGTACTGGGTGTAGAAGACTCATTAGACTGTCACCTATGAGTCTACACACTCACAAACACTGCTATACACACAAATGCACACAAAATTGCCAGTACTGAC